>NC_064286.1:34415700-34594506 GCF_019186545.1 Solanum stenotomum | reverse complement strand
GGTACACAGTTAATCCAAGCTTTAGCCACGAGAATTATCCCCTTGAGAAACGGACCCAGCACTTGGGAAAATATAGGAAAAAGTAGGCGTTAGTACAAAAATGCACTAAGTATGATAGCAATGCATAAAGACACTTAAAACATGATAGAAAGGACATTTCATTTTAAATCATGAACCTTACTAAGTTTAAACATCATCATGGAGATATTTGTAAAACATAAATCAAAACATCATCTTGAATGCAAGCTAGCATTATGTTTGAAAACGTAGAACACTTACGAGATACTTCATTAAGCATGGCTTTGTTCATGATTACTTTTAACACTACGGGATGCCTCTATAATCAAGCCTTAGTTCAATATTAAACTTTTTGTTATTGTGGGAAATAAGCCTTAACCTACATGTGTTCTTAACATGGAATCCAGTGACTCCCTCACCGAAAAAGGTTGGTCTACTTCCCTAAGGTACAACTGGTAAATCTTACCTTAGGTGGATCCACTAGCTAATGACCTATTAGGGTAAATAGTTTATGAGATAAGGAGATTGTTGCTAGAAACCGAGGCCCTACTACGGGAGAGCTTCCATCTCAAGAGATTGCTTCTAGAAACCCGGCTTTACTACTGGAGTGCTTCCATCTCATACAATATCCACTCGGTGCTAAGCATTACATTCCCACGGAGTAGTTATTAAGTCTTGACTTAACTCGAATACTCATGAAAGGGTGCCCTTGGCCTAACGATTCAAGTTACATCTTTAGAATAGCTCATTAGTTACTCATGAAAGGGTGCCATTGGCCTACTGATTCAAGGTATATTACTAGAATAAATCTTTAGATGATGCATGAGAAAACATTTCACCATCCATTATTACTTGCTTTTAGATTCTATTAGGTGAGAATACCTTATACCTTGGAAAATTCATTACTCATACATAGGTGTGTATATGAGAATATCCTTTCAACAACACAACAACAACTACAACATGGATACTTTATTCTCAAAGCATCATTAGTACAATTGCATACATTTGATAAGAAATGCATAATCTCATACTTTACCTCCTTGAGGTTAACCAATTTCTTTCAATCATCACATGTAGAATTCAAGCATTATACATGGATATTTTGTTAGTTTGTTGATTCCATGGCCCTTCTCAATGATAGATTGGGTGACGACATTCTTAAGGCAAGGCATCATGATGAAATTACACAGGGGAAGTCTGAGTACTCGATAGTGAGTCATTTGACTGTGTTGAATACTAATGAGTTTTGTATTTCTCAGGTACGATGGGTCCCAGAAGAAAAAATGCAACAAAACTTGCCCCCTACTGCCTCTCAATCAGAGGGTCATGACGACTCCGAAGCTAGTGGTTCTGAGGTGAAAATAAATGTTACACCTGCAGATCACTCGCCTCGGGCTACTAGATCACTGACCAAAAGAGCTATCCTCCAGGACACTCCTCCTCATTCTGAAAAGGGAAGTGGTAGTTCTGATAACGGGGAGGACTTGGGAAGTCAATATAACGCTGCTACTAGTAGCCACTCTGCTGATAACTCAGGGGGCAGTGCAGAATCTGAAAGCCGTTCTCAGGGCGATACAAACACCTCTCCACCTGTGGCAAATACAGAAGCCAAAACTATAGTACGAGAGGAAGCGACTACTATAGAGGATGATGAAGAGATCACCGATGATGATACTATGGTAATGTATGTGAATGCCCCTGAACCTAACCGTGCACTGAGACCACAACTGATTACTTGTTACCATTCTATGTGGACTGTGAACTGATCCGA
This sequence comes from Solanum stenotomum, assembly GCF_019186545.1. Taxonomy (NCBI): domain Eukaryota; kingdom Viridiplantae; phylum Streptophyta; class Magnoliopsida; order Solanales; family Solanaceae; genus Solanum; species Solanum stenotomum. Next base: position 34,592,714 of record NC_064286.1, on the reverse strand, counting down.
AGAATTTTTCAAAAAATGGGATTGTGACCAAGAGTGGCAGCTTCAAGAAGCGGGCAATCATGCCTGAGACTAGAGTGGTGGTAGCTGACATTAAAGCATTCCTGGACATTTATTGGACATTTCAATTTCATCAATTCGATTGGATGAACAATACACCTAGGGATTAATCTTACCACCTAACTAGGAAGTTTTACTCCTCGTATGCAGCCACAATGATGAATTTTGTTGCGGACACATAGAGTAAGAAGCGTGGACAGAGAGACATTGCCATTACATGGGGTCCACTAAATTCTATTGTAGTTTTGGGCAAATCAGTAGATATCTCAGAGGCCCCTATTAAAAGAATGTTACATGGCCCCGAATACTCTACACAGACTTCAATTGGCCTTTTCGAGGGAAAACATCATGAAGTCACTACTCACACTCCTATGGAGATTCAGAGTACTCGCGAGACGGTGTTATGTTGGATTGCAAAACAAATTGCCATAAATGGTGAGAATTCAGTTTGGGTCACCATAATGCCAACACTGATTCCAAAAGCTTAGTTATCATTTCCAGCCAAGGTGTTTTGGGCTGTTGTGCATGCCCAATTGAGACCTACAGGAAACGACAACACCTTGTCTCTTTGGTAGCTTGCCTCATGGCTGGTTACCCGGTCAATGTGGGGCAGATCATAGCTACTGAGATGAGAAACAAAGCATTGAATGAGAGAGCCGGGTTTCCCTTTCCTTGTCTGATAGGGAAATTGTCTAGACAAACGGATATTCCCCCAAACAAGCTGATTGACAGATGGCGTGACTCATTTAGACTCATCTAGGTTTCTAAAATCAAGGATGTCATGAACCATATCTTTGGCGCGAAGTCTGCAGCTCTAGGTACTTTAGTTGTTGTTCCACTTGATATTCCACACGCAGACAGAGGCCCAGAACATGGAGAGTCATCCCAGCCTTCCATAGAGGCACCACCACCACCAACTTCTGCCTCCCAGGATCCATGTACTTTTGTTACTATTCCTATGCCTTTTTTTTGAGAAATTAGTTGCAGATCAGCGTCAAACTAGGACATTGGCAAACCCGTTTGTAATCTGGATGCCCCGGCTAATAGAGACGAAGGTGTTAGCTGCGAAAAAGAAGATCCATGATGAGATGTGGAAGGAGTTGGTTGTCTTAAAAGACAAAATGTATGGGTTAGAGAACCTTTTCCAAGATCAATGCCAAGCCATAGGTTCAGTAGAGACCGAAGAGTTCAAATCACAATTTGATGAGATGAGAACTCAGATTGCTAAACTGGTGGAAAAGTCGGTACATGTACCCACTCCGATAATGCCAGAATGTTTAATACAAATGCTAACTCAGGCACCCTCCACTCAATATATTAATGATCTTTGAGGAGAACTCCACACGAGTAAGTCAGGCAAGAGAAAACACAAAGCTGGAGAACTTGATGAGGAGACCCTATTGACCCAGTCAGAGAGGCAAAAAGGCAAGAAAAGAGAGCTTGAGAAAAGGAAGCCCTTAAACAACACCATCGAGATGCAGCCTTAGTTGGAGCTTCTGGTAGTGGAGCACCTTCTCCGACAAGTGAGGACCAACCTGATCAAGCACCAAGTTTTGAGAGTGCACCCATTAATAAGGTTGCCAATGTTGATCCGAAGACCGGCGCCTAGAGTGCAGTAGGTATGATCCCTCCTCATAGCCCTGCGGGCTTTATTGTTCTATATCAACTTTGAGGGGAAAGTCCTTTTTATTGGGGAGGGGGTGGTGAGCAACTTGCCATAGCTGTTAGATAAATAGAGGTTGTCTCTGTGTGTTACTATTTTTGGGTGTTTTTGTGTGTTGAGCTGTGCAGCAGCTAGTATGTGAAAAATGAGGACCTGAATCTGAGTTTGACTGTTAGGATCTTTAGATGACATCTTAGATACTGATATGTTGAACATGGCCAATATGACAAATTAATTGGTGAACCAAGAAACTGAAAAATGTAGTCCTGTGTCGTGTGTGTAAGTTTTGATTGAAGTCTAACAGTAGGAACGTAAACTAGAACTTGCCTAAGTAGTCTTGCTTGAATCTGAGGATAACCAGATAGGAAAGGATCAGTACGCCATTTTTGTTAAACTAGTAAAAAACCAAAAATAAAAGAACCAAATGAAAATGATTATCACTTCAACCCAATTTGATCCTTAAATCAGTCTTTGTTCTTACCCAACACATATCATATCCTTGGTTCTCTGAAGGTATGATATTACAACTTAGGCCAAAAGCCTAAACTGAGGGTGATTACAATTCGAACAGAAAGAAAAAGGAAAGAGAATGTTCAACCAGTGAGCTAAGTGCATATCAAAATTGCATATATATATATATATATATATATATATATATATATATAAAGAACATAAAATGAAGAAAAGAAAAGAAAAAGGAAATAATAGCTATTGGGTCGTGATGAAATAAAGAAAAAGAGGGGATCACTCAGAAAGGAGTATGTGAAAACGAAACTTTGGAAAACCAAGGGATTAGTCACTCACGAAACCAAATATCCTTTCCCTAGCCTCGATCCTATGTTACAAGCCAATAAAGTCCTACAATGATCCTATTCTGGGTTTTTGAAAGATAAAGCGTAGAAAGTAAGGGCAAGCCTACTGTAATTTGTTGTTAGTGTTAGAAGTTCTTTGAGAGCATGAGCGTAGAACTCAGTCCCAACTATTTTGAGCGAGGGACTTCTTTATTGAGAGGACACAGTGATACATTCGAAAGTAGATTGTGTGAGCTAATAATTCGCAGGCATAAGTATGATTGTCTGTGAGTAATGAGATGTCATATATTGATCCTTACATGTTAGATTCAGAGGTTTGGGATACAAATTGTGCTTGAAATAGTTGCTGCGTAGCGTCAAAAGTTTGTAAATGATTTGAGGGCTGATTTTATTAATTTCTCATCACTTGAGGACAAGTAATGGTTCTAAGTTGAGGGTGTTGCTGTGCCGCAAAATCTTGGCACATATAATGCTTGAAAACTAAGAATTCATACTAGACTCGAATGCATTTATGTGGATATAATGTGTTTGGTAGTGTGGTACAGGTGAAACAGTTGAAAAGTGGATAAGGAGAGAAATGAAGAAAAAGTTCTAGAAAACATTAAAGTTAAAACGATGGACCACTTCACGGGCCGTGGTCCTCACTACGGTCCGTGGTGGCGGCCGTGAAGTTGAACCTGTGTGCAGGCCAAGAATAGTTGAAATGGGATTTGAACCAAGTGAAGACCACAAACTAGTTCATGAGTCGTGGTCCTCACTATAGTCTGTGGTGCTTATCGTGAAGCTGAACCATTGTGAAGGCCAAGAATAATTGGAATGGGATTGGAACCAAGTGAAGACCACAGATGAGTTCAAGAGCCGTGGTCCTCACTACCGTCCGTGTTTCTTATCGTGAAGCTGAAACAGTGTGAAGGCCAAGAAGAGTTGGAAGAAGGTTGAAACCCAAGTGAATACCACATACGACTTCACGGGACATGGTCCTCACTATAGACTGTGGTAGCTGTCGTGGTGCAATTTACAGTGAAGGCATTGAAGACCCAATCTTTGGGAAAGTTTAAGGAAAGATCACGGAGGGATTCACGGCCCGTGAAGCCCTCTATGAACTGTAGAACTGGCCGTAGAGCCATCCGACACTTCAATCCTAGTTTGATTAGGACTCATTTTAAACTTTCTACTTTAATTTACTTTTGGTCGTTTTAGGATATTATTCATGATTTGACGTTTTACGAAAGGGAATATGATAGCATTACTCCTAGCTTTTGACTTTGGATTTCGATTATTGTTATCATTTTCATGTTTGAATTCAAATTATCAGATTATCGAAATGATTGTTGATTTTGCTAATTATTTTCATAAGTCTTTCTTAACATGCTTTTATTCTTCATTACGGATTGTTCACATGAAAGCATGAGTGGCTAAATACCGCGAATGGGGTTGTGGGATCCATGACGAAATTCTAGCTACGATTCCGTAAAATGAGTAAAGGGTAGTCTGTGTTTACAATTTGTAGTTTTAGCTTTCGATCTCATTGTAATCTAGTGAGTGCACGCAATAGATGAGCCTGTATCAAGTATTTGTTCGAGAGAAAATTACCAGTTAGGAAAAAGATGAACTAAATTTACAAATTGGAGTTACAGCTTGAGTTCGAGAGAAAATATCTTTAAAACTATATCATTTTAAGCAAGGGTCAATGTTAATAACACTCTAGGGTCGAGAGAATATGAGTGATAACTATCTGATTTCGCTGAGAAGCGTCAGATAAATTTGATTCGCAATTATTCTGTAAACATTGATTTGCCTGATACTCCATTACAGAAGAACACTAGAACTAATGTTGTGGTGAACACAATCCTGGTTTCTCTTAATTAACTAAATCAACCTTATAACGAAATAGTCTGTTAGTCGTGAATCTGGATTTTGACTGCAAGTTTTGGTAATTATAACATTTCAACCATACCCAATTTACTTTCCATTGTTATTTGTTTAGGAGATAATAACAACATTCGAAGAAATGCGACAATGAAACTTTATCTGTAAAGAAATTCTCTGTGGGATCGACCTCAACTCTAGTTGAGTTCTGTAAATTGACATCGACCATTTACACTTCTTAGTTGAAGTGTAAGTTTGGACGTATCAATCATCATAACATAAGAGAACCTCATCACAACCCCTCTTAGATTCCACTTGTGCAATGCATAAGTGAAGTCCCATACCCCCACTCACACTAAGTAGCACTCTTTGAGAAGTCATAATTTAAGTCCATGTTCTTACCATAATTCATATTCATACCATTTAGGGAAGAGTTGCATTAACCGACATAGACAATGTGAGCTACATGGAATCCGATTTTCTACCCCCACACCAAAAAGAGGTGTCCTACTTGCCTAAGGTAGAATGTACAATTTTAGCTTCTAGGTAGATCCACTAGCTAAGACCTATGTGGGCACATATTTATGGGATATGGAGATTGCTACTAGAAACCTTGACTACTAACGTGGAGGTTTCCATCTCATGAGACACCATATTGGAAACCCAACTACTAGCGTGAAAGAACCTATCTCATACTCCTATCCACTTAGTGCTATGTTCAACTCCCTTTAAAAATCACATTTAGTTTTTATTTAAGTTCACATTCATAAAAGAATACACTAGGCACTCATGCCAACATAACATCATAATAGCTCATAGGTTCCTTAAGTGAGAATGCTCCTTTCACTTTAGAACATTAGCATGTGAGTAAACCTTTCACATTTTACTCTTGTTGTGATCATGAGAATGTCCTTTCAATCAACACAACAAGCTTATCATAAACATACATACATACTTCATTCATAACCAAGTGTATCGAGTATAGGGATGAAGGATCTTGCCATCAATACCACAACAACACAATAGATATAGAATCATTACTATCTAAGTACATCACAATCTCATACCTTTACCCTTTAAGGGTCTTGAAATCACAATCAACCCAACTATATACAATTACTACATAATATAGAAGGAATTCATGATTCAATATCTTAATCAAAATAAACGTATTCACATTCTCAACCAACCCATAACGTAAGTTCATGATTTGTCAATATGGGAAAGACATGGGTCTATGGGGAATTTTGAGTGAACAACAACAATACTCCATCAATTTACACACAATTCACCATAACCAACCATAACTAACCGTAATTAATCAATAAAATTCGTTTTGGAAGGAGACCCATGTTGAAGATTGAAAAAACCCTAGATTGGGGAATTTTATATCTTGAAAACATAATTTGAAGGGGCTCCTTGGGTGATAGCTACCCGAGGATGAAAAACAATGATATCTTGTCTAAGGAACTCCAAGAATTTTGGGGAAGAACCTTGAAACTCTAGCAACCCTAGCTCCAATTCCTCCTTCTTCTTCTTCTTCTTCTTCTTCTTGAGTCTAGAGAGTGGATTTTTGAGAGAATGATGATGTTCTTGGATTTCTTCTTTTATTAAGTGGGAGTAACTAAAATTGAAGGAATTGGACATTAAAAGTATATATACTTGTTAGAAAAAGAGTAGGAAAGTGTTGGTTCAAGTTTTGAAAGGATTACTTAAATACCCTAACTTAAAACTTAAAAACTATGGAATTCACGCTGGAGCTCGCCCATTGGACCCTCTTGGCATGCCAAGGGCACTAGGCGACTCGCCAAGTGAACCCTTGGCTTGCCTAAATATCCAGTGAGCTCCAAAAATAGGCAGCTCACTTAGGCGATGGTGAGGTCTGTTGGGCGAATCGCCAACCCAATTGGCGACCCATGACCTATCTCACCCTTTGTTCTAGAACTTTGGGCAAAGGGGACAGTCCACTAGGCGACCCCAAGTGCACTTTTTGGCGCATCACCAAGTCAGTTGGGCGACCATGCTACCCAATCGCCAACTAGGTCCCAAAATGAACAAGTTCTCCTTCACCCTTCCTAGGTAGTTTCGGTCCTTACCTTCATCCTAGGTGTTTACCTCCTTCATTTTAGCTTTAGTTTAGTCTTAAACATCTCCGGAAGTTACATAAAACCTCACATTACCTCTAATTCAACCTAGACACCGACTTGAAGATACACTAACCCACATGATGAGGCTCTAGTTTAGCCTACTGATTTTTGAGGTTGTTACAATAACTCACCTCATGTTTTTTCCCTAGTTCATGATTTGTGGATTTCAAGTTCTGTTAGTTTTATTGGATCAAGTCTTCGGGTTTTTAGTTGGAGTGGGTCCCTAGTGACTCTCAAGATTATTCGACTCGGGTGTTGTAATGTACCATGGATTTATGGTACATATAATGCTTTAACCTTGGAGTTTTTCATGTTTCTTAAGCAATTATTATTAGATTTCCTTGTATTTTCCTTGTATTTTGTAGGGAAATTGGTTTTGGATTAATTAGTATGGAAAAGGTTATAGGATTATTTTTTTTGGGTTTTCACGACTCAACCTATGAGCCGTAGACTTTTCTAAAACCGTAGGAATGAGTCATGGACTGAAGCAATGAAATTTTGGGATAAGTGTAAAATGATGAGACTAATCTATGAGTCGTAGGAATATCTATGAGCCATATGTACAAGTCGTAGGAAAGATTAGAGAATTGAGTCCCCGTACTTGAAACCATGAGATGCCACGATGGGTCATGTAAAGTTCTACGGGTAATAGAACATACCGGTAGAAAGATTTACAAGACAAGTTGAAGAAGCTGTTTTAATGAGAGGTTCATAAAAGTCTTAGGAATTCCTACGAACTATTACACCTAATTGTAGAAGTGACTGCTGAGGAAATTTTTTCTATATTTTCATTTCCTACTTTATATAGGATTAGATTTCTATAAATAATTATTTTATTTTATGTTTTTGGGGAGTTAGACAATTTAATACTTTGTCTTTTTGCTTTGAGAATTATTTTGTGAACACTTTGTCCATTTAATTCTTGAAGCATCGGTTTATAATATAACTTTTGTTCGTCAATTCAAGATTTTATATTTCAATTACTAATACTGTAATTTCATGATTTATTTTAACCAACTTAATATGAATTCTGATTACCGAAGCGTTAGCAGCTAGATCCACAACTAGGGTTGTGGGAAGCATGAAGAATTAACAAAGTAGACTTAATAATTCGTTATTGTTGAATAAGTGTTAATGCATGTATCACTCATCTCTTCATTTGATTGCTTTTTAACGGGAGGCCTACGTTAGAAACCACCTTATTCCTATTTTCCCGACCAAGGTGTGATAAATGGAAAAATAGATTCAACAATAGAGATTTGGCGTGATAATCCACCATCTAATTGATTGAGAATTATTTGTGAAGGCTTATCGAGGGTCAAGGGTAAGGGTTAGTAACGCACACACCCGTAGACTTAGATATGGATGTGATCGGGTTACGTGTATTTCCATAAACATTGATGGGTGATGCTATTGTGTAGTTATATGAGCTTCCATATATCACAATTACTACATGGGGGGGGGGGGAGGTGCATAACGTTTTCTTGAAAAAATACTTCCCTTTGCAAAAGAAGTTGAAGCTCAAAGATAAGTTGAATAACTTCGTGGCTCTACCTTGGGAGTCGTTTAGTGATTCTTGGGGAAAATTTACAAGTTTCATGATATGTGTAATAAACCAACATATTGATGATGAATCACTCAAGGAGTACTTTTATGGAGAGCTGGATGACAATGGGAAAGAATGTTAGATACTATCACTAGAGGACTAGAGGATCATACAAAGCTAACACATTTCAAAAATTTGCCGAGAAGATTGAAAATATTTCTAAAAATAATAAGGCATGGAGCACTAGAACTTTAGCTACCTCAAAGAGCACTTTATTGGTACAAGCCACTCAAAGTCAAGCAAATCAGGAGATGCGTCAAGTGGTGGAACAATTGAGAATAGAGGAGCATGGCTTGGTATTGAAACATTTGAGTGAGGGTACTGAGAAAGTTCATGTAGTCAACTACAAGAATAGAGCATTGCATCTTTATGAGTACATATATGAATAAGATGCTAATTTTTTTAATGAGCAGATTGGGTCGTTTCAAGACTAACACCCAAACATCCAATCATGATAATTGGCGCCATGGTCAAGAAAATCAAGATCAAAACTATATAAAGTACAATCATTAAGTGAACTATAATCGTGATAATCACTACAACCTGATGGATATAATAATAGAAATGATAATAGTGGGTTTGTATGTCCCACTAGGCAATCAAGATAGAGGTTCTAGTTTGAATCGCATTGAGGATATGGTGTGTATGATCATGAAAATGTTTGACTCGACATACGACAATGTGAAAGAGATGCGTCCTGATTTATCGAGCATTGAGCAAAAGGTACATTCACATGAAGTGTCCATTAAACAGATTAAGCAGCAGTTGTGTCAGCTATCTTCGACCTTGAATCCACATTAGCAAGGAACACTTCCCAGCAATACTACCAAAAATCTAAAGAATGATGGGCAATGCATGGCAATTACTACACGAGGTGGAAACTAGACTATTGACCCTCCTATCCCGACTGAGGTGGAAAGAGAAATAGAATTGAAAGAGGCCGAAGTTGAAGTAGAAGAACAACTTAAAGTTCAAAGTGAGAAAGAAGCGGATGTTACTCAAAAGATCATTCCAATTCCCTTACTTCCAACTCCATTTTCTCAAATATTGGTCAAGAAGACTGAAGAAGGGAAATATCGTAAGTTCAACTCCATGTTGAAATAAATTTCAATAAATGTTCCTTTGACCAAACTACTAGAATGGATTCTTGGCTATGCTAAGTTTATGAATGATCCAATGACCAAAAAAGGGCTGTCAATTTTGAAGGGGATTATAAGTGGCAACATTTTAGTTCCATTGCTACTAGATCGTTAGTGAAAAAAAAAGGAGGATCCTTGAGAATTTACTATCCCATATTGTAACACCCCATAGTTTAGTAGGCCAACTAGGGCTAAGTGTGAGGTCAACAAGAGCCAACGTTAGGGGAGAGAGCAAAGGCCAAGGGGCAAGGCCCAAGCCAAGGGCCAAGGCTTCCCCAAGGTTTCCTAGCACTTCCCCACTTCATTAAAACCACCACGGCTCGTGGTGTCTAAGACAGTAGCTTTCTTGAGCTGCTCAAGAATGGCTCATCTTCACGGGTCACTTCACGGTCAGTGGTGAAGACCACGGCTCGTGGGAGGCTCGTGAAGATGCCTTAGAGTTTTGGAGTTCAAGACACCCTAGCCTACCCACTGCCCAAGGACCATGGCTCGTGGAGCCTGCCGTGGTGCCTAGCACTAGGCTGCCTAGTAAAGGTTATTTTTGGTAAATTCCTATTTAGGTGGTTATAAGGTGAGGTCGTTTTCCCTAGACTTTATACACCTATATAAGCTATGTTAACCCTTTAACTAGCCCAATTAAGTCATTATTTCCCAAGACCCAAATTAAATCCCTAAAAACTCTCCTCTCTAATATTTCTCTCTCTAGAACTAGTAGAAGACGAAGAAGAGGGTTCAAGTTAGGTAAAGTCACCAATCTTCCAAGCTTTGTAAGGGATTTTTATACAAGGTATGATATCTTATTCATCCATGGATTCATTCATGCACGGAGTCCACTAGAATTGCCCCAATTTGATGAAGAATTCCCCAATTAAAGTTAGGTTTCTTCAATGTTGTGGGTTATGATGTATGTTGATCCATTTGAGTGGATACTGATTTCATGATTGAATTAGTAGTAAATAATGTTATTATGATTAAATTACATGTTTACATGCCTAAATCATGTCTAGAAAGATGAAATTGAAGTAAGTGAGTTTTGTGCCTTAAAAGGTGAAATCAAGGATTAGAGATGATCTTTTAAGATTTATGATATGTATGGTAGATTGCTTGAGATTAGGGAATATAGATATGAGTTGAATTAGGACAAAGTATATATGTGGAATTATGATTAGTAATGTTTAGATTAAGATTTATGATGATATACAATTAGAATTTCTTAAGGATGAAACATGTGATTCGAATGTCTTGTGATCAAGGCCTATATGAAGATTGTAAAGCTTTCAGATTAAGGCTTGTAGTCATGAATGTTGATTAATAGGATTATGAAAGTAAAGCCAATATGATGACATATGTATGTTAAGGCTCTAAGAGTGAAGCTTATATGTTAAGGGTAGACTACTAGCTAGAATTTTTGTGGAAGGACTTTATCCTCTTAATCTACCTTATGTATGATTGAATGTATGAAGTGATAGAATCACATGAGTTATGATGATATCCATGTATAATTTTAGAATTATAGATACGATGATTAAAGGAAAGACTTGAACCTCAAGGAGGTAAACTATGAGATGTATGTATGTTTTATGAAATCTATCTATATGCTTTAAGAACACTTTGAAAGTGACGTATCTATGATTATGATGTAGTTGTTGTGTTTTTGAAAGGATATTTTCAAATACACACCTATGCATGAATATTATATGATATGAAAGGTTCTCTCACATAGAATGATTCTAGGTTGAAAGGCTTGCTCACCTAAAATGAATCTAAATTCAAATACTATGAAATGTGATGAGGCTTGAGGTGATTCCCCAAGGACCTTTGTATGAGAAGGATGTGAGGTGAATTCCCTTATTTTTAATTAGATAAACATGAGTTGATTAACCATGTCATGATATGAGAAGTGTGTGGTGACTACCCTTAATATGCAACTTCCAAAGCAAGGTAAAGGTGAATACCCATTAGCCTTTAAAGTGATATGGAGGCAAATACCTAAATCTTATTATGACGGACATGGAGGTGAATACCCATGATCCTTAAAAAATGATGTGGAGGTGAATACCTACATTGCACTACATTGGGACATGGAGGCGAATATCGATGATTCCTTAAAATGAATATGAATGCAATTACCTATGTTTCTTTAATATGTATTATGTCATGAACAATGAATTTTTTGTATTGTTGCTTGAATGGTCTTCCGTGATATGTATGACTAGAGGAAATTCCCTTTGTCTATGAATGATGAGCTAAATATGAGATCAAACAGATGATCAATATGTATGATGGCCTAAAGGGGTACTTAGCATGGATGAGATTATGGGGTCTTATCCATGCATTGCACAAGTATGCTTTGAGGTTACTTATGAAGTGTTACACTTATGTTATGAGGATTTAAGTATGGACTATGCTTATGAATATGTTATCTCCTATGTTTATTGATTGTGTCTTGTGTTGACTTATGCTTATATTATGTTTATGTTAGAAATTATGACTATTCCTATGTTGTTATCTATTATGCGTTTATCCTATGTCTTATGTTTACTATGTTGGTATTCTCTAATGATGTTATGTTAGCTATCATATATAGTATATTTTGTACTAATGCATAATATTGCCTACATTCTTATTCAATGTAGGGTCCAGCGATATTGAGTTTCATCCTCATGGCTAGGTTCCTAGTAGAGCAAGGATTGAAGTTTTGGTGAGTCCTCATAGTATCAAGGATTTAATCACCTTTCCTTTATATCTTCCTTTTTCATGTTAGAACTTTTGTATGGACTGCGTCTCAAAGATTCATTCATGTTGTTTTAGATGGTTTGAAACAAAGTGTAATAGACTTCTGCTTTCTTTTATAAAAGACTTCGATATTGCGGAAAAAAGTTTTAAATTTCCACATCATTTCTATTGCTTTATGTTATGATTTGCTAAGGGGCTGGTATGAGACCCATTCGGGGTTGAGTACACCTTGTTACATCTAGGTGGTACACCTGGGTCGTGATAAACTTGGTATCAAAGAACAAGGTTTAGAATGATTCTAGGATATCTCAAAATCACGTCTAGTAGAGTCTTGTTCATAAGTGTGAAGCGCGGCACATTTATGAATAGGAAGCTATTAGATGATTAGGAAATCTCACTTCTTTACTTCTCTCATCCATGCTATAGAGTTTAACTCTATAAGGTCTTTCTCCTAACCCTTTCTCAATGATCTACAAGATATGACTACTAGAAGGACTTTTTCTAGAAGGAATGAGGAAGACATGGTGGATCAAGAAGTTCCTCCCCAAGCTCATCCACAAGCTCCAGTTAACCCTATGGAGTAAAATGTGACTAATGCGGAGGTTAGGTCGACTTTTTAAATGTTGGCTCAAGCCGTGATGACACAAGTTAATAGAGATGTTGTACCTCTCATGAACTATAATGTGAATTCCGCGGCTTCAAGAGTGAGGGACTTTGCTAGGATGAACCCTCCGGAGTTTTATGGCTCCAAAGTGGAAGAGGATCCTAAAGAGATTATAAATGAGGTATATAAGGTTCTTGCTATTATGGGGGTGACTTCGGTAGAAAAAGTGGAGTTAGCCGCTTACCAATGGAAAGACGGGAGGTCGGTAGGAGCGGGTCTCATAGAGTGGGAAGTGTTTAAGTTGGCATTTCATCATAGATTCTTTCCCCTAGAGTTGAGGGAGGCTAAAATGCAAGAGTTCATTAACCTTAGGCAAGGTTGCATGAGTATTAAGTAGTATTCCTTGAAATTTACCCAACTATCCAAGTATGCTCCAACTATAGTGGCGGATTCGAGGGCTAAGATGAATAAGTTTATGATGGGAGTGTCCGACATGGTAGAAAAAGAATGTCGTCCGACAATTCTTACCCAAGATATGGATATTTCATGTCTAATGATGTATGCTTAATAAATCAAGGAATCAGAACTCAAGGAGAAGAATAGAGATGCAAAGAGGGCTAGAATCGGAGATGGAACCTTCCCTAACACAAGGTCCGATAGACAAGGTCGCCCTAGGTTTAGACTAATGTTCCCCAGGCAAGGGCCCTCAAGTACCTAAGTTCAACCAAGAGAGGATGTCTAACCCTAAGCGTAAAAGAGATGGTAGTGGGGTTCCATTACCGGCATATAGTAAGTGTGAAAGAAGGCATGGGGGTGAATGCTTAGCAGGCTCCAATGTTTGTTTTGGTTGTGGAAAATTAGGACACAAGATAAGGCATTATCTTACCATTACTAGAAATGAAGGAGATAGTCATCGTATATCTCAACCCTACTCTTCATCCGTTCAAATAGGTTTGGGTGCGATTGCCCCTAAGCAAAACTGGTTTTATGCAATTCCAGCTAGAGGTAAAGAAGAGTGTGCTCCCTATGTGGATCCCGGTTTGTGGATAGCTTCTTAGTTGATGTTTATGTTTTGATAGATTTGGATGTTATATTTGTGATGGTTTGGTTGCACTCCTATTATGCTCCTATGTGATTGTAGAACCCGTATAGTCAATTCTTAGTTTCTGATTGAGACTATCCAAGAGTGGAAGGGGGAAGTCTATGCAAAGAGTTTTGATTGTTTTGTCTTGAAGTTGAATTTAAGGGTTGTATGTACCACCTAGTAAGGTGAGGGAGAAGATTTCAAGTGTTGACCAACTCCAAAGAGTTAGTTATCGTTTAAGATTGATCTTAAGTATGGTCATTATGAGTAGGGTGTTTAGATAATACCTAGATATGTTCATTTAGTAGACTCTACCAAGAGTAGTGTTATGGTTTAAGATGGTTCCAGATCGTCTTATCTGATAAATGTGAAGGTTAATCAATAGATGGATCCGACCTTAGTAGAATTGGAAGAGGCAGTTCTTAGAAAGTCCGTTGAGGCTTCCTCCCAAGGGGGAGATGGTATGCTCATATAGAAAGGTCATAATTTGTTCCTAATTAGTATGGTATGGGCTTACTTGAAACATCCCTAAGTTCCTAAGAAAGTTTGGGAGTAGATGAAAGTTCTTCGAAAGAAGGAGAGTTCTTATGTTGATTAGCTCCTTATTTATAAAGTCATGTGTATTTTATGTGTTGCCATTATTTGTCCTATATAATGCATGTTCATTAAACCTTGTGTTTAATGAGTTTGTATGATAGATTTTCCTCATGTTGTAATGCATTAGTATGAGTTTCATAGACTTCATGAGATAAATAGATAAACATGTTTTAGCTCGGAGTTGACAGTTCCTCCATGAATGTATGCTTTGAGTATAGATTGCATATAGGCTCCATGAGTTTGTGTTGAGTATGGACATGATTAGTTATGATATTTCATGCATAATGTTTGTTAGATGTAGTTCCTACCTTCCATGTGATACATTGAGTATATGTAGCTTGGAGTTGATGTTTTCCTCCTTTGTTTGTGCATTTAGATGTGTTAAATTCATGATGGGCTGCTAGTCTAGAGTCGTTTCCGTAAAGGATATCTAGATCGTCATTCGGGGACGAATGTTACCAAGGGGGAAATATTGTAACACCCCGTAGTTTAGTAGGACAACTAGGGCTAAGTGTGAGGGCAACAAGAGCCAAGGAAAGGGGCAAGAGCAAAGGCCAAGGGGTAAGGCCCAAGCCAAGGGCCAAGGCTGCCCCAAGGTTTCCTAGCATTGCCCAACTTCACGACCACCACCACGGCTTGTTGTGTGCATCGTGGTGGCTAATGCAGTAGCTTCCTTGAGCTGCCCAAGAATGGGTCACCTTCACCAGCCAGCTCATGTCCAGTGGTGAAGACCACGACTCGTTGGAAGGCTCGTGAAGATGCCTTAGAGTTTTGGAGGCCAAGACACCCTAGCCTAGTCACTTACAATGGACCATGGGCAGGACCATGGCTCGTGGTAAGGACCACGGCTCGTGGAGCCTGCTGTGGTGCCTGACACTAGGCTACCTAGTGAGGGTTGTTTTGGTAAATTCATATTTAGGTGGTTATTAGGTGAGGTCGTATTTCCTAGAATTTATAAGCCTATATAAGCTATCTTAACCCTTTAACAACCCCAATTAAGTCATTATTTCCCAAGACCCAAATTAAATCCCCAAAAACTCCCTTCTCAAATATGTCTCTCTCTAGAACTAGAAGAAGACGAAGAAGAGGGTTCAAGCTAGGTCAAGTCTCCAATCTTCCAAGCTTTCTGAGGGCTTTCTATCCAAGGTATTATAGCTTTTTAATCTATGGATTTCTCCATCCATGAAGTCCCCTAGCAATCCCCCAACTTTATTAAGAATTGCCCAATTCAAGTTAGGGTTTCTTCAATGTTGTGGGTTATGATATATGTTGATCCAATTGAGTGGATATTGATTTTTTATGATTGAATTAGTAGTAAATCATGTTATTATTATGAAATTACATGTTTACATGCCTAAACCATGTCTATAAAGAAGAAACTAAAGTAAGTGGGTTTTGTGCTTTAGAAGGAGAAATTGAAGATTTACAGATGATCTTCTAAGATTGATGATATGTTTGGTAGATTGCTTGAGATTAGGGCATATAGATATGAATTTAATAAGGAAAAAGTATATATGTTTATTATGATTAGTAATGTTGAAATTAAATATATATGATTATATATGATTAGAATTACTTAAGGATGAAGCATGTGATTAGAATGTCTTGTGATCTATGCCTATATGAGGATTGAATGAAGTAAAGATTTGAAAGTAAAGCTTGTAGCCATGAATGCTGATTGCTAGGGTTTTAAAAGTAAATTCAATATGATGAATTATGTATGTTAAGGCTCTAAGAGTGAAGCTTATATGATAATGGTAGACTACTAGCTAGAATTGTTGTGGAAGGACTTTACCCACCTAATCTAGCTTATGTATGATTGAATGTATGAAGTGATATAATACTTGAGTTTTGATGATATTTATGTCTAATGTTAGAATTATAGATATGATGATTAAAGGAAGGACTTGAACCTTAAAGAGGTAAAGTATGAGATTTAGGTATGTTTTATGAAATCTATGTATATGCTTTAGAATGCTTTGAGAGTGAAGTGTCTATGATTATGATGTAGTTGTAGTGTTGTTAAAAGGAAATTCTCATATACACACCTATGCATGAATATGATATGATATAAAAGGTCCTCTCACATAGAATGATTGTAGGTTGAAAGGCTTGATCACCTAAAATGAATCTAAGTCCAAGGACTATGAAATGTTATGAGGGTTGAGGCGAATCCCCAAGGACCTTTGTATGAGAGGGATGTGAGGTGAATTCCCTTATTCCTAATTAGATAAACATGAGGTGATTACCCATGTCATGATATGAGAAGTGTGTGGTGACTACCCTTAATATATAATTTCTAAAGCAAGGCAAGAGGTGGAAACCCATTAGCCTTTAAAGTATATGGAGACTAATACCTATATCTTATTATGACGTACATGAAGGTGAATACCTATGATCCTTATAAAGTGATGTGGAGGCGAATACCTACATTTCACTACATTGGGACATGTAGGCGAATACCTATGATTCCTTTAAATGAACATAGAGGCGATTACATATGATTCCTTAATATGTATTATGTAATCAACAATGAATTGTATGGATTGTAGCTTGAAAGGTCTTCCATGATATATATGACTAGAGGTAATTTCCCTTGTCTATGAATGATGAGCTAAATATGAGATCAAAGCGAAAATTAATATGTATGATGGCCTAAAGGGGTACTTAGCATGAGTGAGATTATGGGTTCTTATCCATGCATTGCACACGTATCCTTTGAGGTTACTTATTAAGTGTTACTCTTATGGTATGAGGATTCAAGTACGGACTATGCCTATGAATATATTGTATCTCCTATGTTTATGGATTGTGCCTTATGTTCACTAATGCTTTATGTCTATGTTGGATATTATGCCTATGCCTATATTGTTATCTATTATGCTTATAGCCTATGTCTTATGTTGACTATGTTGTTATGCTCTTATGATGTTATGCTAGTTATCATATTTATTACATTTTGTACTAACACATACTATGGCCTACATCCTTATCAAATGAATAGTCTGACAATTTTGAGTTTCATCCTCGTGGCTAGGTTCCTAGTAGAGCATGGATTGATGTTTTGGTGAGTCCTCATAGCATCGAGAATTTCATCACCTTTCCTTTACATCTTCCTTTTTAATGTTAGAAATATTGTATGGTGTCACGACCCATGGGTACCTCCTAGACGGAACACGTCGTACTAGACCTCGAAGGGGGTCTCATACAAGCCCTTAGCAAAATTATGAACATAAGTACATAGAAATGATGCGGAATTTAAAACTTTTACAATAGAAGTGTTTTTCATAACAGGAATATAAGAGTCTAGACCTTGTCTCAAAGAAGCCATCTAATACAATCGAATACAATCTCAAAACATAGACCTTTCCAATAGTGTCTTGAATATAGAAATTACAATGGAAACTAGAAAAGAACATCCTCTTGTCCTCGAACCATGAGGACTCACCAAGCTTAGGAAATAGTCAACCCAATCTTCACTTGAAATGAGAAATAGGTCTCAACGACCGGAACCTATACTTACAAGGAAATGTAGAGAATATGGGTTAGCACAAATAATGTACTAGGTATGGAAGCCGTGCACAAAAATCCTCAAAACATGCATAAAAGGGACATTTAGTTGAAATCATTCCTTTTCCAAGTTTAAAAGCCATTATGCACATTTAGAGTAATTACAAAGTCAAACCATACCATAAGAAACCCCAGGCTACCATAGTCATGCATAACTTACCTTGACCTCATCCAAAGCCAACACTCATAGACAAGGAGACATTCATATTCATAGTTCATAATAAGGAAAGTCATTACTACATCAACTCATATCATGGATACATGGATTCATACATCTTCATCTCATAAGTAAACCATACCATAACCCCTTTATAAGTCTACTTGTGCAATGTAAAAGTGAAGTCCCATACCCGCACTCAGACTAAGCAAAGCTCATTAAAAAGTCATAGATATAGCTCATAGTCATGTTCATGTTCATATTCATGGTTCATATTCATGATTCATGTTCATGGTTCATATTCATGTAAAATATGCATTAACTCATAAAGCATCATGACATCAAGCACATACCACAATCACTCTCAAAGCTTACTTGTGTAATGCATAAATGAAGTCCCATACCCCCACTCACACTAAGTAGAGCCCCTTAAGTAATCATAGCACATAACTCATGTTTTGTTCGTAGTTCATATTCTTGTTCTTGTCATGTCATGGATCATGTTCTTATCATGTAAGGAAATATACCCTTAACTAACATAGACCATGTGAGCTACATGGAATTCGGTGTCATGCCCCACACCGAAAAGAGGTATTCTACTTGCCTAACGTAGTACTAACATGTTTAGCTTATAGGTGGATATACTAGCTAAAATACCTATGTGGGCACATAGTTATGGGATAACAAGATTGCTACTAGAAACCCAGACTAACTGAGGTATAAGGTTTCCATCTCATGAGATAACTTGAATTGGGATGCCGGACTTGCTAATGTAAAAGCTTCCATCTCATATTCATAACCACTCGGGTAAGCTTAATTCCTTTTAATAATCATGTTAAGTCTTTATTTATATTCATGTTCATGGAAGTATGTGTAGCACTCAAACCAACATAGTATCATGGTAGCTCATTGATCCATCAGGTGAGAATGTCCTTTCAACTTTAGAATCATTAGGAAGTGAGTAAACTTCTCACATCATGTTCATGGTGTTTTCATAGCCTTTCAATCAACACAACAACATTATCATAATTATAGACCTTTTATGCATAGTCAACTGTTAGGGTATAGGGGAGAAAGATCTTTCATCAATACCACCAATACACAATAGTCATAGGATCATCACTACATAGGTGAATCATGAGTTCATATAGAATATTCCTCAACATATCCAAACCCTAGTTATTTCCCTTCAAGGCTAGGAATCAAGATCAACCCTAACTTCTAGAATTATCACATTAGATTAAGGGATTTCATGATTCAATAACTTAATAAATCTAAACACAATCAATTGTCAAACTTCCATGATCAATCAAGTCACACCTTAGTTCACAATTTAGGAAGAAAGGGAAATCATGGGTCCAAGGGAGATTTTCATCAAAATCCATCAATACTCCATTAATCCAACAATATATATATCATCATAATAAATCATAATAAACAATAATTAAACAATTGAAAACGTTTTGGAGAAAGACACATGACTAGATTGAAACCCTAGATTTTTGGAAGTCTTAAAAAATAGTTTGAAGGGGCTCCTTGGGTGATACCTACCCAAAGATGAAAAACATCCATACCTTAGCTTGATTTCCACAAGAAATTGGATAAGAAAGGCTGGTTCTTGAACTCCTAGCTTGACTTTGACCTTGCTCTTCAATGGAGTCCTAAAGAGAGAATTTTTGGAGAGGAGAGTTGGTTTCTAATTTTAGTCTTGTGAGTTATGAGGTGTTAAGTGGAGTTTAATGACTTAGAAGTATTTATATAGGTTTAAAATAATGATTTAAAATGACCCCACACTAATATAATAACTATTGTAATTATTGGCTTTGGCTAAGCCTTCGCCGATTACTCAACAACTTTTTCAGAGGGGACCTATGCCCCACCTCCCACGGACTGTAGGTGGGCTCACACCTCGTCCTGCAGGTCCATGGTTTGGGTCTGCAGCCCCTCTTCTTTGCCAACTCAAGCCTCCCACTCATGAGACCCCACCTATGGGGCGTCAGTAGGTCTACGGACCGTGCCGCTACATCGTGGAATGTGATTGAAACTTGGATGTTTGGGGGAGGTCTAGCCTCGACTCACGACCCCCAACTATGGGGCATGAGTCCACCAATGGGGCGTGGGTGCCCCTTTCATGAGTCAATCTAATTTTGACAGCTTTTAGGTTAGTCAATTGGCCCTCTTCAAGGACCCTCCAAGGGTCCTTGGGGGGGGGGCATGCCTTGACATTTAGACACTAGGACTTTAGTACTAAGTTAGGGAAGTTATTATAGGACTCTATTCTTCATGTTAATCCTATTTAGGGTACTAGTTTACATGTTAGGCTCTAGCTTAGGTCATTAGATTTTTGGGGTGTTACATATGGGCTGCGTCCCAAAGATTTATTCATGTTGTTTTAGATTGTTTAAGACAAAGTGTAATAGACTTCCGCTTGCTTTTATTAAACACTTCGATATTACAGAAAAAAGTTTTAAATTTCCCCATCATTTCTATTTCTTTATGTTATGATATGCTGAGGGGCTTGTATGAAACCCCTTCGGGATTGTGTATGCATGGTTTCATCTAGGGGGTACCCCTGGGTCGTGACAACTTGGGTGATAAAATAAATTGATGCCTCTATATGTGTTCAAAAAGTTAGGCTTGAGAGTCCCCGAACCGACTGCAATGAGCCTACTTATCGCTGATCGTAGTATGCACAAATAAATTGGGGTTCTGCAATATGTTCTGGTCTAAAGTTGAGGCATTCATATTTCCAACATATTTTGTTATTTTAGACTTTGAAGTTGACTTTGAAGTGCCTATAATCTTAGGGAGACCATTGCTTACTATTGCACGTGCTTTAGTTGATACAGAGAGAGATAGATTAAATATCTGCAAATTAATGAATCATCAAAGTGATCTGAAGGTAGTGTCTATAGTGAATTTTATTTTTGAGGGGCAATCAGAGGTGTCAATTGAAAAACGATTAGGTTTTGAAGCATTAACAGATGCGATCATGTATATAAATGAAGAACACATTGAAGAGTACGATGAGTTAGTTTTTGCCCTTGATAGACTG
Organism: Solanum stenotomum; assembly: GCF_019186545.1. Lineage (NCBI taxonomy): Eukaryota > Viridiplantae > Streptophyta > Magnoliopsida > Solanales > Solanaceae > Solanum > Solanum stenotomum. The sequence continues at coordinate 34,571,618 of NC_064286.1, read as the reverse complement.
GAATATTCTCATCTCACACCAAAGAAGCTAGACTAGTATCAGAAAAATAGAGAAACTCCACTTGCAAAACCCTTTATTAATGAGCCTCCAAAGTTGGAACTAAAGGCTCTCCCTTCTCATTTCTGCTGTGTGTTCTTAGGCCAGAATAATACTTTCCCACTCACTATTGCTACTGATTTGAATGAAGGGGGAGTAGATGCCTTGATATCGCTATTGAGGTGTTTTAAAAGAGCGATTGGTTGGACGATTACTGACATTATAAGTATTCCACCTAGTATTTGTTCTCAGTAAATCATACTCATGACTGATTTTAAACCAAGAAGTTGTAAAGAAAGAGATAATCAAGTGGTTAGATGATTGAGTAGTCTATCCTATTGCTGATAGTAATTGGATGATTCCGGTTCAATGCGTGCCGAAGAAGGAAGGAATAACTTGGTTCCTAATGCAAAGAATGAGCTTGTACAAATGAGGGTGGTGACTGGTTGGAGAGTCTGTATGAATTATGGAAAGTTGAATACATGGACTAAGAAATGTAAGTTCCCAATGCCGTTTATGGACCACATATTAGATAGTCTTATTGGTAAGGGTTGGTACTATTTTCAAGATGGTTTATTTGGGATACAATCAGATCTCTATAGTACCGGAAGACCAACAAAAGACTAATTTTACTTGCCCTTATGGAATGCTTATATTCAAAAGAATGGCATTTGGGTTTTGTATTGCACCAACGACTTTTCAGCATTGCATGTCCATTTTTAAGACATTGTGAACGATACTATTGAGGTATTTATGGATGATTTTCTATTATTGGTGACTCTTTTGATGATTGCTTGACTCTATTGGGTGATGTTTTGAAATGATTTGAAGAATGAAATATTGTGGTTAATTAGGAGAAGTGTCACTTTATAGTGAAAGAGGGAATAGTTTTGGGTAATAAGATCTCTAGCAAAGGCATTGAAGTTGATAAAGCAAATATCCAGGTGATTTAAAAGTTGCCACTACAAATCTTTATGGAGTGTGTTAGAAACTTTCTAGGACATGTTGATTATCCGATATTTATCAAATATTTCCCTATAATATCCCACGCATTATGCATGCTACATATTAAGGAAGCAAAGGTTTGAGTTTGATGATTATTCTATGAAAGAGTTTGAAGGGTTGAAGGAGAAGTTGATTTTTACATCGAATGTTGTTTTACACGATGGGGACAACTGGTCGAAGTAATGTGTGATGCGAGTGGGGTGGTGCTTGGCGCATTATTAGGGAAAATATGTAAGAAGATTCTTCATCTCATATATTATGTGAGGATAACCCTGAATTTTGCTCACAAGAATTGCACTGTCACTCAACAACAATTTCTTGTCGTAGTGTTCGCAATCGAGAAATGTAGATCATATTTGTTTGACAGTAAAGTTATTGTGCATACTTACCATACATCTCTGAAGTACCTTATGGCAAAGAAGGATGTAAAACTGAGACTGATTCGATGGGTGTTTATTGTTGCTAGAATTCAGTTTTGAGGTGAAAGATAGAAACTGGACATAAAATCAAGTTGTTGATCACTTATCCAAACTAAAGGAAGAAGCAATGTTGAAGTTGGCTGATGGAGTTTAAATTGATGATACGTTTCAAGATAAACATGTTTTGGCTGCTTCATTTGATCTTATTCCATCATTTGTAGATTTTGCTAATTATTAGACAAGCGATGTTGTGCCTTCCGATATCTCATTACTTTAAAAAAGAAAATGTATGTATTGCGTAAAGAAGTTTTTCTGGGAAGAGCCTTATCAGTTTTGTGTCTGTGCTAATGGTATTATTTTTCGTTGTGTTCCTTAGGTTGATAGGATGATCATATTGGAAGCGTTCCATTTGTCTCTTAAAGGTGGTCATCAAAGTGGTATCCAGACTGCGAATGAGATCTTGAAGTGTGGGTAATATTTTCCTACTATCCACCAAGATGCTCATGATTTTTCCATGTCTTGTGAGTGCTATCAAAGAGAAGGAGTAATTTCAAAGAAGTAAGAGCTCCCACTTCCTCCTATTTTGGTTATTAAATTGTTTCATGTTTGTGGCCCTAACTTTGTGGGTCCATTTGTAAGTTTGATTGGGATGAAGTACATACTTGTAACTATTGACTATGTATCTAAATGGATGCAAGTTGTTGTGCTTTCAAAAAATGAAGGAAAGAATGTTAAATAATTCCTGAAAAAAGAATATCTTTTTTAGATTTGGTACCCAAGGGCTATTATTATTAGCGATGAAAGTTCTCATATTTTGCAATAAGTTGTTCAAGGCATTGCTTGAGAAGTATGGTATTCTTCATAACGTAGCAACTCCATATCATCCACAATCTAGTGGGCAAGTTGAAGTGTCAAATTGAGAGATAAAGCAAATCCTTGCAAAGATAGTGAATGCAAATATAACCGATTGGTCAAGAAAGCTTGATGATGCTCTTTGAGCCTATCGTACTGCATTCAAGACTCTCATAGTTATGTCTCCTTACAAATTTGTATATGGGAAATCTTGTCACTTGCGTGTAGAGATAGAGCAAAAAGTTATGTGGGCACTCAAGAAGTTAAATATACGTTGCGCACTACATCAAATCAATCGCTTCTTGGGAGGTAACCCAAGATGTAATTTAGCTAATTTTTAGGTTTTTCTATTTTTAGTTTGAATTTTTCGGCTAGAATAGGTTCAATTAGGGTCCTTGTCAAAATAGTATCAAGAAAAATGTAAAAATAAGGCCTAATGTGTGCCACATGTACAAGAAAGAAAACTCTAGAAAATTTTAAAGTGTACAGGGTCCTACAGATGGGTTCTAGGGGTAGTAGAAATTTTGATGAACCCTAGGTCTGTTCGTATAACCTTAGTACTATAAGGATCATTAAGGACTTCTTTTACGGGTCCATCTACGAGTCGTAGTTCACTCAATGAATCGTAGATAGCATCCACAAAATTTAAGTCCAAATACACCTGCAACTTTAGGTCGACGAGTGCACAGTACAAACAATTGAAATTTCTATGGTTCATAGTCTGTACTCGTAGACTCCGATATGTTTCAAATCACTTAAAGTGTGAAATTAATATATGGAAACTTTCAATGGCTTGAAGGAATTATAATTGGCCATAGATGGGCTTTTGTAAACTATGTAAGCTTAAATTAGCTGACCCGAACCAACACCCTTTTGAATAAATAACCCCAAATTCAATTCCTCCTCATTTATTTCTCTTGTCAACCGTTACAAACCTCCATAACATTCCACTTTTCCATTTAACCATCCCAACCCCTATATTTTATCCACCTTCACATCTCCTAATCACTCCCGTACACATCTCAAAATTTCCCTTCCCCCCAATCCTCTGAAATTCACAAAGGCACACACTTATCGATTACACTGTGGGTTTATAAATCTAGGAATCTATGTTTGGAAATACACTCACTCAACTTCGAATTACTTCTGAAGGTATGAAATTTCAACCTAAATTGATTTAAATCAGTTAAAAATTAAACTTGATAGTCAACCTAGGTTCTTATTTTGTTATTGATGTTCAACTTGTTTAAATCAACCATTGGGATGAGAGTATAGTGACTATTTATCTAATGGTTAAATATGTGTTCTCTATGTTGCATGAATTGAATCAAAATAAAACATTATTTAGGGTTGAAATTGTGATGCTATTTGTTATTTTGATAAATTGAAATTGTGAGCCCTAGGAATGATGGTTTTGTAAGTTTTGATAATGTGTTGAATACCTGGATAAACTAGGTTGGGCTGTTAGGATAAAAGTAATTTATTACTCTTGGGTGAAATAACACATCATTCTTGTTTTTTTTAGACTTACGATGGTCTTCTAGAAACTGTAGAAATTTCTATGATTCGTAGGTGCCCCTCGTAGATATGCCTAGTAGGTCACTGTTACCGATTTCAAATGTATAATTGCAAGACTTCTATCTACGGGTCATAGGAATTTCTACGGTCTCTAGATAGAAATAATACAAACACTAATATATTAAAGGATTTAAATTGAACACTACAGGGCCCAACTATGATTATTTGAAATTTCTACATCTTGTAGATTTATTTCGTATTATTAAAAGTCACAAACATTTAACCTAAGTTAGGAACTACAGGGTGACCTATGGTCTGTAGATATTTTGACTAGCCGTACTGTTAAACCGTAGTTCCATATTAATAATCTAACAATTTTCCTCCTTTTCTCCATTAGGTTGTATGACCCATAGAAACTTCTACGGCCCATAAAAAGCCAATCGTAGGACCAAAAGTAGTGTATTTCTGCATTATTTAATTTTTTTTTGTTTGCAGTGTTCTTGTTTATTTTAATGTGTTTATGTACTAATAACTCTTCCACATGTACTAGGCCACCAAAAAGTACTTCGCGGAGAGGGTGAAAGTCCACAACACCTCCTTCCTAGGCTGGGAATTTAGGAAGAGGCTACGGATGATGAATAAAGTGTTTTGGATTACAATTCAAACATGGGAGAGGGTTCACTTAATCAACCTTAGACGACAACGAAACTATCCAAACATGTAGCGGTGATTCTAGACTAGGTCGACATAGCTGCACTTTTTCGAGGATCAGTTATCCTATAAAAAGAGCAAGCATAAACTTTTATCCAAGAGTCTACTTCACATTTGGATTATGCTTTTGGCTCATAGTCTGAGTCAGGCTCCAGATTACAGTCTGATTTTGAGTTTGATTCTGGCTTATCCAGTCTGGAGAGGTACATGATGCACCAACCAATAGACCTTCTCAACCAATAAGGATAGCAGTGAGCCAAACCGGTGGTGTGTACATGTCATGTTTAGATCAACTTGGATACAATCAGGCAAAATTCTCAAAACAGGGACACCCAGCCTATTATGGAGAAGAGAAAGGTTACTACCAGTAAACTTAATACTGTACAAGCCATACATGAGTTATTCTGGAGGAACAAGTGTGTGTGGATGTCTATCTCACCACAAAAGTATAATGCTATTATGGTGTGGGAGTTCTATGTCTTCTACGCAACTATGGTTAAAATGCCCTAACTTTGAGAGCCAAAGAGTTGTACTAACCCCCACTCCTGACAACATTTGTACATGACATTCCCATGTATTTATTTGAGCGCACAACCCACCTTCTTATTTACAATGTCTCACACGAGCAGCCAATCGATACAATTAAATTTTACTACCGGATGCAATTAGTGTAGAACAAATCAGCCATGAGGATGCTAATAAAAAAGAACACTTCCTGAGATGGGTATCTGAATATATAGTTGATCACGGTGTCAAAGTCTAGTGGGTTTGAGATTTTTCGGCAGCTATCACCAAAAGACCTTAGAAATTTCTTGGGTTTGGCCGGTTATTATAGGAGATTTTTTGGGGGGTTTTTCTTCCATTGCCTCTCCGTTAACGGCATTGACTTAAAGAAGGTTAAGTTTGTATGGTCGGAAGCTTATGAGAAAAGTTTCCAGGACTTGAAAGATAGACTTACTTCTGCTCTGGTGTTGACTTTACCGAAATGTAAAGATGGTTATGTGGTGTATTTTTATGCCTTTAGAGTTTGGTTGGTATGCGTGCTTATGTAAAATAGTAAGGTGATTGTCTATGCTTCAAGGCCACTTAAGGTCCACGTGAAGAATTATCCGACCCATGATCTTAAATTAGCGGCGGTTGTGTTTGCCTTAAAAATATAGAGGCATTATATGTATGGGGTCCATGTGGATGTGTTTACCGATCACAAGAGTCTTCAATATGTCTTTAGTCAAAAGGACTTCAATCTTTTTCAGCGAAGGTGGTTAGAATTATTGAAGGACTATGACTTGAGTGTCCTTTATCTCCCCGACAAAGCTAATGTTTGTAGTGGATGCACTTAGTAGATTGTCTATGGGTAGTGTGGCTCATGTAGAGGATGAAAAGAATGAATTGGTTCGTGATGTGCATAGGTTGGCTCGGCTAGGTGTTGAACTAGTAGATTCCACCAAAGGTGGTGTCTTGGTCCATAATGGATCTGTATCATCCTTTGTGATGGATGTGAGTCTAATCAAGACCGTGATCCTATACTAGTTGAGTTGAAAGAGTCGGTACTCAAAAAGTCCGTTGAGGCTTTCTCCCAAGGTAAATATAGCGTGCTTAGGTACCAAGGTCGGTTATGTGTTCCGGATGTTCATGGTTTAAGGGAACAAATTTTAGAAGAAGCTAATAGTTCTCGATATTCTATTCATCCGTGAGCCACTAAGATGTATCTTGACCTACGAGAAGTCTATTAGTGGAACGAAATGAAGAAATATATTGCGGGATTTGTGGCCAAATGTCTGAATTGTAAACAGGTTATGGTTGAGCATCAAACGCCGGGAGGGTCTAGGTATGATTCCAGTTCTACCTATGGTTTCCTTCTACATTGTGGGAAGGGTTTAGGTATGATTCCAATCTACTGGATAATACCTAATTATGATTGTATTGGATTTGAATTATGATATTATGATGAATTAATATGATTTATATGGTTAACCCTAGTTTATTCGATGAATGTGATATTTTGTAGGTTTATGTCATTAGAATCACCTAGTAATGAAGAATGTGATTGAATTCCTTGTACTGTAGGTTCATAATATGTTTCTATGTTGAAGAGTTATTGAGAATGAAGACTCACAGTCGTGAATGTTGATCACAAGAGCTTTAGAGTGAAGCCAACATGATTAACTATGATGCTAAGGCTTTGAGAGTAAAATCTACATGTGAATATAAGGCCAATGAATAAAATTATGATGAAAGATCTTTACCTACCTAATTCACCTTATGAATCATAGATGGTAGAAAGTGATAGAATCACTTAAGTCATGATGGTATCCTTTTCTAATGTAGAATTGTAGACATGATGTTAGGCATGAATATGAACTTAACATGAAAGACTTCTCATATAGTAATGTTTTTAGGGTTGAAGGGCTTCTCTTACCTAATTGAACCTAAGGCTATACAGCCTTTATACCTAGGTCATGGATGGTGATAGTTGCTCACACATGGTCTAAAAGAGGTATTAGCATGAATTGGTTGTCAAGGACATCTTTCTCTATACATGAGTCAAAGTAAAGACTTAATGATTATCTTGTGGGATTAAGGCCTAACACCGAGTGGATATTGAAATGAGATTGAAGTTCCCACCTAGTTGAGTTTGGGCTTCTATGGAGGTTACCACCTAGTTGAGTTTGGGCTTCCAACATGGGATGGAAGCCTTCAGCTAGACGAGTATTGGGTTTCTAGTAGCTATCTTTGTATCCCTTAACTACGTGCCCCGTAGGAAAGTTAGCTAGTGGATCAAACTAAGCTAACAAACTGGTTCTACATTAGGTAAGTGGACCGACCCTGGATGGTATGGCTGACGCCTTGAAAAGATCATGTGATAGCTAATAGGTTCTCATGTCGGTGAATGGTATATCCCAATGCAAACAACATTAGTAATGAACTAAGGTTATTCTCAATGGAGCATCTCCTAGAGTTCAAACCTCATGGGCTATGATTATGCATAAAGTAGCATCTCCTACAGTCCAATAGAAGTAATGGTCTAGGATTGTGCTTGAAGGAGCATCTCCTAGAGATCAACCTTAGTGAACTAAGATTATGCTTTAAGTAGCATCCCTAAGAGTTCAAGCTTGATGAACTAAGATGTACTTAATGTACTATATCCTAGGGCGAAGTAATAAGGAACTAAGATAGGCTTAGTGAAGTACTTCCTAATGTTAAAGAGTATGCATGGACTTAGACATACTTAAGGTAGTATCTCATAGGGTCCATGCTAATAATGAACCTAGACATGCTAAAGAAATATATCATAGGGTTCAACCTAATAATGAACTAAGATGTGCTTAAAGGAGTATCTCATAGTATTCAATGTATAAATGGATTTAAACATGCTTATGCCATACGATCCAAGTCAATAAAGAACTTACATGTACTTATGGTAGTATCTCATAGTGTTCTAAGGTCTAAAGAGACGAACTAGGTTCAAACCCAAGAAACATTAGAAGAGGACCTAAAATTGAACTACGATTATGCTTAATGTAGCATCTCGTACAGTTCCAACTTGATGAGCTAAGATGTACCTAGTATAGTATGTCCTATAGTTCAAAACAATGAGGAACTAAGATAGGCATAGTAAAATGTATCCTAGTGTTCCTATGCTTTTAAAAGGAGCTAATCTCAAATTAAGGAACATGAGTATGATGACCTAAATAAGTACTTAGAATGAGTGGTAGTATGGCATGCCATTCGTGCATTGCAAAAGCATGACTAAAGGTTACCTAATGAGTGTTCTCTTACATGAGTTATGCTTGATGGATTGTTGCTATAGATACCTTCCAAGATGAGATTGACTAATTATGATAGTGTTCCCTTGTCTACATGAAGTAAGCCAATAGTGAGACCAAAGGAGGGTGAATATGACTAGAATGACTTCAAGGTCATGCTTAGTGTGAAGGGTAGTATGGGATGCCTTTCATGCATTGCACAAGTGTGCTTTGAGGTTACTTAGGAGTATGGTGCCGTAAGAAAAGCATAAAAACTTGACCATGTATATAGACTATGATTAAGATGATCAAAACTGGATACTTTGCTTGGGTGGTATTATGAGATTCTATTCATGCATTGCACATATATGCTTTTGGGGTTACTTGAGAATGGTTTTATTATGGTGTAGATGACTAAGAGTCAAGTTATGCTTATATGATGTTTATGTTGGAGATTTTGCTTATTATGATTATGATATTGTCTCTTATGCTTATGATTCATGTTTCATGAAGTATTTCATACGATTTTGGATTATGTCTTATATTGACTAACCCTTGTCTTATGCTCTTATAATTATGCTAGTTAACATATTTAATACATTTTGTACTAAGGCATACTTTGCCTACATTCGAATCAAATGTAGGGTTTGGAGACTTGAGTGCTACCTGAAATCTAGGTTTCTTATGAGCTAAGGAGTTGAAGATCTTGATGAGTCCTCATAGCTTCGAGGACAACACCCACCATCTCCTTTATGTCTTTATTTCATGTTTTGAGACTATTGTATGGGTTGTGTCCAAATAGTTTTATTCTAAAGTAGTATTAGATGGTTTGAGACAAAGTATAATGAGACTTCCGCTTGGTTTTATGAAAATGACTTCGATTTTAAAAAGTTTTAAATTTTCTGAATTTTTCTATTTTCTTATGTTCATGATATGCTAAGGGCTTTTTTGAGACCCCCTTCGGGGTCAAGTATGCCGTGTTACTTTGAGGGTATACCCCTAGGTCGTGACATTTGGGTCTCCAACTGCTTAATTGAGACTGTGAGAGAAGTCACTGTCTTGTTGAGAGTCGATACATCATCCTTCAGTTCCTTCAATACTTCATCGGACCCTTCAACCTTGTTGAGAATACGTGAGAGCATGTCTTCAATACGGCCACCCTTAAAATATTTAGGCTTTTGACACTCATGGGGAGCCACATACATATCCTTATCCCCTTTTCTTTCCTTCCAAGAGGCACTACAACCCTCATCTCTATTCCAAACTTTATTACGATCCGGCCTTAGGTAGTTTGTACGATAACCTCCTCCTTGATTGGATAGGAAGTTCACTTCTTCATTGTACAGTGCTACACATTTAGCTTCCTTGAGGTATACACCACCAACACCCATAACATTAACACTTCTTGTACGCTCACCCATGACATATTTGGCCAAGATGTCTAGCTAGGTCATCATCTTTGCCATGTTTTGGTCTCTCTCTTGATCTTTTTCGATATATTCCATTGTCATTTTATTGGTAAGAGGAGAGACTTGGTCTTTGTGGGTGTGCCATGCCCTGTTAATTTTGGTCATGCAATCTAGGATTTGGGATGCTACCGCATAAGGCTGTTGCATTAAACCACCAGGAGAACGTTGATCAGCCACTCCTTTGTTTATCGAATCAAGGCTTCTATAGAAATATTTCAGCAGCACATTATCGGGAAGTCCATGAGTTGGACATTGTAGCAGCATTTTCTTAAACCTCAGCAACGTTTCATGTATGGGATGTCCTTCCAATCGTTTGAATCCTTCGATGTTGTCCCCAAGAGTCAACATCTTTGAAGGGGGAAATAATCGCACTTGCAATGCGGTAATAAGCTTGTCCCACGAAATGAAAGAATCTCTTGGCAACTCAGCCAACCACTTGCATGCCTCGCCAATCAGAGAAAATGGGAACAACCTCAACCGGACCGATTCTTGAGATATGTTCTTAAATGAGAATGATCAACAAGCAACAAAATTTCTGATATCCTCATAAGCTAGCCCTCCAAACAAATCCTTCAGTTGAAGGAGCTAAAACATAGAGCTTGTGATGTGAAACACCACGCTCCCTTCAGCTTGAGGCAAACGAATGGACCCAACATAACCCACTTGGGTTGGGCCATTGACATCGTTGAGGTTGCCAACATCATCTTGGTGGCCAACTTGGCTACCATTACTTCCATTGACGCTCACTTCCTCCTCTGTTTTAACAAGCAATACAAAAACAAAAACAAAAATTAGTAGATTCAACTATAACTAAAAAAATCACAATTCAACTTCAATAAAAGAATTTTAAACAACACCACTCCCCGGCAGTGGCACCATTTTGAATAACATTTCAAGCACACCTCATCCAATTCTAAGTGCAAACGATTGTTAAGTAGTATAAAACCCAACAATTGAGTTGGGGTCAAATTCCACAGGGAGTGGTGCGTGTTCAAATTCAATTAAGAAGTACAAATGTGATTTACTTAGCTATATGAATAGATATTATCGGAAAAATACATATCAAATAAAAGGTTGACACGAATGTCAAATGGGGGTTTTTGTTATGCAATTATCAACTACAATCAGTCAGATAACAATGAGATAACAATAAGGAGAGAAATTCTCGGGATGTGATCGATTATAGGTGCATTTTGATATATGGGAAATTGAAACTACAAGTAAACAACTAAATATCAATGGGTAGGCTAAAATATAATTGAAATACCTTTCTCTCGAACAACTGTTCCGCTTCAAGTGATTTCTCTCAAACATCAACAATCATAGCAGTTAAGAACAACCCAAAACCTTAATGCATCTTCTCTCGAGAAAGAGAAGGGTAGGACTAGGTTTAGGATTCACTCTCTCAAGCTGAACTCAAATCAACCCAATACATACAAATCATTAATCAATAATTTTTGTTCTAAAACCTCCTTCTCGAGCAAGCCAAGAAAACTAAAATATAACTGCATTTGCAACTATGATTCATAAATTAAACCACAATTAAATATTAAACCCACTTCAAAATAACATTTAAACTAGTAATTAACAATACACACATACTTATTCAACCCATAATAACATGATCACACCCCAAGAATTGAGGTTTTTGCCGAACATCATAAAAATATAAAAACCATTACCGAATCGATTAGCCATTAATTGGGTAAGGGAAATTCAAGCTTTACAATGCTCCAATTTGAATAAAATTAGAAACCCACCTACAAAATCTCCAAGTTGAGTCTCAAAACCTTCAAGTTTACGTAGAAACATCAGAGAAAACTGTTCTAGACTAAAAAGAATTGATAATTCGATTAAAAATTGGTACTAAATTAATGTTCAAAATATAATTTGTAGTCGCCAAAAATAAGCCACGAAGGACCACTCGGCTAAGTAAGTCGGGATCGTCGAACTACTCGGCGAGCAACCCTTTGACCTCTTCCATTGCTTTTTCGCCTTAGCATTCAGCATCCTCGACATTTGTTACTTTGGGCAATATATCTTTGCTTTGCAGAATGACTCGGCGATTCGCCGAGTGCTCTTTTTCGTCACCGACTTGGTTTCTACCTTCAGGGCTTGGTACACTGGAACTTTAGGCGATAAGATTAGCCACTCGACGACACATCGAGTGCTCTTGGCGATCTTCAAGCTCAACCTTCTTCATTTATTCATCTTGTTTTGTTCCTTTTTGCATGTTAGTGTCCTTGTTTTGCTCCTCACTCCATATACCTAAAAATCAAGGCATTAACATCAGTTTATAACATAAACTAGGCATTTAAGGACACCAAATCTATCAAAACAAAGACCTAAATGTGTCAAAATAACGGACTCATCAGGCTATTCTCTCATTTTAAATCTATGAGATATAGTATGAATAATGTTGAATTGAGTGTCAAGGCATTCTTTCACGCATATGAACTTAAGTAAATAGCTTAATATGTACACCGTGGGAATTATGCTTAGCACCGAGTGGATACTGACTATGAGGTTGAAGCTCCCCCCTAGAAAGAGAGGGTTTCTAGAAAGTATCTATTGAGATGAAAGCTCCCCCACTATAAAGGGTGGGTTCCTAGTAACAATCTTCCTTCTCCCATTAACTATGTACAACTTTTTTCTTTAGCTAGTTGATCCACCTAAAATCTAATATATGATAGTCTTACCTTAGGCAAGTAGGACAACCCTTTTCATTGTGGGTAATACCAGATTCCATATTTAGCTCACATGATATATGTCGGTTAAGGCTTATTCCCACTATGACAAGAATATCGACAAGAGTATGAATTATGAACTATGCTTACCCAAGAAGGTTTACCCAAGAAGGTTTACTTAGAACTTTGAGAGTATTTATCGTATGCTTATCCTATGATATGATGATTTATGTATTGAACATACTTATGACTTATGTTTTATCCACTATCTACAATAGGATGTTTTAACTTTGTAAAATTGAATGCATTAAACTAAAATGTCCTTTTTAGCATGTCTCCATGATTTTATGCATGGCTACCATACTTGGTGCATTTTTGTACTAACCCATATTTTCCTACATTTTTCCCAAGTATAGGGTCCAATTTTCAAGGTGGTCCCCATTGTGGCCAGAGCTTGGAATTGATCATTCTCCTTGCTTGTTTGGTTAGGCCTCATGATTCGAGGATGTATAATACCATTGTAGTTTCATTCTTGTGTTTTTACTTTCAAATTATGTTGTGTTGGGTCTGCGATCCTATTTTGACTCAAGTATTGTAATAGATGGGTAATTGAGACAAGTCTAGACTTCCTCTTTTCTCTATAAAGATTTTTTACTTGAAATCCATTTTACTATTTATTGTTCATTACTTATGTTATGATATGCTAAGTGGCTTGTGCTAGGACTTTCGGGGTCTAGTACGCCATGTTACATTTAGGGTGTACCCCTGGGTCGTGAAAAAAATGGTATCAGAGCACAAGGTATAAAATGATTCTACGATGATGTCTCATAAGCCACTTCTAGTAAAGTCTTATTCATAAGTGTTAAGTGCGCAATATTTATGAATGAGAGTCTATAATATATTTAGGAAATTTCACTTTTTTCATTACTCTGAAGTCCTTCTCCTAATCCTTCTCTTGTGTCTTCAGGATATGAATACACGAAGGGCAAATGCTAGAAGGGTGGAAGAGCAGAATGTGAATGAATGTGCTCCGCCTCAAGATCCTCAAGCTCCTATCGATCCTTCGGCTATGTCAAATGTGGAAGTTAGGCCGGCTCTCCAAATATTGGCTCAAGCCATGACGATTATATTCTCAATCCCAAGTGATGACGGCCCAAGCTAACAGAGAGGTTGTAGCTCCGGTAAACCCTAATATGAATTATGTGGCTTCTAGAGAACCCTCTCTAGTTTCATGGCTCCAAAGTGAGAGAGGATCCTCAAGAATTTATGGAAGTGGTTTATAAAATACTTGATATCATGGGGGTGACTTCGGTAGAGAAAGAGAAATTAGCCGCTTACGAATTGAAGTGTGTTGCTCAGATATGGTAGACTCAATCGAAGAACGGTAGGCCGATAGGATCGGGTCCCATAGAGTGGGAAATATTTAAATTGGCATTTCTTAATAGGTTCTTTCCCTAAGACATGAGGGAAGCTAAGGTGGAAGAGTTCATTAACCTTCATTAAGGAGGTATGACTGTCCAAGATTATTCATTAAAGTTTACTTAATTGTCGCAGTATGCTCCGACCTTGGTGGCAGATTCTAGAGACATGATGAGTAGGTATTTGACGTGTGTGTCCTGAATGGTAAGAAAAGAATGTTGTTCGGAAACGCTCCATGATAATATGGATATCTCACGCCTTATGGTGTATTCTCAACAAATGAATGATGAGAAAATCCAAGAAAAGAATAGGGAGGTGAAAGAGCTAGAACCGGTGAAAGGAATTTCTTCAATGATAAACCCAAAGGACAAGGTCGACAAAAGTTCAAACAAAGATTCTCCAACCAAGGTTCCGCTAATACTACCCCAAGGGTTAATATGGATAGGACCCTAAACCTCAAGGGGCTAGTGGTGGTGACTCTTATGTGAATAGGCCTGATTGTGCAAAATGTGGGAAGAAATATGAGGGGAAATGCCTAGCCAGCACGAGAGATTTTTTCGAATGAGGTAAGAATGGTCATCAATTGAGGAATTTTGCCAACACTTTCGGCCAAGGGGAAAGAAGGCAAGAAAGCTCCTCCAAGAGGTTCAAACTCCAATGCTCAAAAGAAAAATAACTTTTATGCTCTTCAGTCCCGAGATGATGAAGAGAGCTCCCTGGATGTGGTGATCAGTATGTTTAAAGTATTTTCTATTGATATATATGCCTTGTTAGATCCTGGTGCTAATTTGTCCTTTGTGACACCTTATGTGGCCATGAAGTTTGATATACTCCCCGAAGTGTTATTAGAACCTTTTTCAGTTTCTATCACGATTGGTGATTTCGTTGTGGCTAAGAAAGCTTATAGAAGATGTCTTATTTCCTTGTCCCATAGAGTTACTCGTGTTGACTTTGTAGAACTTCACATGTTATACTTTGATGTTATTCTTGTTAAGGATTGGTTGCATGCATGTTATGCCTCTGTTAGGTTCCAATTTCCAAATGAACCTATCTTACAATGGAAGGGGGGGGGGGGGGAGATGTATGCCTAGAGGTCAATTTGTCCCTAGTTATAAAGCTAGGAAGATGATCTCCAAAGTTTGTATCTACCATCTTGTTAGGGTGAAGGATGTGGGTTCCGAAACCTCTTCTTTAGAATCAGTTTCGATAGTTAATGAGTTCTCGGATGTTTTTCCTAATGATTTTCCTAGTATTCCTCCCGAGCGAAAAATAGATTTCGGTAATTACCACCTTCCGAATACCCAACCTATCACTATTCCTCCTTATAGAATGGCTCTGGCGGAGTTAAAGGAATTGAAAAAGCAACTAAAGGATTTGCTAGACAAGGGTTTTATTCAACCGAGTATCTCTTCATGAGGTGCTCTGATGTTGTTTGTTTTAAAGAAAGATGGGTCTCTTAGAATGTGCATTTATTATCGTCAATTGAACAAAGTGACCACCATGAATAAATATCCTCTTTCGAGAATTGATAACTTGTTTGACCAACTTCAAGGTGCTAGTTATTTCTCCAAGATTGATCTTTGTTTGGGTTATCACCAATTGAGGGTGAGAGGGGTTAATATTCCCAAGATGGCTTTCTGAACGAGATATGGTCACTATGACTTTCTAGTAATGTCCTTTGGTTTGACTAACGCTTATGTGGCGTTCATGGACTTAATGAATAGAGTGTCCCGACAATATCTTTACATGTTCGTGTTAGTGTTTATAGATGATATTTTGATATATTTAAGGAGTGAGAATGAGCATGTTCACCATTTGAGGGTTGTATTTCAAGTTCTTAAGGACCATCAACTTTTCGCAAAGTTTAGCAAGTGCAAGTTTTTGTTAAGGTCCATAGAATTCCGTGGTCATATTGTGTCAAGTTAGGGGATTGAGGTAGATCCTAAAAAGACGGAAGCGGTCAAGAGTTAGCCTAGACCTCTATCACCAAAAGACCTTAGAAGCTTCTTCGGTTTGGCCAGTTATTTTAGGAGATATTTTGAGGGTTTTTCTTCCATTGACTCTCCGTTAACGACCTTGACTCAAAAGAAGGCTAAGTTTGTATGGTCGGAAGCTTGTGAGAAAAGCTTTCTAGAGTTAAAAGATAAACTTAGTTCCGCTCTGGTGTTGACCTTATCGGAAGGTACAAATGGTTATGTGGTGTATTTTGATGCCTCTAGAGTTTGGTTGGGATGGTTCTTATGTAAAATAGTAAGGTGATTGCATAGGCTTCAAGGCCACTTAAGGTCCATGAAAAGAATTATCCGACCCATGATCTTGAATTAGCGGCGGTTGTGTTTGCCTTAAAAATATTGAGGCATTATTTGTATGGGGTCCATGTGGATGTGCTTACTGATAACAAGAGTCTTCAATATGTGTTTAGTCAAAAGGACTTCAATCTTCATCAGTGAAGGTGGTTAGAATTACTGATGGACTATGACTTGATTGTCCTTTATCTCCCCGGCAAAGCTAAGGTGGTAGCGGAAGCACTTAGTAGAATGTCTATGGGTAGTATGTCTCATGTAGAGGATAAAATGAATGAATTGGTTCGTGATGTGCATAGGTTGGCCCGGCTAGGTGTTAAACTCGTGTATTCCACCAAGGGTGGTGTCTTCGTCCATAATGGGTCTGTATCGTCCTTTGTGATGGATGTGAGTCTAATCAAGACCGTAATCCTATACTAGTTGAGTTGAAAGAGTCAGTACTCAAAAAGTCAGTTGAGGCTTTATCCCAAGGGAATGATGGGGTGCTTAGGTTCCAAGGTCGGTTATGTGTTCCGGATGTTCATGGTTTAAGGGAACAAATTTTAGAAGAACCTAATAGTTCTCAGTATTCTATTCATCCGGGAGCCACTAAGATGTATTGTGACCTACGAGAAGTCTATTAGTGGAATGAAATGAAGAAAGATATTGCGAGATTTGTGGCCAAATGTCTGAATTGTAAACAAGTTATAGTTGAGCATCAAAGGCCGGGAGGCTCATTACAAGAATACCAATTCCCCCTTGGAAGTGGGAATAAGTGAATAGGGATTTTACTGTGGGTATGCCTCGTACCCGAAGGAAACATAATTCTATTTGGGTCATTATAGATCGGATGACCAAATCTACCCACTTTATTCCCTTCAAGGTTTCTCATTCGGCAGAAGACTATGGCAAGTTGTATATAAATTAGATAGTGAAATCGGATGGGGTTACTTTATCTATTATTTCGTATAAGGGTACTCAATTTACTTTAAACTTTTGGAAGACATTCCAAAAAGGGCTTGTAACTAAGGTTAAGCTTAGCATGACTTTTCATTCCCAAATCGATGGGCAAGCGCAGCGTACCATTCAAACATTAGAAGAGATGTTGAGGGAATGTGTTATAGATTTCAAGGGTAATTTTGTTGATCACTTGCCCATAGTAGAGTTTGCCTACAATTATAGTTATCACTCAAGCATCGTTACGGCTCCTTTTGAAGCCTTGTACTGTAGGAGATGTAGGTCTACAGTTGGTTTGTTTAAGGTAGGTGAAATTTCTCTTACTGATCCCAAATAGGTTTGTGAAACTATTGAGAAGGTTCGGCTCATTAGAGAGAGGTTGAGAACGGCTCAAAGTAGACAAAAATCTTATGCTGATGTGAGAAGAAGGGATCTAGAATTTGAAGCTAATGATTTGGGATATTTGAAAATCTCACCCATAAAGGGTGTGATGAGATTTGGAAAGAAAGGTAAGCTTAGTCCCCGGTATGTGGGCCCATATCAATTTTGAAGCGTATTGGGAAAGTTGCCTATGAGTTAGATTTGCCAAATGAGTTGGGTCCGGTTTATTCGGTGTTTCATGTCTCCATGCTTAAGAAGTGTATTGGAGATCCGGCATCCATTATTCCCTTATAAGGATTAGGAGTTGATAAAAGTATCTCATATGAGGAAGTTCCCATAAAAATCCAAGACCGGCAAGTCAAGAGGTTGATAAATAAGGAAATAGCTTTCGTGAAGGTTTTATGAAGAAATCACCTAGTTGAGGGTTCTACTACGAAGCCTGAGGCTGATATGAAGTCTCAATACCCTCATATATTTCCTTCTAATCCTATTCAACCTTAAGGTAGGTAATTCTTCTTGAGTTTTAGTGTTTTGGGAGTCATGTGTGTTTTATGTGTTTTTCCCATGATTTCCTTATGTTATGTATGTTCTTGATGGAATTCATGTTTAGTAAGAAAATGATTTTTCATGATTTATGTATTCCTCATATTTTTGTGCATTTAGTATGAGTTGCATATTTGACTTCATGAGATGAGTTGATGAACATGCTTTAGTATGCTTTTGAAGAGATATTGAAGATTGGCTCCACGATATCATGTTGAGCTTGTTTTATAGGGAGAAGATAGCTACTCCTATGAATATGAGAAATATTGAGTATTCATGCATAATTGGTTGTTAGACGTAGTTCCTACTTCCTCGCATTGCGTTGATTATGTTTAAGATGGAGTTGAAGTTTCCTCTTATATATTGTGCATTTTTTTATGTTACATTCATGATGGGCTGCTAGTCTTGAGACTTTACATCTGTAAGGTGTCTAGGTCGATATTATAGGACAAATGTCCCCAAGGGGGAGATATTGTAACACCCCGGACTCTAGTAAGCTAAATTAGAGCTGAACATGAAGGTTAACGCTATTGAAAATTGGCAAAGGCCTATCATACGTTGGAACTAGTCGAAGGAAAACATTGAGGTTTCCTTGACGCACTTGGCGATGGGTAGTACCATCGCCAAAGTGCCTTGGCGGTTAGCCAAGCGGAGCTAGAGTCGCCCATTGGACTGCCTAGGGGGGACAAGGTTCTGGAAAATTGCGAGAGCTAGGTTGAGGATCGCCAACCAGGTTGGCAAATTGCCCAAAGGTTCCCCCTCATCAACTAGTGGTTTGCCTCCATAGTGTGGCCCAGTGGAAATTTCGGCAAGCCAAGGGACCACTTGGCGAGCTAAAATGTGTAGATAAGCAATTTTTAAGAGGGAGTCTTAGGGGTCTTTTGTTATTTTCCCTAAATT
Source organism: Solanum stenotomum (assembly GCF_019186545.1). Classification (NCBI taxonomy): domain Eukaryota; kingdom Viridiplantae; phylum Streptophyta; class Magnoliopsida; order Solanales; family Solanaceae; genus Solanum; species Solanum stenotomum. The sequence goes on along the minus strand of NC_064286.1, from coordinate 34,552,693 downwards.
GATACTACATTGTTTTACTCTTTCCCTAGTAAAGAATATACACTTTTTAGACTCAGAATTTCCCAAACTAAGTCATTCTCCCTAGAATAAAAAAGAAAACCCCAAAGTTCATCTTCCCCAAATTATTTCTCTCTAGAAACTCAAAGAAGAAGAAGAAGCAGAAGATAGAAGTTGAAACTAGGGTTCAAGAATCTAGGGTTTCTACTCAAATACCTTGGAATTCATCAATAAGGTATGGTAGCTCTTCATCCATGGATAGAATTCATCCATGGAGTCCCTCCAAACTAAAATTTCAAAAATAATGATTTCCCCAAAAGTTAGGGTTTGACTTCAATCTCATGGGTTCTTTAAAAAACGTTTCTAATGATTGATTTATGACGGATTATATTTGAATTGATGATTTATTGTTGATTTATTATGAATCCCCCAAGAACCCATGAAACCCCCATATTCTTCAATTGTGAACTTGTGATGTGGGTTTGTTGATTATAGAAGAATGTTATGAATTTATGAAAGTAGTGATTGGACTACTTGAAATTATGATTATATCCATGTCTAATGTAGTAATTATAGATGGGTTGATTGAATATGACCTATGGTACTTGAAGGGGCAAAGTACGAGAATTATGCATGCTTATGAGATTTATGTATATGTTTAAAGAACACTTTGAGAGTGAAGTGTCCATGACTATGATAATGTTATTGTGTTGATTGAAAGGATATTCTCATGACCACTTAATGAACATGATGTGAAAGGTTTTCTCACAATATGATGATCCTAAGGTTGAAAATCTATTCTCACCTACTGAATCTATGAGTTATAGTATGAATTATGTTGAATTGAGTGTCAAGGCATTCTTTCATGTATATGAAAGCTTAATATGTACACTATAATAATTATGCTTAGCACCAAGTAGATAATTAATATTTGGTCGAAGCTCCCTGCTAGAAATGGTAGGTTTCTAGGAAGTATCTCTTGAGATGGAAGCTCCCCCGTTAGAAAGGGTGGGTTTCCTATAACAATCTCCCTTATCCCATAAACTATGTGCCCCCATTGGTATTTAGCTAGTGGATCCACCTTAAAGCTAATATGTGATAGTCTTACCTTAGGCAAGTACGAAAACCCTTTTCGGTGTATATAACACTGGATGTCATATTTAGCTCACATGGTTTGTGTCTGTTAAGGCTTATTCCCAATATGACAGGAATATGGACAAGAGTATGAATTAGGAACTATGGTTACTCAAGAAGCTTTACTTAGCATGGGTGGGATTATGTTGTCTTATTCATGCATTGCCAAGTAGACTTCAAAGAATATTTATGGTATGCTTCTCCTATGATATGATGATTTATATAATGAACACACTTATGACTTATGCTTTTTCCACTATCTTCAACATGATCTTTTAACTTAGTAAAATTGCATGCATTCAACTAAGATTTCCTTTTTAGCATGTCTTCACGATTTTATGCATGACTATCATAATTAGTGCATTTTGCACTAATCCATATTTTCCTACATTTTCCCCAAGTGTAGGGTCCGGTTCTAAAGGTTGTCCCCATTGTGACTAGAGCTTGGAATTGATCATTGTACTTGCTTGTTTTGTGAGTCCTCATGATTTGAGGAGGAATTTGACCATTGTAGTTTTATTCTTGTATTTTCACTTTCGGATGATGTTGTGTTGGGGATGTGACCCTATTTTGACTCAAGTATTGTAATAGATGGCTAATTGAGACAAGTCTAGACTTCCGCTTTTCTCTATAAAGATTTTGGACATGAAATGTGTTTTACTCTTTAATGTTCTTTACTTATGTTATGATATGCTAAGTGGCTTGTGCTAGGCCATTCGGGGTCTAGTTCGCCATGTTACATCTAAGGTGTACCCCTGCGTCGTGACAAACTCAAAGAAAACTCTAACTCTCAAACTTTAGGATCAGAACTCTCCACTCTACATTAAAAATTTCAATTTATAGTTGTTCAATTTTTGGCCTGAAATGTCATTGGGGGAAGTAAGTCGCGCCTCACCAACCAGGTCAGCGATTCTCCCTTTGCTCCATTCCATAGTCATTTTCCTTGGCCATCAATCCTCCAATTCTTGTAACTTTGGGTTATTAAGGTTGCCATCGCGAAGTTGTTCGGCGATTTACCGACTGCCCATTCCTTTCGCCAAATTGGTTTTTCTCTAGGGCTTACACGCTGGGACTTAAGCGACCTAAAGAGCTGCTCAACGATTCGCCGAGTTGTCTTGGCAATCACCAGGATCGCTTTTCTTCACTTCTTAGGCTTGTTAGTTGCTTTTTTTTACCTAGTGTCCTTTCCTTGCCCCTTATCTTTTAATCCTACAAATCAACACTTTAACATCAATTTAGAGCATAAATTAGGCATTTGAGGACAATTATTCCATCAAAACAAAGCCCTAAATGAGTTGAAATGTCGGACTCATCACCTTGTTTTGTTAGGATTAGTTGTAGGTTTGAAGTGAATATTAAATGAATTGGGCTGATTATAAGTCATTGGTCATAATTTCTTTGATTTTTTCCTTTCTTCCCTGAAATTATTTTGAACTTCTAACTTAATAAGTAATACAAAATATGTTATAAGATGATATCTAATAATTAACATTACAAATATTAATATTACAAATTTATATTAATGTAAAATATAGATACAAAATATCTATTTACAATTAATTTAATATCTACGAAACTTGGAATAAGATGAAGACAATCAATTATTTAAGGAAAAGAGGTATAAAAAGTGATAATAGTAATTTTGATAATAAAACATCTAATTTTATTTTTCGGAGGTGCGGAATTGGTAGTTGAGGAATTCATATTTTTGGTAGTGTGGTAGATTAGGAATTTATGTTAAAGATTTTATTATAATATTCTTTTTTCAAGGGCCATAATCTTGATATTTCTTTAATATTATTTATGATATATTCTAGATATTACATATCTTGGGTTCTTAGGTACATATATAAATTTTTCTCCATTAATTGTTCTAATTGTTTTATATCTTCCATAGATTCTGTCTAATATTGTAAATATTCGTAGTTCATTTTAGTCTGAATTTATTTCTAAATCATACCATTCTATTCTTTCGAGGTCTAAATCATGTAGGTCTATTTTATACCATTGTTGGTTTAATATATCTTCTAATCCGTTATCATTAAATATTTTTCCCATATTATTCTTTTTAATTCAATTATTTCTATATCTTTAAGCATATATAAGATTAAAGTTTCATAGTTTTTTATCATTTCATCATGCATGTATGTAGTCATGTTCTTTATCATGCAGGCTTTTATTTTCAATTATTCCTTTCTATCATATTCATAATTGATTAAATTCATATTAGATCATTATGAAGTAGATTATATGTTTATCATGTTCTCCTGTCACTACTAGCATCGTACTTTAGCAGATACTTCCTTCTTATCAGCGCATCAACTTTGTTTACTCCCCTAAACGGCTTTTCTTGCCTACCGATTTCAACATTAGGATGGCATAGTATAGAAGTTTTCTCCCTGTTTCCAGTGTGCTAATAAACTAGAAATCATGATTCAAATAATTCTAATACATTATAACTAATGTAAATTTATTCAATCATATATATGATATTCAGGAATATATGAAATTAGTTCTGCATATTTTTTGAACAATATACCTTTGCCTCTTGCTTATCCATGATATCTGAAGGTTGTTCCATTATCTATTAAGTATTTAAATATTTGAGAGAGTGTTTTTTAAGAAAGTTTCGTTTATTCCCGACTTGCTTATTATGTTACATATATCTTCCTTTATATAAAAAGGAAACAGTAGTGCACAATAATGCACGTACTATGCTGCACACTTACTTTACAATAATGCACACTTACTTTACAATAATGCCTACCTACCATTCATACACTTGTCCTATTAAAATTGCACACCACCTACCATGCATACACTTGTCATAATTATTAATGCACACCATACCTACCACTTTTGATATGCACATGCATACTACCCTACTTGATGACTAATTTACACTACACTTTCTTACAATAAGACTAATAATATTTACATGGTATTTATTTGCTTTTGGCCATATGTATTCTTTGTCTTATCACTTTATCTACTACTTTCTTTGCACATGTGTCTTTTTATTTTTGTCTTCTTCTTTTTGTCTTCTTCTTCTTATCTCTTTTCGTCTCTATCTTATTTGATCATTCCGGCTGTACATCGGGAATCACATTATCTTCTCCATTACAATTTGAACGTATATGGTCAGAATATTTATGTCCAATTAGCTTACAATATCTGGTTAATAGTTCTGATGAAATAAATCATGTCTTGAGTGCTCTTGTTGTAGGTCTTTCTTCTGGTTTTAATAATGATAAAATCCATCGCTGGACTTCATCTATATCTGTCCTTCTTAGTTCTCTCGAATTTGAATATATCATTAACTGATCTCTAGAGTAGTAACTCCATATAGCATTTCCGTTCAAATAATTGTTTGTTAACTCTTGTATAAGAGTTGATATACCAATTATTCTTTTATTGACATAAAAACTTGGTGTCTCTTATTTTCGTATTTCTTCCTGTTGCCCAATATCTTCAGGTATAATCATATCTTTGGTTAGTCCTATTTTAATAACTTGAATTGGGGGTTTTATCTCTTCGTAAAATATCTCCGCTGGTGCTGTATAAAACTTTACATAAAATAAATTTCCCTTGGTAACTATTTTATATGTAATGAATGCCATCTGTAGTTCTGGTATTCCACTTATTTTTTCTCAGTCGTGTGTGTATACGGTATTTAATAGTCCATAATTGTAACATGTCCTTACTAAATTGACGTTAGTTTTTGGCTGTGCGATTAGCTTGTTATAATCTTGTAATTTTTGGGTTAGGTAGACTTGACTTGGTTCTTTGGTTGTAGTGGATCTAGGATTACAGTTTAAATAGATTTGAATTTTGTATATATTCTCAATATATGTTCTCGTGACATGGTTATATAATTTTTTCTCATTTTGTAGGCTATCTGCATAGGTAGAGGTTTGTGGTTCCATAGTCAATGTGTTTCTTGGCATTTTTGGAGTAAATGATTTTTCAAATAGCTAGCTTAAGTTTGTATTCTTATGTTGTTTTTCACTAACTTGTTTACTTGTACCTGCAGCTGTATTTAAACAAATATTATGAGTTTTAATTTGTTTCCCAACATCACCTTTTAGCTCTGGATTTTTAAAGTCTTTCGATTGACTTAGCTCCGCATTTTTATAGTCATGCTGCTGACCTGTATTAGCTTTAGACTTCAGATTATCTTCATTAGTCTTTAGCTTTTGTATCTCATTGTCCATACTGTCCACTTTTATACAAAGTGTAATAATGGCTTTGAGTATATCTTCAATTGTATTTTCTTTCTCAGTTTGAGTAGTTTTGTCTTGATAAGTAATCTGCAATAACATTCTTGTCAGTTTTTATTATTTCAATAGTAAATGTAAAATTTAATATATTTAAAATCAATCTTCTTATTTCTTTTGTAGTTACCGAGTCTTGTATTTTTCTTGTTAGCCACCATTTTACTTGTGTGTTATCCGTTCTTATAATAAATTTGTTATATACAATATATGGTTCAAATGATAATAAACATTTATATACTGAATATAATTTTTTTCTATTTATTTCCCATTTAATTTCCGTATTAGTAAATATTCCTGAATAATATCTGCAATGATGTTCTATTTTTTCTTCATCATAACTGTATTTTAATACTCCTCCATAACTTTTTTCACTGGCATCTGATTCTTCTAGATAAGTAAATTTTTTGTTTTCATCCGGAAAATATAGTTTAGGTAGGTTCTTACATAATAATTTTATTTTTTGTATTTGTGTTTGGTTATTTTTATCAAACTGGTATTCTACATCTTTTTTTAATTTTTGTTGTAACAATTTTAAATTTTCTGCTAATTTTTGTATGTATTCTCTTACTTGATTTACTAGTCCTAGAAATGATTGTAATTTCTTTTTTGTATCTAATTGTTTGTTTGAGTTAGTTATTTTTTGTACTATATGTGTTTGCATTTTTATTCCAGTTTTATCTATTTGTATTCCTAAAAAATCTATTTGCTTTTTCATTATGTCTGCTTTCTTTTTGTTTAGACGTATACCCGAATATTTTATAATATGTATGAATTTTTCTAAAAATCTTATGTGTTCATCTTGGGTTTTAGAATATAGTAATATATCATCAATATATACTACACAATTTTCTAGTTGTTTAAAGTAGTTATTCATAAAGTGTCGACATCTACCTGGGGCATTTTTATATCCAAATGGTAATACATTCCATTCATAAAATCTTTGTGGTACTGTAAATGCTGTAAGTTTTTTAGATTCTTCTTCTAACTTTAAGTGGTAAAATTCTGATTTACAGTCAAATTTACTAAAGTAATTATATCCTTGTATTTGTCTTATCTTTAATATTTTATTAAGTATTGGGTAATTATATGTTTTAGTTTTTGCATTTAAGTTTTTATAATCAATAACCATTCTACTTTTTCCTCTTTTTTGTTCACTATGTTTATTTACTATAAATGTTGGGCTTTTATGCTTACTATTGCTTTCTTGTATATATCTTTTTTTCTAGTAATTCACTTATATATATCTTAAATTCTGTTAAATCATTAAAATTATACTTTAATGGTTTTTGGGTTATTATACTATTATTATCAATTAGCTCAATTTTTACTTTTCTTTTCTGTTTTTCCCATCCTTGTAAAGGATCTTTACTATATAACAATTCTAACTTATCTTGGATTATTTTTACTTTATCTATAGAGAATATAATTAATTCTATTTTAGGGTCTTCTTCTTTTATATTTTCTAATTTTTGTGTAATTTTTTCACTTCCTTTTATCCATTCTATTGATTTTCGTTTTTTGCTATTTACTCTTTTTGCTCCTATTTTTTGTTTACATGGTGTTGTGAATCACCAGTGTGTTTTTGTTATTATATGTGGGTACAATTTTTCTAAAAATGACATTCCTAATAGCATATCTTTTGTGGTTAATTCAAAGTTATATATTTCTTCTATAGTTAATATCTTATCCCATATTTATATTTTTATATTTTTTGCCTTATATGTGATCATGCTTCCTTCATTATTAAATCATGTTACTACTATCGGTGTTTTTAATTTTTTCCCATTTATCTTCTGCTAAGCAACTGTATTTACATATATTAGCTTCTGCTCTTGTGTCTATCCTTGGTGTAGAATATTTGTTGTAATATTCTTCTATTATTATCTTTGCAAGTATATATATTTTCATGTTTTTATCATAAGAAAGTTCTTTTTATTATTATCTTCTTATTATTATAATTTATTGTTAACTGTTTGTCTTCTAAATTATATGGTTTTACTTGTTTTAACCATTTTATTCCTAAAGTGATATTTTTATCTCCTTGATATACTTTAAACTTTATTATTAATTGTACTCATTCAATAATTATTTCCTTTTCTGTAGTTTCTTCGGTATATATTAATACCTTTGGTAGTTCAGGGCATGATTGTTCAGTAGTAATTATTTCATCTTCTGTTACTAGTTCTGTTGTAATATAGTTTTATTCTTGTCCTGTATTTATTAATATTAGATATTTTCGTAGTTCCATTACTCCCATTATGTAGTAATGATATGGTTTTATTTCTTCTTCTATTAATTTTTGTGGAGTTTTATTATTCTTCTTGAGGTACTCATTTTTGATAATATTTGGGGTATTTCATAGTTTATTCTTTTTGATGTGCTTAATCTTTCTTTTACTATTTCTAAATCTCCTTCAATATCAATCTCATTATAACTATATTCATTATTATCTATGACCGTAACTAATCTTTCAAAAGGATCTTCTATTTTTATTTTATTTATATTATTTTTTGCTGTTATTTTATGTTTTGTTGTTAACACATACAAATTTTTACATCTAGCTGTAAATATTTTACTTTCTGGGCTAGTTCTATCCCTGACATTTTCTAATATAAAACTAGTGATTTATCTATGTTTCTGTCATTTTTTGCTACTGAGTAGTTAACACTTATTATAAATTTAAATTTTTTGTATATGAGGTAACTTTTTACTGCACTTATTATACTTCTTTCTATAGGTTGTATGATCCTATCATCTGCTAAGTATATTTCTATGGGTGTATCTATTCCTTCTCTAAAACATGCTTTTATTAATATTTCTGTTCCTCCTAAATGTACATATTTAATTGGATTTTTAGCCTTAATATCTTGTATTTCTTTATTGATTAATCGTTTGTTTATTATTGGTATTTTAGCCTTTCCTTTAGTGTATTTACAATCTATGATATGTTCTCTTTGGCTTACTATATAATATTCTTCTTTATGTAGCTTAAACCAATTTCTCATTGTTGGTATTTCGAATATTTTTTCTACGCTTAGGTCTAATTCTTTTCATTTTATTTGTTCAAATATATTATTATCAAATATTATTTTTTGTTCTGTTGATTCTTCATCTTGATATTTTTTTTAGTTATTATTTGTGTATCTGTTTTAGTCATTGATATAGTATTCATTATCTGATTCTATTACTGAATTATTTTCTTTATTTTCTGATAATTCATATATACTATCTTCACTTTCTAATTCATCATCTATGTACTCTATCTACGTATTTTTTTCATCGTCTATTATTATTTTTGATATTTATTTTTTCTTTGGATTTTTAGGTAATTTACAATCTCTAGCTATATGTCCTAATTTTCCACAATTATTACAAGTACATTCCGTTAGTTTTTTCTTGGTCTATATGGTCTTTTGGTTTTGTAGTATTTTACATAGTATCTTCTTCTTGGTTTTTTATATTTATATTTTGATCTATATTTTTTGTTATATCTCTTTTTATAGTATTTGTCCGTACAACCAAATTGGGGTGCCGTTTTATTTTTGCAACATGCTAAGTTTTTTACTAGTATTTTTTCCATTTTTATTTCTTCTTTATGTCTTTCACATAGTTCTATAAACCATCGTTGTAAGAATTTTATTCTAGCTCTTAAGGTATCTGTTAATCCTGCTTCATTCCAACTTTTTATTTCTTTTGAATTAAAAGGTTTTGGTAATTTTGTAAAATATAATTTTCTTATTTCCTTACTTTCTTCTGTGCTATCTGTTCCTTTATAATAATATTCTCTCAATGCACATGTATATTCATCTATATAACACAAATTACATATTGCTAATTTTGTCATTAGATTTCGATTTATGATTTTTTCTTTATTTGGTTCTTCTACTTTTGTTTTCATACTACTAAATTCATTTCTTATAGCTACTTCGTACTTATTTAATATTTCCATAGTTGTAGTAGCTAATTCACCATTAGATTTTTTATTACTTCTCAGAGTTTTTAAACTTTCATCCAATAAATTTTGTAGCCATAATTTTACTGTTCCTATAAGTGTTCTTTCTATATATCCTGGTGTTTCTGTCATTACTATTGTGTTATATATTAATTGTTTTGATATATATCCCATCCATAATTGGATTATTTTATTTATATCTGCTACACAGTCTAAATCTAAAAAATCATGTTGTTCAGTTATTGATTTAGGTGTCCTTTTTTTATTTAATCTTTTATCCCACATAATTTTTTCTTTTTCGTATTGTTCATAATTTGCATTATAGTATCTTGGATTTTTTGGATTTTTTACTCCTGATGTACTTGATTTTTCAATGTCTATGTCGCCTGTGTTTACTTCTAAATTCTTTGTATTATTTATGTTTGTTAAAAGTTCCTTATATGTTTTGCTTGTTTCCGAATATTGTTCATCTAGATCATCGTCATTTATTTCATCAATTCTTATTTCAGGTAGATTATCTTGGTTATTTTCTTCTTTTTCTTCTAATTCATCTTCTAATTGCACTTTTTCTTTAAATTTAATTATCTCATTTGCTAATTTTGTTTTTTGTTCTTTTTCTTTTTGTTTCATTTCATACATTTATTTTAACATTACCAGCTCTTTTTCTAGTTCTATTATTTTATTATTTTTTACTTCTTCTAATTGTTTTACTTCCTTTTTTGCTTGTTGTTTTATTTTGTCAATTTTCGTTTTTCTATCTATTTCTTCATTTCTTTTGTTATTCTTATCATAGCAGTTAATCTATCTTCTAGTTTTACCGTTTATTTTTCTAACATTAAACTTAGATTGTCACCTATTTTCTTATATCTTCTTCCTAGATTAGAAAATATTATCTTTATTTTTAATCCGTCATAGTTTTCATATGTTTTTTCATCTATGACATATTCTTCCTTATTCATTTATAGATTGTGTTGAAGTTTATATTCTAAACTTTCTATTTGTATCTGTAGATATAAAATAGTTTTCCTTTGTGCTACTATAGGTTTTTTACAAGTTCCTGCGGATATATTACTGTTAAGTCTACTTTGCCTATGTGCTAATTCTTGTCTTTTCGCTATAATTATTTCAGTAAGTTTTTGTGTATATTCGTTATTCTCGTTATTCATTGTATTTTTAAATATTGAATATATTTATATTCTATTTTAGATATATTATCTATTAATTGATCTAATTTGTCGTTATCAATTTTTCTGATACTGAGTTGTTTGTATTCTGGATATAATTTGTTTAATTTTCTTCTTATTTTTCTTAACTTTCTACTAGTATGTTTATTCTTATATTTTTTATCATCCATAGCTCTGATACCATTTTTTGGGGGTGCGGAATTGGTAGTTGAGGAACTCATATTTTTGGTAGTGTGGTAGGTGAGGAATTTATCTTAAAGATTTTATTATAATATTTTTTTTTCAAGGGTCTTAATCTTGATATTTCTTTAATATTATTTATGATATATTCTAGATATAACATATCTTGGGTTCTTAGGTACAATACCATTTTTCGGTGCGGAATTCATCTTTTTGGTAGGTGAGGGATTCATGATATTTTTGATAGTGTGGTAGGTGTGGTAGGTGAGGAATTTATCACTTTTTGGGGATGCGGAATTGGTACTTGGGGAATTCATATTTTTGGTAGTGTGGTAGGTCGTAGTGTGGTAGGTGAGGATTTATCTTCAAGATTTTATTATAATATTCTTTTTTCAAGGGTCTTAATCTTGATATCTCTTTAATATTATTTATGATATATTCTAGATATAACATATCTTGGGTTCTTAGGTACATATATAAATTTTCTTCCATTAATTGTTCTAATAGTTTTATATCTTCCATAGATTCTATCCAATATTGTAAATATTCGTAGTTCATTTTAGTCTGAATTTATTTCTAAATCATACCATTATATTGTTTCGAGGTCTAATTCATGTAGGTCTATTTCATACCATTGTTGGTTTAATATATCTTCTGATTCGTTATCATTAAATATTTTTTCCCATATGATTCTCCTTAATTCAATTATTTTTATACCTTTAAGTATATATAAGATTAAAGTTTCATAGTTTTTTATCATTTCATCATGCATGTATGTAGTCATGTTCTTTATCATGTATGTTTTTTATTTCCAATTATTTCTTCCTATCATATTTATAATTGATTAAATTCATATTAGATCATTATGAACTAGATTATCTTTATCATGTTTTCCTGTCACTACTAGCATCGTACTTTAGCGGATACTTCCTTCTTATCAGCGCCTCAACTTTGTTTACTCCCCTAAACGGCTTTCCTCGCCTACCGATTTCAACATTAGGATGTCATAGTATAGAAGTTTTCTCCCTGTTTCCAATGTACTAATAAACTAGAAATCACGATTCAAATAATTCTAATACATAATAACTAACATAAATTTATTCAATCATATATATGATATTCAGGAATAATATTAGTTCTGCATATTTTTTGAACAATATAGCTTCGCCTCTTGTTTATCCATGATATCTGAAGGTTGTTCCATTATCTATTAAGTATTTAAATATTTGAGAGAGTGATTTTTAAGAAAGTTTCGTTTATTCAAGCCTTGCTTATTATGTTACATATACCTTCCTTTATATAGAAAGGAATTTCTATCCTAACAGTAGTGCACAATAATGCACGTACTATACTATTTACTGCACAATAATGCACTACCACTTACTTTACAATAATGCCATACCTACTACTTTTACACTTGTCTTATTAATAATGCACACCACCTACCATACTTTACACTTGTCCATACTACTTACCCTACAATAATGCACCTACTTCATGACTTTTGTACATAATACTATTTACTTTATGACTTTTTTACGTGGTACTCTTTTCTTTGTATTATCTGCTTTCGGCCATATGTATTCTTTGCCTTATCTCTTACGACTTTCTATACACATGTGTATTTTTATTTTTGTCTTCTTCTTCTTGTCTTCTTCTTCTTATCTTCTTTCGTCTCTATCTTATTTGATCATTCCCTTTGGACATCGGGAATGACATTATCTTCTCCATTACATTTTGAACATATATGGTCAGAATATTTATGTCCAATTAGCTTACAATATCTTGTTAATAGTTCTGATGAAATAAATCCTGCCTTGAGTGCTCTTGTCATATGTCTTTCTTCTGGTTTTAATAATAATAAAATACATCGATGTACTTCATCCATATTTGTCCTTCTTAGTTCTCTCAAATTTGAATATATCATTAACTGATCTCTAGAGTAGTAACTCCATATAGCATTTTCGTTCAAATAATTGTTTGCTCACTCTTGTATAATAGTTGATATACCAATTATTCTTTTATTGGCATAAAAACTTGGTATCTCTATTTTTTGTATTTCTTCATGTTGTCCAATATCTTCAGGTATAATCATATCTTTGGTTAGTCCTATATTAATAACTTGAATTGGGGGTTTTATCTCTTCGTATAATATCTCCGCTGGTGCTGTATAAAACTTTACATAAAATAAATTTCCCTTGGTAACTCTTTTATATGTAATGAATGCCTTGTGTAGTTCTGGTATTCCACTTATTTCTTCTCCATCGTATGTATATACGATATTTAATAGTCCATAATTGTACCATGTCCTTACTAAATTGACATTAGTTTTTGGCTGTACGACTAGCTTGTTATAACCTTGTAATTTTTGGGTTAGGTAGTCTTGACTTGGTTCTTTGTTTGTAGTGGATCTAGGATTACAGTTTAAATAGGTTTGAATTTTGTATATATTTTCAATATATGTTCTCGTGACATGGTTATATAATTTTTTTTATCATTTTGTAGGCTATCTGCATATGTAGAGGTTTGTGGTTCCATAGTCAATGTGTTTCTTGGCATTTTTGGAGTAAATGATTTTTCAAATAGCTGGTTTAAGCTTGTATTATTATGCTGTTTTTCACTAACTTGTTTACTTGCACCTGCAACTGTATTTAAACAAATATTTTGGGTTTTAAGGTGTTTTCCAACGTCACATCTTTGCTCTGGATTTTTAAAGTCTTCCGATGGACTTAGCTCCCAATTTTTATAGTCATGTTGCTGACTTGTACTAGCTTTAGACTTAAGATTATCTTCATTAGTCTTTAGCTTTTCTATCTCATTGTCCATACGGTCCACTTTTATACAAAGTGTAGTAATGGCTTTGAGTATATCTTCAATTGTATTTTCTTTCTCAGTCTGAGTAGCTTTGTCTTGATAAGTAATCTGCAATAATATTCTTATCAGTTTTTATTACTTCAATAGTAAATGTAAAATTTAATATATTTAATATCAATCTTCTCATTTCTTTTGTAGTTACTGAATCCTGTGTTTTTCTTGTTAGCCACCATTTTACTTGTGTGTTATCTGTCCTTATAATGAATTTGTTATATACAATATATGGTTCAAGTGTAGACATTTATATACTGAATATAATTCTTTCCTATTTATTTTCCATTTTATTTCCGTATTAGTAAATGTTCCTGAATAATATCTGCAATGATGTTCTATTTTTTCTTCGTCATACGTGTATTTTAAGACTACTTCATAACTTTTTTCACTGGCGTCTGATTCTACTATATAAGTAAATTTTTTATTTTCATTCGAAAAATATAGTGTAGGTAGGTTCTTACATAATAGTTTTATTTTTTGTATTTGTGTTTGGTCTTTTTTATCAAACTGGTACTCTACATCTTTCTTTAATTTTTGTTGTAATAGTTTTAAATTTTCTGCTAATTTTGGTATGTATTCTCTTATTTGATTTACTAGTCCTAAGAATGATTGTAATTTCTTTTTTGTATCTAGCTGTTCATTTGAGTTAATTATTTTTTGTACTCTATGCATTTGCATTTTTATTCCATTTTTATCTATTTGTATTCCTGGGAATTCTATTTGGTCTCTCATTATGCCTGCTTTCTTTTTACTTAGGCATATGCCCGAATATTCTATAATATGTATGAATTTTTTCTAATAATCTTATGTGTTCATCTTGGTTTTAGAATATAGTAATATATCATCAATAAATACTACACAATTTTCTAGTTGTTTAAAGTAGTTATCCATAAAATATTGGTATCTACCTGGTGCGTTTTTATATCCAAATGGTAATACATTCCATTTATAAAATCCTTGTGGTACTGTAAATGATGTAAGTTTCTAAGATTCTTCTTCTAACTTTAAGTGGTAAAATCCTGATTTGCAGTCAAATTTACTAAAGTAATTATATCCTTGTATTTGTCTCATTTTTAATATTTTATTTGGTATTGGGTAATTATATGATTTAGTTTTTGCATTTAAATTTCTTTAATCAATAACCATTCTACTTTTTCCTCTTTTTTATTCACTATGTTTATTTACTATAAATGCTGGGCTTGTATGCTTGCTATTGCTTTCTTGTATATACCCTTTTTCTATTATTATTAATTAGCTCAATTTTTACTTTTGTTTTATGTTTTTCCCATCTTTGTAAAGGATCTGCACTATATAACAATTCTAACTTATCTTGGATTATTTTTACTTTAGCTATAGAGAATATAATTAATTCTATTTTAGGGTCTTCTTCTTTTATATTTTCTAATTTTTGTGTAATTTTTTCACTTTCTTTTATCCATTCTTTTGTTTTTCATTTTTTGTGATTTACTCTTTTTGCTCCTATTTTTTGTTTACATGGTGTTGTGAACCACCAATGTGTTTTTGTAATTATATGTGGGTATAATTTTTCTAAAAATGGCATTCCTAATAGCATATCTTTTGTGGTCAATTCAAAGTTATATATTTCTTCTATAGTTAATATCTTATCCCATATTTATATTTTTATATTTTTTGCCTTATATGTGATCATGCTTTCTTCATTATTAAATCCTGTTACTACTATTGGTGTTTTTAATTTTTCCCATTTATCTTCTGGTAAGCAATTGTATTTATATATATTATCTTCTGCTCTGGTGTCTATCATTGGTGTATAATATCTGTTGTAATATCCTTCTATTATTATCTTTGCAAGTATATATATTTTCATATTTTTATCATAAGAAAGTTCTTTTTATTATTATCTTCTTATTATTATAATTTATTGTTAACTCTTTTTCTTCTAAATTATATGGTTTTACTTGTTCTAACCATTTTATTCCTAAAGTGATATTTTTATCTCCTTGATATACTTTAAACTTTATTATTATTTGTACTCCTCCAATGATTATTTCCTTTTCTGTAGTTTCTTCGGTTTATATTAATGCCTTTGGTAGTTCAGAGCATGATTGTTCAGTAGTAATTATTTCATCTTCTGTTACTAGTTCTCTTGTAATATAGTTTTCTTCTTGTCCTATATTTATTAATATTAGATATTTTCATTGTTCCATTACTCCCGTTATGTAGTAATGATATGGTTTTATTTCTTCTTCTATTGATTTTTGTGGAGTTTTATGTATTCTTCTTGAGGTACTCATTTTTGATAATATTTGGGGTATTTGATAGTTTATTCTTTTTGATGTTCTTAATCTTTCTTTTACTATTTCTAAATCTCTTTCTATATCAATCTCATTATAACTATAATCATTATTTTCTCTGACTGTAACTATTCTTTCCAAAGGATCTTCTATTTTTATTTTATTTATTTTATTTTTTGCTATTATTTTATGTTTTGTTGTTAAAACATATAAGTTTTTACATCTATCTGTAAATATTTTACTTCTTGGGGCAAGTTTTATCCCTGACATTTTCCAATATAATATTAGTGATTTATCTATATTCCTATCATTTATTGCTACCGAGTAGTTAGCACTTATTATGAATTTAAATTTTTTGTATATGAGGTTATCTTTTACTGCACTTATTATACTCTTTTCTATATGTTGTATGATCCTATCATCTGCTAAGTATATTTCTATGGGTGTATTTAATCCTTCTCTAAAACATGCTTTTATTAATATTTCTGTTCCTCCTAAATGTACATATTTAATTGGATTTTTAGCCTTTATATCTTGTATTTCTTTATTGATTATTCATTTGTTTATTATTGGTATTTTAGCATTTCCTTTGGTGTATTTGCAATCTATAATATGTTCTCTTTGGCTTACTACATAATATTCCTCTTTTTGTCGTTTAAACCAATTTCTCATTGTTGGTATTTCAAATATTTTTTCTACGCTTAGGTCTAATTCTTTTCCTTTTATTTGTTCAAATATATTATTATCAAATATTATTTTTTGTTCTGCCGATTCTTCATCTTGGTATTTTTCTTTCGTTATTATTTGTACATCTATTTCAGTCATTGATATAGTATACATTATCTGATTCTATTACTGAATTATTTTCTATTTCATCTTCTGGTATTTCATATATGCTATTTTCACTTTCTAGTTCATAATCTATGTACTCTATCTGCGTATATTTTTCATCGTCTATTATTATTTCTGATATTTGTTTTTCTTTGGATTTTTAGGTAATTTACAATCTCTAGCTATATGTCCTAATTTTCCACAATTATAACAAGTACATTCCGTTAGTTTTCTTTTTGGTCCGTATAGACGAAAAAATATATGAAAACTATGACGGATTAAAAATAAAGATAATATTTTCTAATCTAGGAAGAAGATACAAGAAAATAGGTGACAATATAAGTTTAATGTTAGAAAAAGAAACGGTTAAACTAGAAGATAGTTTAACTGCTATGATAAGAATAACAAAAGAAAATGAAGAAATAGATAGAAAAACGGAGATTGAAAAAATAAAACAAGAAACAAAAAAGGAAGTACAACAATTAGAAGAAGTAAAAATTATTATAATAATAGAACTAGAAATAGAACTGGCAATATTAAAAGAAATGTATGAAATTAAACAAAAAGAAAAAGAACAAAAAACAAAATTAGCAAATGAGATAAATAGATTTAAAGAAAAATTGTAATTAGAAGATGAATTAGAAAAAAGAAGAAGAAAATAACCAAGATAATCTACCTGAAGTAAGAAGTGATGAAATAAATGACGATGATCTAGGTGAACAACATTCGAAAACAAGGCTAGCCCCTAGATGCGACACGGTATACTCTACCCCGAAGAGGTCTAATACAAGCCTCATAGCATTTTTTGAACATAAGAACATAGAAAAATAGAGAAGAATTAAAAACTTTCCTTCACAATCGAAGTCATTTTTCTTTAAAAAGCAAGCGGAAGACTTTCTAGACTTTGTACACTATGTCTCAACCCATCTAATACTTTGAAGATACAACATTGGGACTTAGCCCATACAAAAGCTTTAACATAAACTAAAAGACATAAAGGGAACATAATGGGTTTTGCCTTCGAAACTATGAGGACTCACCAAGTCTTCATCTTCAATAACCTTAGAAACCTATCCTTCAAGAGTAGAACACCAATATATCCAATCCCTACACTTTGGTAAAAAGGGAGAAGAATGGGGTTAGCACATTAGATGTACTAAGTATGGATGCCATGCAAAAACATGCTTAAAACATACATTTATTTGGAAGTCATTCTTTTATGCCATTATGGTAAAACTTCATGTACATTGATAAAAGAGGCATAATATAAGTCACTACCAACCTTCAAGTCATATTTTCACATTTGAACACAATCAACATATAAACCTTTACATTCACCTTACGCCCTCACCTCAACTAACCTTAAAGCTATACCTTCTGCTATGTATGGATAGTGTCCCATAACACCACCCACACCAAGGTACCATCGTAAGGTTACCAAAAGTGAACTTACCATTCATCCTTTCCACCTTTACACAATATAGCATGTAAGAAAAATAAACATTATATAAGTCACATCATTACATTAAGACCGACATCTAAGACGACTTTAAGTCATACTTGTGCAATGTTCAAGTAGCATCCCATACTACTACTCACACCAAGTACTCAATTGAAGTCACCATAAGCAAGGCACATTTATATACAAGAAGTCATGACAAGGAAGTAACTCATAATACAATGCAAGTATAGCATGCATCATTACATTAAAGCATATAAGGGTCAACATTCTTCATTAACTCCATTTAGAGAAATTTCATTCATTAGACATTAGATCAACATTCTCATTAACTTCTTCCTAGGAGGCCATTCAAACAATAGTCATTAAGGCTTAGAGAACTCACTATGATCCTTTCAAAGCCTACTCGTGCAATGCATTGATGGCATTCCATACAAACACCCACACTTCATAGAACTCCTCAAGAAACCATAATGCACATCTCACATTATGGGAATAAGCGTTTAACCGACATAGACCATGCAAGCTAGATATGGAATTCGGTGTCTTGCCCCCACACCGAAAGAGGTGGTCTCCTTTCCTAAGGAAGACCAGTAATATTAGCTTGGATTGAATTGAATCCACTGGTTAATATCCTATGCGGGCACATAGTTATGGGATAGGAAGATGTTCATTGGAACCCTAGCGTAACGTTGGAAGAGTTTCCTTCTTACCATATTCACTTAGTGCTTAGCCTACATTCCCATAGTGTATTTAAATCACATTATAACATTGTACTTCAGAGGGCCACCAACATTAGGCCTACCAACCCAAAACACATACTCATGAAAGGTCACCACCATTAGGTATACCGATTCAAGGTATATTAAGGATATCTGATTGATCTTCCTAGAAAGGGCCACCACCATTAGGTCTATCGTTTCAAGCTTCATCATCTTCCACAAGAAGGATGCCACCACCATTAGGTCTACCGATTTAAGACATCGTCTAAAATACTTCATTAGTCATTTATAGAAGGCTACCAATATTTGGTCTACCAACTCAAGAAATTCATTCATTCATTCATGAAAAGGCTACCAACCTTAGGTCTACCAATTCTAAGTCATCAACACATTCATTAGTCATTTATGAAAGTGCTACCAATATTAGGCCTACCGATTCATGATCATTAAGACATTAAGTCAAGATACATTCATTATTCAAGAAAAGTATGCCTAAGCCTACCCATTCAAGATACTTCATTCATGATCACATTCATCATTACAAGAAAAGAATGTCCGAGCCTACCAATTCAAGATATTCAACATTACATTATAGAACCCTTCACATTCCATCATCAACATTCATGAGTGTTAATTGAGAATATGCTTTCAATCATAGCTCATTTACATTTTATACAAGATCATCGTTCTATCATTGAAATCACATGCATATCCTTCACATTATGCATAGTAAGTATACACCTCCACCTTTCAAGTTGATGAACATCCCTAGCACAATTCTACTTCAACGTGTAATTAGGTCATAAATTGCCCTTTCAAGGCCATGATCAAAAGTCATCAACACACCAATAATTTACTACAATTAAGGCATGTATAATGATACAATTAAACAATCTAAATCAATCTAGGCATAATCCATCAACATTCATTCATTATTAACGAACCCAATTCATAAGGCACAATTTAGGAATTTAGAGAAATCATTGGTTCATAGAGTATTTCCATCATAAATCGTCAATTAAACACCAATTCAATCATAATTTGTCATTAGAAACCATTTGAAAATGTTTGGTGAAAGAACCCATGAGATTGAGTGAAACCCTAGATTTTCCATACTTTGAAATCACATTGGATTTGGATCCTTGAATGAAAAATTAGCCAAGAATCAAGACCACCATACCTTGCTATTGATTCCCAACTAAAATCCTTTAAAAACCTTGAAGAATTTGACCTTGGAAGTTTAAAGTCTTCACCTTCTGTGGAGGTTTCTAGAGAGAGACTTTTGGAGGAAAGGGAGGTTTTAATTTGGGGTTTTGAAATAATGAGATGTTAAATAGAGTTTAACAGTTTTAATACTCTTAAAATATGTTAATAACGCCAAAATAACCATCCAAACACTAAACTAGCCAAGGGAAGAATTTACTGAACCGCCTTTGGCTTGGCCGAAAATTTGACAGATTGCAGGTCCAACTCACGCCCTAGACTCACGGACCGTGAGTCCATTGACAAACCATGTTGTTGATCCGTGGTCTGGGCTGCAGCTTGGTTCGAGGCCCCTTGACCTACGGAGGCCATCCACGAGACATGGATGGACCGATGGGGTGTGGACCCCTTCCGTAGGCCACTCCATTTTTCGGCAGTCTTGGTTTTCCTTGGGGTCTTGGGGATTAAGCTTAGGGTCCTCCTCAAGGACCCCTAGACGCCATGGGGAGTCGTACCTTGATGTTTAACCCCTAATTCTCTCAACCATATCACGGGACAACATAGAACACCCTCAAACCTCACACCAAACTCAAACACACACACGTTAGGCTCTAGTTTCACTTATTCGATTTACGGGTCATTACATTATCTCCCACTTAGAAACATTTGTGCTCTAATGACACTTAAAACACATTAAGGGAAATCGACTCACGACTAGCAGCCCATCATGCATGCAACATAAAAAAGAATGCACTAAACTAGGAGGAAACCTCAACTCGACATCAAACAAACTCCATGCAATTCAACAAAGTAGGAACTACTTCTACAAACTCATTATGCATCAAGACTTTAACGTTTCTCATTACATTGGAGGCATTGCCTTCTGCATCTAACATCATGCTCATCACAATATCATTAAAAGGATTATGCAATTTCTTCATAAAAACACATTTAGGCATGTTCAACATTTAACCTAATGAAGCATATAAGAAATTCATACTTAATTTACATTAGCATGAGGAAAAGTAAATCATGGAAACTCATTTTCTCATTCAAACTAGAATTCATCAAGAACATGCATAAACATGGAAACACAATGTCACACATGAATCCAAAAACAGAAACAAGCCAAAAAGGAACTCTTTGTCTTAGGCTTAAATAGGAACATAAAGAAAGAGGTAAGGATATCGGAACCCTTAACGACTTTACCACTCAACATACCATCACCCATTTAGGAGTAAACCCAACTACGACTTACCATGAACACCACAAAGGAACCTTAATCAAGATATCTACAACTTACAAGAAACCATCAACATACCGGTGCTTTTAAACTAGGAATGTTCTTATTAAGCAACCATTCCCCACAAATAACCTTACCAACACCACTTAAGGTCTCATATGAGTCTACCATACCGGGTCTAAACTCCTAAACTCACTACACCTTATAAGGTGAGAATCAAGCAAGCCTAACTCATGAACATTAAGGACACTCAAATACCTTACCATTTAGGCACATTATCCCCCACTTGTGAGGAAGCTTATACTAGCTCTTTCAAACTTCACTTCTTTACATTCTAAGGTCGGAGCAAGACATCACTATACCTTCATACTCATCACACCTAGGCATTTCTAAAACACCTCATTTCACTAACTCTTTCAACACACCTCAAAACTCATCATAACCTTCTACCAACATCACACATAACCATAAAGCAACCCATTCATACTAAAGTCAACATCACAATCTTCCATCTGAACTCTATCAAGTCACATAGCCATAGTTGGCATCACAACCAACCTTTCTCCCTCATATTTTCTAACATACTCCTTTCAAGCAGTCACACACTAAAGACCATCGGATAAGGAACAAGAGAGAGACATTATAGAGTTGAACTCTATGGCACGACTTGAAGAATGAAGAAGTGAAACTTTCTTAACACTCAATAGACTCCTATTCATAATGTGGCGTGATTCACATTATGAACAAGACTATACTAGATGTGGTTTGAGATAACCTAAGACTATTCCAAAATCTTGTGCTCTGATACCATGTTTGTCACGACACAAGGCTAGCCCCTATATGCGACATGGCGTACTCGACCCTAAAGGGGTCTAATACAAGCCTCATAGCATTTCTTGAACATAAGAACATAGGAAAATAAAGAAAAAAATAAGAACTTTCCTTTACAATTGATGTTTGCGTAATCAAGACATAGATTCCAATGCAACTGTCTACTATCGTACAATAGTAAAGTAACTCAACCAAGGGTTGGGGTCGAGTCCCAAGGGAGTGGGCTTGAGAATTAATAGACAAATACAATTAAGTTTTAATTAGTCATAGATAAAGAAAAACCATTATCGAATATAAACATGTTAAATCTAAGGGGTGACACAAGTGTTAATTATCAATGGGATTTTGTTACAAGTAAGCAAAAACAATAAAAATGCAAAGAGTACTAATCAAGGAGAGAGAATTCTTGGGATGTGATAGGAATACAGGATAGACTAAACTATTGGGTACATGGTTTTGATAATAAATCCGTTGAATATTTTTGACTAGGGTAGACTATAGTGGGGTTAAATTATCTCTTGAGCAACTTACCCCGAATCAAATGGGTTCCTCTCGGACACCTACATGCCGCATGAAGAACAACCTCCGCCTTAACCCACTCACTCTCTCAAGCTGAGTGTGTGGGAGAAAGACTAGGGTTCACTCTCTCGAGCTGAAGCTCATGTCAACCCAATCCCATTGGCCATAAATTTAGTAGTCTTAGTTTTACGACCACTCTCTTGAGCAAGCCAAAAATATAAAGGTGAAATCGTATTTGCAACTACAATTTCATTAAGTTCCACCACAACTACTAAATGAAATCACATTTACACAACAAATAAACCATCAACAAACAAGACCCAACAGATAATCTAACCCATATTCACTAAATCATACCCCAAGAATTTGGGGTTTTAAGCAAGATATGTAAAAGAGATAGAAATTTATACCAATATGAGTTTGCATTCAAATGGGTATGAAGATTTAAGTCTTAAAACAAGAAAAGAGTGAAGGATCCATAAGACCTAAGTCAAAATTCTTTGAGTTGAAACCCTTTGAATCCTCAAGTTCTTCAAAACCCTCTCCAAACTTAGAACTCAAAATTCTATGTTAAAAATTATATACTAAAAATCTGATGTTAATCTACAACTCTCAATGAGTATTTATAGTTTTCAAAAATTTATGCTGCAGTGGATCATTCGGCGTCGTACGTCAAGATAGCTGATCAACTCGGCGATCCACCCTTTGGTAGGTTCCATTACCATCTTGCTATATACTTTAGCATCGTCGTATTTTGGATTATTAGGCGACATAGAACTGCTTCATGGAACTGCTCAGCGATACGCCGACTACTCCTTTTCACCACCGATCTGATTCTTTCCTTCAGGACTCAGCACACTGGAATAAAAGGCGAGAATAAGACCTTTTGGCGACTCGCCGAATGGGTTCGGCGATTCTCAGCTCTTCATTTCGTCGTTCTTTAAGTTGCCTTTGTTCCTTTTTGCTAAGTAGTGTCCATGCTTTACCTCAAGCTCCAAATACCTGAAACTTAAGGGTTTTCATTAGATATTGAGACAAAATATGAATTTGAGGACATCAATTCTATCAAAACAAAGCCCTAAATGAGTCCAACTTGTGGACTCAATAACAATCGAAGACATTTTTCATTAAAAAGCAAGAGGAATACATTCTAGACTTTGTACACTATGCCTCAGCCCATCTAATACTTTGAAGATACAACATTGGGACTTAGCCCATACAAAATCTTTAACATAAACTAAAAGATATAAAGGGAACATAATGGGTTTTGTCCTCGAAACTATGAGGACTCACCAAGTCTTCATCTTCAAGCACCTTAGAAACCAATACTTCAAGCATAGAACACCAATATTTCCTAACCCTACACTTTGGTAAAAAGGTAAAAGAATGGGGTTAGCATATTAGATGTACTAAGTATGAAAGCCATGCAAAAACATGCTTAAAATGGACATTTATTAGAAAGTCACGCTGCTTTTATGCCATTTTGGTAAAACTTCATGAACATTGATAAAAGAGCATAATATAACTCACAACCAACATTCAAGTCATATTTTCACATTTGAACATAATCAACATATAAAACTTTACCTTCACCTTAAGCCTTCATTTTAGGTAACCTTTAAGCTATAGCTTGTGCAATGTATGGATAGCGTCCCATACCACCACCCACACCAAGGTACCACCTTAAGGTCACCAAAAATGCACTTACCATTCATCCTTTCAACCTTTACACAATAAAGCATGTAATAGACATAAACTTTATATAAGTAACATCATCGCATTAAGAACAACATCTAAGATGACTTTAAGTCATACTTGTGCAATATGCAAGTAGCATCCCATACTACTACTCACACTAAGTACTCTTTTGAAGTCAACATAAGCAAGGCACATTTATATACAAGAAGTTATGACAAGGCAGTAACTCATAATACAATCCAAGTATAGCATGCATCATTACATTTAAGCATATAAGGGTCAACATTCTTCATTAACCCCATTTAGAGGACTTTCATTCATTAGACATTAGATGAACATTCTCATCAATTTCTCCCTAGAAGGACATTCAAACAATAGTCATTAAGACTTAGAGAACTCACTATGATCGTCTCAAAGCCTATTCGTATAATGCATGGATGGCATCCCATACTACCACCCACACTTCATAGAACTCCTCAAGAGACCATAATTAACATATCAAATGATGGGAATAAGTGTTTAACCGACATAGACCATGCAAGTTAGACATGGAATCCAGTGTCCTACCCCCACACCGAAAAGAAGTGGTCTCCTTGCCTAAGGCAGAGAAGTAATATTTGCTTGGATTGAATTGAATCCACTGGCTAATATCCTATGTGGGGACATAGTTATGGGATAGGAAGATGTTCATTGGAACCCTAGCCTAACGTTTGGAGAGTTTCCATCTTACCATATCCACTCGGTGTTTAGCCTACATTCCCATACAGTATTTAAATCACATTATCACATTGTACTTCAGAGGGCCAGCAACATTAGACCTATCAACATAAAACACATACTCATTAAAGGTCACCACCATTAGGTCTACCGATTCAAGTTATATTAAGGATAGCTCATTGATCTTCCTAGAAAGGGTCACCACTATTACGTCTACCGTTTCAAGGTTCATCATCTCACACAAGAAGGAGGCCACCACCATTAGGTCTACCGCTTCAAGGTTTAACATTCACATTGGTTTCTAGACTCGTTATGAAGGGCCACAACCATTAGGTCTACCAGTTTTAGACATAGTCTAAAATACCTCATTAGTCATTTATAGAAGGCTACCAACATTAGGTCTACCAACTCAAGACATTCATTCATTCATGAAAAGGCTACCAACCTTAGGTCTACCAATTCTAAGTCATCAACACATTCATTAGTCATTTATGAAAGGGCTACCAATATTAGGCCTACCGATTCATGATCATTAAGACATTAAGTAAAGATACATTCATTATTCAAGATAAGGATGCCTAAGCCTACCCATTCAAGATACTTCATTCATGATCACATTCATCAATACAATAAAAGGATGCCTTAGCCTACCAATTCAATATATTCAACATTACATTATAGAACCCTTCACATTCCATCATCAACTTTCATGAGTCTTAATTGAGAATATGCTTTCAATGACAACTCATATACATTCTATACAACATCATCGTTCTATTATTGAAATCACATTAATATCCTTCACATTATGCATAGTAAGTAAACACCTCCACCTTTCATGTGGATCAACATCCCTAGCACAATTCTACTTCAACAATCTAAATCAATCTAGGCATAATCCATTAACATTCATTCATTATCAACAAATCCACTACATAAGGAACAATTTAGAAATTTAGAGAAATCATGGGTTCATAGATTATTTTTATTAGAAATTATCAATTAAAGAGCAATACAATCATAATTTGTCATTAGAAACCATTTGTAAACGTTTGATGAAAGAACCTATGAGATTGAGTAAACCCTAGATTTTTCATACTTTGAAATCACTTTGGATTTGGCTCCTTGAATGAAAAATTAGACAAGGATATAGACCACCATACCTTTCTATTGATTCCGCACGAAAATGCTTTGAAAACCTTGAAGAATTTGACCTTGGGAGCTTGAAGTCTTCACCTTCTATGGAGGTTTCTAGAGAGAGACTTTTGGAGGGGAGAGGAGGTGTTGATTTGGGGTTTTGAAATAATGAGATGTAAAATAGAGTTTAACACTTTTAATACTCTTAAAATACGTTAATAAACCCAAAATAACCGTCCAAACACTTAACTATCCAAGGGAGGAATTTACCAAACCACCCTTGGCTTGGCCGAGAATTTGATATATTGCAGGTCTAACTGACGCCCTAGACTCACGGACTGTGAGTCCATTGACGGATGGTGTTGTTGGTCCATGGTCTGGGGATGCAGCTTGGTTTTGGTCCCCTTGACCTACGGAGGCCATCCACAGGGCGTGGATGGACCTACGGGGCGTAGACCCCTTCCGTAGGTCACTCCATTTTTGGGCAGTCTTGGTTTTCCTTGAGGTCTTTGGGGTTAAGCTTAGGGTCCTGCTCAAGGACCCCTAGGGTGGTCCATGGGGAGTCGTACCTTGACGTTTAACCCCTAAACCCCTCATCCATAGCTCTGGACAATATAAAATACCCTCAAATCTCACACCAAACTCAAACACACACACGTTAGGTTCTAGTTTCACTTATTCGAATTACGGGTCGTTACATTACACCGCATCGAGTACTAGGGGTAGGCGATCATAATCTAGTATAAAACCCAATGAAGAGTTGGGGTCGAACCCACCGGGAGTGGTACAAGTTCGAATTCAGTTATGAAGTTGTAAATGTGGTCTAATCAGTTATAGGAAAAAATTATCGAAAACATTTAGGTAAATATAAAGAGGTGACACAAATGTCAGATGGGCGAATTGGTTTGTCAATAAATAACTAAAACAATTGCAAAAACAGGGCAAATAATAAGTATAGAGGAATTTTGGCACGACTCATGGGTACCCCCTAGATGTAACAAGGTGTATAAGACCGCAAGATGCCTCATACATGACACTTAGCATATCATAACATATAAAGTAATAGAAATGATGCTGAAATTTAAAACATTTTTCAATACAATCGAATTATTTATAAAACGAGCGGAAGTCTAACACACTTGACTCAAACCATCTAAACAACATGAATAAAGTATTGGGTCACAACCCATACAATATTCCAAGACATAATATGAAAGACATATAAGAAAGTGGTGATCACATCCTCGAACACAATGAAGACTCACCAAATCTTCATTCCTTGATCAGTTATGAACCTAGCCACGAGTGTGAGTATCAATGTCTTCGGACCCTACATTTTATAAGAATGTAGGCAAGAGTATGCATTAGTACAAACATGTATTAACTATGATAGCTAGCAAAACAACATAAACATAATGGTTAGTCAACACAAACCATAAGCATAATCAATGAACATAAATAATCGTCATAATAAGAGAGGAATACTTCTCAAGCAACCTTACTCATCCATAGTCAAGACTTGGGTCATCCACCCCTAGTCAAGCTAACCTTATGGAAGGCATCACAGACAACTATCCAAGCTATTCATTCTTCACAATATAATTCACATTATTCAAAGCTACTTTTAAGGACATTGGGATTCGCCTCCTTGCATAACTTGCAGAGGCTAATGGTATTCACCTCTTGCCTTACATAGTTTAAGATAATGGGTACTCACCTCCACAATCACATCATATGACACATGTACTCGCTCCCACATTATTTGATAAAGAGCATGGCTACTCTCCTCCATGTCTAGTCATCATAGTAAGAACGTGGGGAATCTCCTCTTGTTCAATTATAAGGAGTACGGGAATCACCTCATATTCTTTTCATATGGAGGTCAAGGGTAACAGATTAAAAGCCATCATAGATTGATTACAAAGCCCTCAAAAGCTTGAATATTGGAGACTTGACTTGACCTTAGCTTCAATTTCATCCTTCTTCTACCAACTTATGGAGAGAGAATTTTTTAGAGGAGTTTGGGGTTTTCTTTTGGGATTTGAAGGAATGTCTTGAATAGGGGATTTTGGGGCTTAAAAAACGTATATAGGTATTCTAGACTTAAGAAAAACGACACCACTTCAATTTAATTAATACTAGAAAATAGCCTTAAGTCCTGCACTAAGATACCCAGGTCTCCACCCACGAGACCCCGCTGACGGACCGTGGATGGACCTATAGTCCATCCTACTCAAGCGTGGTCTGGACAGAGAGTTTTGGGCCACTAGCAGTTCCCCTAGTTGTGGGTCGTGGACCCATCGACGGGGTGTGGGTCCTGACGTGGTTCCCTACCTTAGGGAATCTTGTTGGTGCCCATCCATGTACCCATGGTTGGTTCTTGTGGGGTGGCACCTTGCAGTCCTAGCATGTTATGCCCTCTATTTTGAATCTGAGGTCTTATATTATCTCTCCATTGGGATCATTCATCTTGAAATGGCGTTCTAGACACCTCTTAAAGGAAACAACTATAGTCTAGCAGCCCATCAAGCATGCAACAGATCAAAATGCACACAAAATTAAGGAGGAAACATAATCTTCAAGACAAACATACTCAATGCACTATAAGGAAGTAGGATTTACATCTAACAACCCAATATGCACGAAAATTTTCAACCTTCTTACTTCAGTGAGGTACTATTATCTCCAAACTGAAAAGCATGCTCAACACAATCTCATGGAGCCTATATGAAATCATTACTCAAAGCACATAATGAAGGAGGAAATTTGCACTCCAAGTCAAGGCATGTTCAACAACTCATCTCATGAAGTCTTTAGGCAACTCATACTCAACACAACAACATGAGGAAAAGAAATAACTAAGTCATTTCTTTCAAAACTTAAGATTTTTCATGAACATGCATATGATGAAAACATGGAAACACATAAAACACATATGAATTCTAAACATAGAACAAACCTAAAGGAGATTCATTACCTCAAGCTAAAATAGGAGTATAAGGAAAAAGATGAGGATATGAGACTTCATATCGGCCTCGGCCTCCCAAGTAGCACCCTCATCTAGTTGGTTCCTCAATAAAACCTTCACGGAAGCTAATTCTTTATTTCTCAGTTTCATAACTTACGAGTACAAAATCTCAACTCGAACTTCCTCATATGAAATTCTCTCATCAACTCCCAATCCTTCAAGGGAAACTATGGATGTCGGATCTCCAACACACTTCTTAAGCATAGAGACATGGAAAATGGGATGCACGATTGCCAACTCATTTGGCAAATCAATCTCATAAGAAACTTTACCCATACGCCTCAAAATATGATACGGGCCTACGTATCGGGGACTAAGTTTCCCTTTATTCCCAAATCTCATTATGCCCTTCATGGGTGAGATTTTCAAGTTGACCTAATTACCAATCTCAAACTCAAGGTCTCTCCTTCTAACATCAACATAGAACTTTTGTCGGCTTTGGGTTGTTATCAAACTCTATCTAATGAGCCAGATTTTCTCCATAGCCTCATAGACCAATTCGGGTAAGATCAAGGCAACTTCACCCACTTTAAACCGACCTATAAGAAACCGACCTATAGGAGATCTACACCTCCTACCATAAAGTGCCTCAAAAGGGGCAATACCAATACTAGAATTGTAGCTATTATTATAAGTGAACTCTATTAATGGCAAGTGATCATCCTAACTTCCCTTGAAATTGATGAAACATGCTCTAAACATATCCTCTAAAGTTTGGATTTTTTGCTTCGCTTGCCTATCGGTTTGTGGGTGAAAATTCGTGCTAAGCTTCACTTTTGTGTGAATACCCTCTTTGAGTGATTTCCGAAATTGAGAACTAAACTTAGTACCTCTAGTTGAGATAATGGACTAGGGAAAACCATGGAATCTTACCATTTCCCTAAAATATAACTTCGCATAGTCTTCCACCGCATAAGCTACCTTGATGGGAATGAAATGAGCCAATTTCATTATTTATTCGACTATAACCTAAATCGAATCATATTGGCACCAAGTATATGGCAACCCTATGAAAAAGTCAATATTCAAATCTACCCACTTCCAAGTAGGAATTCTAATATCTTGGGATAAACCTCCTGATTTCTGATGCTCAACCTTCATTTGTTGGCAATTTTGACACTTAGCCAAAAATTTCGTAAAATTCTTATTCAAACCATTTCACCAATAGACTTCCCGTAAATCATGGTACATCGTGGTGGCTCCTTGGTGAATTGAATACCGAGAACTATGAGCTTCTGCCAAAAAGTGTTCCCTTAATTCATGAACATTCAGAACACATAATCGACCTTGGTACCTAAGCACTCAATCTCCCCCTTAGGAAAAAATCTCAACGGACTTCTTGAGTACCTCCTCTTAAAGTTCTTCCAAAATTGGATCAAGACTTTGCTTGGCTTTCACGTCCGCCACAAAAGACGATCCGGAACCATTGTGAACCATAACTCCACCTTTGGTGGAGTCCACTAGTTGAACACCTAATCGAGCCAATCTATGCACATCTCGAACCAACTATTCTTTTCCTCATCAATATGATCCATACTACCCATAAACAATTGAATAAAAGCATCCACCACCACGTTAGCTTTGTCGGGGTGATAAAAAACACTCATGTCATAATCCTTCAATAATTCAAGCCATTTTTTTTGGAAAATATTGAAGTCTTTCTGACTAAAAACATATTGAAAGCTCTTGTGATCGGTAAACACATCAACATGAACTCCATACAAATAGTGTCTCCAAATTTTTAGACCGAGTACGACCATCGCTAACTGAAGGTCGTGAGTAGGATAATTCTTCTCATGAACTTTAAGTTTCCTTGAGGCATAGTGTAACACTTCGGAAAACTAGTAGGTTAAACAATATCTTGACGTGAAAGTTAGAGTCATAAACGTGCCTCCCCATACCTAAAAATATAGGGTT
The DNA here is from genome assembly GCF_019186545.1 of Solanum stenotomum. NCBI lineage: Eukaryota > Viridiplantae > Streptophyta > Magnoliopsida > Solanales > Solanaceae > Solanum > Solanum stenotomum. Next base: position 34,521,523 of record NC_064286.1, on the reverse strand, counting down.
ACGTGTTAGAATGTCAAGGTACGACCCCCAAGGACCAACCATGGGTCCTTGAGGAGAACCCTTAGAAGGCTGCCTGGGTACTGACAAACAAGGGAAACCCACACCCCGTAGGTCACCCCATGCCTCGTGGGTGAATAGGTCAAGGCCCTAGGAACCATGTCCCAGAACCCGAACCATGTCCCACAACCCCTACCATGGGACGACTTTTTGGCAATCAGGTGTAGGGGTATTTTAGGGGTTTTCATTTTTAATTAATATTAAGTGACGTCGTTTTACACTAAATTAGAATAACTACATGATGTTTTTAAGTAACTAAAATAAGTCATCTTCCTCAGAATTCCAAAATCCCAAATCAAAACAAACTTTACCCAAAAATTCTCTCACTATGAACTTCAAGGAAAAAGAAGAAGAAACTGAAGGATAGGGTTGAAGAAGAAATATTTTCTACTAAAATTTGTTGGAATTCATAGCCAAGGTATGGTAGCTCTTCATCCATGGATAAAATTTATCCATAGAGCCCCTTCAAAATCCCCAATTTCAAAGCTAGAAATCCCAAAAGTTAGGGTTTGACTTCAATTTCACGTATTCCATTAAAATTCATTTTTAATTATTATATTATGCTTTATTATTGATATATTGATGGTTATATATGGTTTTAAGTTGAATTCCCCAAGAATGGTTTTTAGGATGTCTCAAACCATGTCTAGTAGAGTCTTGTTCATAAATATGAAGCATGCCACATTTATGAATAGGAGGCTATCGGATGTTAGGGAAACTTCACGTCTTCATTCTCTAAGTCGTGCCCTAGAGTTTAACTTTATTAGGTCTTTCTCCTAATGTGTGCCCTATGGTTTTCAGGATATGACTACTTCATGGGCTTATGTTGAAAGGAATGAGGAAGACAATAAGGAGCAAGAGGTTCCTCCCCAAGCTCCAATTGTCCCTAAAGGGGATTATGTGTCTAATGAGAAGATTAGGTATTGTTTTCAATTGTTGACTCAAGTTGGGATAGAAATTCTGGAATTTTATGGGTCAAAGTTGGAAGAAGATCCTCTAGAGTTTATAGATAAGGCCTCTAGGGTGTTGAAGTTTGTGGGAGTAACTCCGGTAGAGAAGGCAGAATTGGTCGCTTGCCAATTGAAGGATGTTGCTCAAATGTGGTTTAGTCAATGGAAAGAAGCGAGACCGGTAGAAGCGGGCCCCATGTAATGGCAAAGATTTAAGAATGGGTTGCTTCCTAGGTTTTGCCCTCTAGAGATGAGAGAGGCTAATAAACTTGAGTTTATTAACCTTCGCCAAGGTAGGGTGAGTGTTAAGGAGTATGCTCGGGTGTTCACTAGGTTGTCGAGATATGCTCCATGCATAGTGGCCGACCCTAGGATAAAGATAAGTAAGTTTGTGTCGGGCGTATCTGACTTGATAGCAAAGGAATGTAGTATGTATATGCTTATGAATGAGATGAATATTAATCATCTTGTGATTTATGCTCAACGGTTTGAAAGGGAGAAACTTGAAGAGAGGACTAGAGGAACAAAGAGGTATAGATTTGATAATGATAACTCCTCTCAAGAAATATTTTATGGTCAAAGCTCTTCCAAGATTCCCCCTAAATTTAACCAAAAGAGGGTGTCTACCCCTAAATTTCAAGGAGTGAGTTGTAGTGGATCTGATGTGATTAGGCCTACTTGTGCTAGGTGTGGAAAAAGACATGATAATAAGTGTCTAGCCGGTATAAAATGGTGCTATGGTTGTGGTGGAAGTGGCCACAAAATGAAAGATTACCCGATACTCATGGCTAGGGGAAGAGAGAAGAAGAAAAATTAGGTCCGATGCTCTTCAAGCTAGAGGTGAACAAGAGTGTCCTCGTAATGTTGCTCCCGACAATTGTTTCATTCTTACTTCTATTCCGGTAGTACTTGTCTTTTGTGACTTGATAAGTTGGACATGATGAGCTTTTATGTATACATGGGTTTAATTGTGGTTATATGTGTTTGTTGGTAGAACCCAACTTAGCCATAATGAGTTTTATGATGCGTTGGAGGATTTGATGAATAGTGGTGTTTAAGTGATGCCTAGAGATGTTGAGTGAATAAACTCCTTTAAAGGAGGATAGAAGTGTAATTCTCCATTGTTTAAAATCATCTTGTGTTAGAGATATGAAAGTTGAGTGATAACTTGCTCCGACCTTAGAATTGAAATAAATGTGCCTAGATAGCAAGGTCGTTGAATGTTCTAGATGTTCATAATTTGGATTGGCTCGAAATTCTCACCTTAAGAGGTGTAGTCAATTTTAGTAGTTTAGTCCCTATTTGGTAGGATCTTATGATACCTTGATTGGTGTTGATATGGTTTCTTGTGAGCTAGAGTTGCTTAATGAGAACCTCTCTAATTTAGAAGTACCGATTGGGATCTTAGACCGACAAGTTAAGAAGTAGACGAGTAAAGAAGTGCTCCCATGAGAGTGTTGAGGAGTGGTATTAGTTAGGGTTTTAGTTAAGGGTGTTACATGGGAGGCCAAGGGCCAAGGAGATGTCCCAATATCCTGATGTTCCCTTCTATTCCTCCTCTAGCTTAAGATGATAAATCCTCCTTAATTCGTTTCATGATTATGGAGTCTTAGATGTTATGTGTGTCCCATGATTTCCTTGTCCCATAGAACTACTCATGTTAACCTTGGTAGGGTTTGGATGCATGGTTATTAGACCTCTATAGGTTTTAGAACCCGGTAAGGTTATAATGAGTCTTGTGATGCTTTGGGTTTGTTTGAAAGGAGTAGTATTTCACAGTTTAGTAAAGGGGCTTACTCACAAAGGAGAGATCATGTGCTTAGATAGAAAAATTGATTTAGAGTCCCGATATCCACATCTCTTTCTTCTATTCATATTCTAGCTTGAGACCAAGAGTTCTAATTTTGGGCTTGTTTTATGTTTTGGAGTCATGAATGTTTTAGAAAAATTTCCATGACCTCCTCATGTTATGCATGTTCTTGAGAAAATTCTTGTTTTGTATATAAAAATGAGTTTTCATGATTTACATCTTCCACGTATTGTTGTGCATTTTAGCATGATGATGACATATTTGACTTCATGAGTTGATTTGATGAACATGCTTTGTTATGCTTTTGATGAAATGGCATATTGGCTCCATAATGTTGTGTTGAGTTTCCTTTTAGTGGGAAAAGGTAGTTCCTCCTATGATTATGTGATTGATGATGTTTAGAAGTGTTTGTATAGGCTCACTCCCAAGGGGGAGATGGTGTGCCTAGCTAACATTGTTGTTATGTGCTTATGTGTTGCCATGACTTCTTTATATAATGCATATTCATGAAAACTTGTGTTTTGAAAGAAAATGAGTTTATGTGAATTGTTTTCCTCATGTTGTAGTACTTTGAGTAAGAGGTGCCTATTGTACTTCATGAGAGGAATATATGAGCATGCTTTAGTGTGAAGTTGAGAAATTCCTCCTTGAATGAAATTCTTTTTGAGAGTAAATTGCATATGAGCTCCATGAGAGTATGTTGAGCATATTATGACTAGGAAATGGTAATTCCTCCATGGACATGACTAGTTATGAGAAACTCATGCACAAATGGATTGTTAGATGTAGTTCATACTTCCTTATGTTGCATTGAGTATATTTAGATGAAGTGATGTTTCCTCCTTGTTTATCTGCATTTAGATGTTACATTTATGATGGGCTGCTATTCTTGTGTCTTAAATTCCGAAAGGTATTTTAGAAATGTCATTGGAGGATGAATGTTCCCAAGGGGGATATAATGTGTGTAGCGACCCTTTCGAAAGGATACTACCACTAAAACAAGAAATTTAATTAAATACTAGCGATATTTAAAAGAGGTTAACTATGGCCATATTGATTTACATCTAGTAGAGGGATTAGTTTCATAACGAATAATTTAGTTAAGGATATACATCTTGCCCATTTAAACATTTATTTGATGTTAAAACTAACATGGCGCGGAATTTAACTTATGACGGAAAAAACCTCCCAGAATAATTTAAGCATATAACTGACGAGCTTTTCATGCATATATTATCCTCACACTTAAGGATGAGATAACAAGAATATTACCAACTTTCGAGTACGGAAATCAGCCGGTTCATGCTTGACACAAACATTCAAAACTAATAGTAAATTTCATATATTACAAGACTTGGATTTGCACAGCCCAAAAGAACAAAACATATAAACATACTTATATTACAACCCACGGTGACATGATCAAATTAGTCCTCAAAATTTCAGGTAAATATACAACACATAGATCATGTACAAGTCCCAAGGTTTATACAAGATATAGATGCCTATATGCAATTGTGATCTTCCTTAAGGCTCTCAAAATCTCTATCTCCAATCGCCAGCTTCATGCATCCTCTCGAACTTTCCCTACGATAGAAACAACTATCGCTAAGTATATAGCTTAGAGGTGCAAAAAATATAGGTTCGGAGCCCTCAAAATCACCAAGTTACCTTTCTCAAGTCATGGGCAACACAACTGAACATAATAAATAAATCAAGTAACCAATATATAAAGAGTATCAAGTTCGATATTTAAAGATCCAAATTAAATGTCAAGAACGCTCATAGCATAGTTTTACAAGAGATTCAACAACAAGGCTCTCCCAATATATACATCATGTCGTCACAGCAAGCACAAACAAGTATGAATAAGGGCCGACGCCCTGTATGAAGAAAGGCCAAAACCCAATAATCAAGAGAACCAAGAACCATATTAAAAAAGGCTTTCTAGTTCGTACTTAAAATGGACAACTTCCATTCTTAAGATGGACTAAAAATCCAGAGTCAAGATGGCAAATGATCTGAATCAAGAGGCATACCAATAGTGACAAAGTCACAGCCACAAGAAGGACAAGGTCCCAACAAGATTGCCAAGTGAACAAACAATCCGTACAAGTGGGCGAGTTACACAAGAGTCTTTAACGTCTTAAAGGAAACCAACACGACAATGCAAAGTGACAAGAGGTAACCAAGGTACCAAGATCAACTTTCAGAAATACCAGCAGTTAAAAGAGTGCAAGTAAAATTTTATACACAAACCTCAGTGCTTAGCTTAGAAACAGTCCAACACAACTTCAAGAGTTCAAACCGTAGACCAACCAATGTATCAATGTCCTCAACTTGTTCACGAGTATATACAACCTTAAAATAAAATTAAATAACTTCTTCAATCCCTAGTAGCTCAATAATGTTAATGTATAACAAGATTATCATCACAGGTAATCTTAGCCGGTACAAATACGACTATGCTCCCAAAACAGTAATTCTGGCCAGCCTAGTACCTCATGTCGCAACTTAGATTTGAAAAGGAAAACGGCAAAACTGGATTGTATATCCTTCATGAAAGATGTAGGTACATCTCTTAAGGTTGCAAACAATCAAAAATCACCACAAAATATATTTTGTACAAAAAGATATCATCGATACACTAACAGTTGTTCATACCTGATTTCTAAATTCGAAATCTGGACAGAACTTGTCCTATGTTGCGTCCCATACTTCGAATCTATAACAACTAAATTAGAGTTTTACATAAACATAAGAGTTGTAGGTATACACATTATCTTTCCAAAACATATTTATTCACTGAAAAATGACTTTTAGAGAACGAGATATTCGAAAACTACTAAATGCTACTTAGCTCAAAAACAGATTTCGACTACTCACCAAAGAGAAGGTTGTATCTCGAATTCCAGCCAAAAGGACCAAGTTTTTCTCTTGTGATTTTGAGAGTAATATTGTTAGAGAGAGTTCAACAGGTTTCTTAGAGCTAAGGAACACGAATTTCAAGAGTGACGTTTATCACATGCACCGCTGCCTCCAAAAGGTGGCTGCCCAAAAAAAGGTTGGCTTCCCAAAATGCATACATATATACCTATATATATAACCCTCACCTCCCTTCAAGCTATATATAATTCCAATTAGAATATTACACAAATACCCCCATACAATACCTTAAAGATCACAATGTATGATAAGCAGGTTTTCAAATATCAAAACATTTTAAGTTCCCAAAATAAGAGTAAAACATACAGTAGTGATTAAGCAATGCTGTATCGTCAGGCAAATCTTGGTTAGAATTTCGGGGTGTTACAACTCTCTCCCCCTTAAAGAAATTTCGTCCCGAAATTTACCTAACACTAGTCCAGAAACAAGTGCGGATACTGGGTCCTCATTTCTTCTTCTCTCTCCGAGGTATCTTCTTTTTCGGAATGGTTCCTCCAAAGAACCTTTACTAAGAGGATTCTCTTGTTCCTAAGTTGATTTACTTCTCGATCTTGAATTAGAATAGGTTCTTCATTATACGTCAAGTCAGGATTAGCCTCAATTGATTCAACTGGAAGAACATGAGATGGATCAGAAGGATATCTTCTGAGCATAGAAACATGGAAGACATTGTGGATCTTGTCTAACTCTAGTGGCAAAGCCAATTTATATGCAACTGGTCCAACCCTTTTAAGTATCTCATAAGGTCCAATAAATCGGGGACTAAGGTTTCCTTTTTGGCCAAATCTCATAATCTTTTTCCATGAAGACACCTTTAAGAATACTTTATCTCTAACTTGATATTCAATGTCACGCTTTTTAAGATTAGCATATGACTTTTGTCTATCCGAATAAATCTTTAGATGATCCTTGATAATTTTTACCTTGTCCTCTATTTGTTGCACGATTTCAGGACCAACAAGCTTTCTTTCACCAACTTCACTCCAACAAAAAGGGGTCTGACATTTCCTTTCGTACAAGGCTTCGTAGGGAGGCATTCCAATACTCGATTGGTAACTGTTATTGTAAGTAAATTCTATCAAAGTCAAGTGTTTGTCCCAACTACCCTCAAACTCCATAATGCAAGCTCGAAGCATATCCGCCAAAATTTGAATAACTCTTTCCAACTGGCCGTCTGTCTGAGGATGGAACGAAGTGCTAAATTTCAACTTAGTACCCAAAGCTTCCTGCAAGCTACCCCAAAATGTCGATGTAAACCTTGGGTCTCGGTGAGATACAACAGACACGGGAATTCCATGTAGTCTTACGATCTGATTAATGTACAACTCGGCTAAACACTCAAGTGAGTAATCCATTTTGATTGCTAAGAAGTGAGCACTCTTGGTTAGCCTGTCCACAATCACCCATATTGCATCATGATTTCTCCGATTGTGAAGAAGTCCAGAAACAAAGTCCGTATTTATTCTCTCCTATTTCCATTCTAGCATCGACAAAGGCTGTAGTAAACCAACTGGGACTTGATGTTCTGCGTTTACTTTTTGACAAACCAAACATTTCGAAATGAACTCCGCAATGTCTCTATTCATACCATTCCACCAATAATGTTCTTTGGTGGTCTGGTACATCTTTGTGCCCCCATGATGCATTGCATATGGTGAAGTATGTGCTTCATTTAATATTCCTCTTCTCAATTTGTCATCACAAGGGATGCATAACCCGTTTTGATAAAATAAGCCACCATTCTTCGTTACTGTAAAATCAAGCTTTTACCCATTTTGAACTTCTTTGGTTAGTTTTACAAGTTTCTCATCTAACTTTTGTGATTCTTTCACCTGTTTAAGTAATATTGGCTTTACTTGCAAATTAGCAATAACTGAACCATTTGAATCAAGTGTGAAACAAATAATCATGGCTCTTAACTCAAGGAGCAAGGGTAAAGTACTCAAAGAAATGCTTGCAAAGGTTTTTCGACTTAAGGCATCTGCAACCACATTGGCTTTACCTGGATGATAATCAATCGTGCAATCATAATCCTTGATGAGTTGAAGCCATATATGTTGTATTAGGTTTAGCTCCTTCTGAGTACCCAAGTACTTTAAGCTCTTGTGATCAGTAAATATATGACATTTCTCTCCATACAAATAATGCCGCCATATTTTTAAAGCAAAGACTATAGTAGTAAGTTCAAGATCATGAGTAGGATAATTCAATTCATGCGTTTTTAATTTCCGAGAGGCATAAGAAATAACCTTCCCTTCTTGCATCAAAACGCATCCTAGAGCATTGTGAGAAGCAACACTGTATACTACATACTCTTTCCCTACAATTGGTAGAGTAAGTATAGGTGCTCAAGTCAACAAGGATTTGAGAGTTTCAAAGCTCTCTTGGCATTTGTCATCCCAAATAAACTTTACTCTATTAAGCAAGAGCTTAGTCAAAGGGGAAGCGATAATGGAAAAGCCTTTCACAAATCTTCTGTAGTATCCTACCAAGCCCAAGAAACTTCTTACCTTAGTTTGACTTTTGGGAGGTCTCCATTCAACATCTGCTTGTATCTTACTAGGATCCACCTTCACGCCTTCGGTTGATACAACATGTCCTAGAAAACCAACTTCATCAAGCCAAAATTCACACTTGGAAAGTTTAGCATAAAGTTCTTCCTCCTTCAGAATTTTCAAAACAATCCGAAGGTGTTTATCACAGTCTTCACTACTTCTGGAAAATATTAAAATATCAGACTAATTCTGGAAAATATTAAAATATCATCTATAAAGACAACTACAAACTGATCAAGATAAGGCTTGAATACTCGATTCATTAGATCCATGAATACCGAAGGAGCATTTGTCAATCCGAATGGCATCACCAAAAATTCATAATGACCATACCAAGTTCTAAAAGCATTTTTAGGAATATCTATCTCTCTAACACACAGTTGTTGATATCCATACCTTAAATCAATCTTTGAGAATACTTTAGCACCCTTCAGTTGGTCAAACAAATCATTGATCCTTGGTAGGGGATATTTATTCCTGATTGTTATTCTGTTCAATTGTCTATAGTTAATACAAAGCCTAAGAGTGCCATCTTTCTTCTTTACAAATAAAACAAGGGCTCCCAAGAAGAAACACTAGGTCGAATAAAACCTTTCTCAAGAGGTTCTTGAAATTGAGATTTCAATTGTTTTAATTCTGTTGGAGCCATTCTATAAGGAGTGATAGAAATATGTTTAGATCCAGGAATAAGCTAGATTGGAAATTCAACCTCTCTTTCCGGGGGTAATCCAGGAATGTTTTCTGGGAAAACTTATAGGAAATCACATACAGTAGGTATGTCCTTGATATAAGGACTCTTCAACTGTGTATCAACTATGTGAGTAAGGTATGCCCCACAACCTTGACACATCAACTTTCTTGCCAAGGCTGTAGAAATAATACTAGATGTCAATGATCTTTCACCATGTACAATGATGTGTGAAAATGTAGGATCTTTAAAAGTCACATGCTTTGACCTACAATCTACCATTGCATGATATTTATAAAGCCAATCCATCCCGATAATAACATCAAAATCCTTGAAGGGTATTTCAATCAAATTAGCAGGGAAGACTAAGTTTTGAATCACGATAAATTCGATTACACACAACTTGATAACCCAAAGGAATTTCAACCAACACATCATAATTAAGTCTCACAGATTTGACGTTTTCAGGAACAACAAGTGATGAAAAAATATAGGATTGTGTAGAACCATGATCAATCAATGTAAACACACATAAGCCAAATAAGTGAAATTTACCTACAACCACGTCTTGTCCATCTTGATCATCCCTCTGCCTCATAGCATAAGCGCGTGCAGTAGCCCTTGGTCCACTAGCTTTATTAGCTCTACTTGCACCTGTTGCTTGGGTATTTTTAAGTGTTGCGCCTCTATTAGTTTGAGGAGGATTAATAGAAGGCTTATGAACTGAGCCTTCAGTTTTCAAGGAAGGAGCATTATTAGGATTAGGACAGTCCTTCACTTTATGATCAAAGCTCCCAGAATTGAAACATGCACCAGAAGCCCTCCTGCAGTACCATAATGATTCTTTCCACATTGCGGACAAGTGGGCACACGAGGCTTGCCTTGGCGATAATTTGGATTGCTAGCTATAGAAAATTCTAATCTGCTTTGCCTTTGTTGAGGTGGCCTGTTATCACTACCAACCTTAGAATCATCAAACCTTCCCCTTTTGGATGGACCTCCAAAGTCTGGTCTAGGCTTTTAGAATTTGTTTTCATTTCGACTAGCTTCTTTTTTTGTCAAGTCGTTCCCAAGTAAAAACATCAGACACTAACTTACAAAAGTTCTCATGTTGCAGGATCGCCACATTCTTCCTAATGGAATCAGTTAAACCGTCTTCAAATTTCCTGGACTTGTCTTTTTCCTCTTTAATAATACCCCCAGCATAGCGAGAGAGCCTTAGAAACTTCTGTTCGTATTCAAAAATAGACATGCCTCGTTGCCTTAGATTCAAAAACTCCTTTTTCTTTGCATCACAATAAGCAGGTGGGACATACTTCATACGAAATTCCTTAAGAAAATCATCCCAAGTTAAAACCGGAGGTTTTACCTTGGCATTTGGAACACTTACCCACCAATCATAAGCATCCTTTTGTAATAGTGAAATATAATACTTAAATTTGGCAACATCTGGACACTCCAACTGCTCAAATACCCTCTTCATGCGCTCCAGCCATTGTTCAGCATCGGTGGGATCAACAGTGCCTTCAAACTCCACTACACCCATTTTCCTCATTTTCTCAAAGTTAATCCCGTTGGGATCATGCATCAATTCATCCATGTGGTGGAAGAATACAACCATTTGTTGAAAAAGAGGATTCATGGCTTGAGTACCACGACTCATGTTAGGATGTGGACAAACTCTTACACCCTGATAGTTTCCCACATCAGACCCACTAGTTTGGGGAATATATTGGTTCGAGAGATGTTCTCCAATACCTTCCAATGCATGATGTTGGGAAACAGAGGCACCCGAACCTTCATGAGCAGCTTCCATAGGTCGGTTAGAAGAATAGGCCATAACTTAGTTCCTTCAAAATGGGAGATCACATTGCATTAGGGACATGTACTAGATGCATTTGAAATCAACATGCAATAAAAATGTCATAAACCATGTAAGTGAACAAGAACCCTAAATAAAACCTTTTGGAAAGCGAACAAGTATACAAGTAATTCACAACAAAAGTCCTAGAACCACAAACCTAGGCTCGGATACCAACACTTGTAGCGACCCTTTCGAAAGGATACTACCACTTAAACAAGAAATCTAATTAAATACTTGCGACATTTAAAAGAGGTTAATTATGGCCATATTGATTTTAATCTAGTAGAGGGATTAGGTTCATAACGAATAATTTAGTTAAGGATATACATCTTGCCCATTTAAACATTTATTTAATGTTAAAACTGACATGGCGCGAAATTTAACTTATGACAGAAAAACCCTCCCAGAATAATTTAAGCTAATAGATGACGAGCTTTTCATGCATATATTATCGTCACACATAAGGATGAGATAACAAGAATATTACCAACTTTCGAGTACCGAAATTAGTCGATTCATGCTTCACGCAGATATCCAAAACTAATAGTAAATTTCGTATATTACAAGACTTGGGTTTGCACAGCCCAAAAGAACAAAAAATATAGATATACTTCTATTAAAATCCATGGTGATATAATCAAATTAGTCGTCAAAATTTCATGTAAATATACAACACATAGATCATGTACAACTCCTAAGGTTTATACAAAATATAGATGCCTATATGCAATTGTGATCTTCCTTAAGGCTCTCAAAATCTCCATCTCCAATGGTCAGCTTCATGCATCCTCTCGAACTTTCCCTATGATAGAAACAACTATCGCTAAGCATATAACTTAGTGGTGCAAAAACTAGGTTCAGAGCCCTCAGATTCACCAAGTTACCTTTCTCAAGTCATAGGCAGCATAATTGAACATAATAAATAAATCAAGTAAACAATAGATAAAGAGTATCAAGTTCGATATTTGAAGATCCAAATGTCAAGAACGCTCATATCATAGTTTTTCAAGAGATTCAACAACAAGGCTCGCCCAATAAATACATCATGTTGTCGCACCAAGCACAAACATGTATGAATAACGGCCGACGCCCTGTATCAAGAAGGGCCAAAACACAATAATCAAGAGAACCAAGAACCATATTAAAAATGGCTTTCTAGTACGTACTTAAAATAGATAAGTTCCATTCTTAAGATGAACTAAAAATTCAGAGTCAAGATGGAAAATGATCCGAATCAAGAGGCATGCCAATAGTGACAAGTCACAGCCACAAGAAGGACAAGATCCCAACAAGAGTGCCAAGTGATCAAACAATGCGTACAAGTAGGCGAATTACACAAGAGTCTTTAATGTCTTAAAGGATACCAACACGACAATGCAAAGTGACAAGAGGTAACCAAGGTACCAAGATCAACTTTCAGATATACTAGCAGTTAATAGAGTGCAAGGAAAAGTTTATACCCAAACCTGAGTACTTAGCTTGGAAACAGTCCAACGCAATTTCAAGAGTTCAAACCGTAGACCAACCAACGTATCAGGGTCCTCAACTTGTTCATGAGTATATACAACATTAAAATAAAATTAAATAACTTCTTTAATTCCTAGTAGCTCAATAATGTTAATGTAAAACAGGATTATCATCACAAGTAAGCGTAGCTTGTACAAATACGACTATGCTCCCAAAAAAGTAATTCTGCCCACCCTAGCACCTCATGTCGCAACTTAGATTTGGAAAGGAAAATGGCAAAACCGGACTGTATATCCTTCATGAAAGATGTTGGTACATCTCTTAAGGTTGAAAACAATCAAAAATCACCGCAAAATATATTTTGTACAAAAAGATATCATCGATACACCAACAGTTGTTCATACAGGATTTCTGAATCTGAAATCTGGACAGAACTTGTCCTATGTTGCGTTCCATATTTCGAATCCAAAATAACTAAATTAGAGTTTTACATAAACATAAACGTTCTAGGCATATACAATAGCTTTCCAAATCATATTTACTCACTAAAAAATGAGTTCTAGAGAACGAGATATTCAAAAAGTACTAAACAGTACTTAGTTCAAAAACATATTTCGACTACTCACCAAAGAGAAGGGTGTATCTCGAATTCAAGCCAAAAGGACCAAGTTTTTCACTTGTGATTTTGAGAGTAATATTGTTAGAGAGAGTTCACCAGGTTTCTTAGAGCTAAGGAACACGAATTTCACTATAGAGGAGGTGTAAACATATAGTCTCAAGAGTGTCGTTTATCACATGCACCGCTGCCTCCAAAAGGTGGCTGCCCAAAAAAAGGTTGGCTGCCCAAAATGCATACATATATACCTATTTGTATAACCCTCCCCTCCCTTTCGAGTTATATATAATTCTAATTAGAATATTACGTAAATACCCCCATAAAATACCTTAAATTATGATCACAATGTATGATAAGTAGGTTTTCAAATATCACAACATTTCAAGTTCCCAAAATGAGAGTAAAACATACAATAGTGATTAAGCAATGATGTATCAACAAGCGACTCTTGGTTAGCATTTCGGGGTTGTCACGACCCAAGCCTAGGGCCTAGACGTGACCGGCGAATGGGGAACCCGAAGGAACCCCAAACAAGCCTCATAGTGTATCATTACACATCCTTGGTCGCGGAAGCAATTAAAATGACCATCAGTGATAAGCATAATCAAGGGGAAATCGGGACTAAGGGAGCAAGAAAAAAAAAGGGAATGATACATAAATACCATAGATGAGTCAAGCTCAAGCATAATACACAACTTGTCCAACACCACCTCTAAACATGGGTACTTAGCGGGGGCCAAGAGAAACTCCCGGGCTCACCCTCATAGTCAGAACATAACTAAAAAGGAAAAGTCTTATATATAGCAAAAGATCATAAGCAACGTCCCCAGAATGGAGGACTCACCAATAACCTCTATAGAAAATCGTATTAGCCACGCGTATGAGGATGGTCAAGCGGTGCTCCGGTCCCTACATGGTGACATCATGTAGGCTTAGAGTATGCATTAGTATGTTTGAATGTACTAAGTATATGGGATGAAATGCAATGCTACAATAGATGGACATCATAGGAAAAATGCATACTCATACCCGTTAGATAGCATATTAAAGAAATGATATGTATAATGATGCTTACATAAAAATCATATTTAGTGGGACGTAGTACATGTGTGGTGAGTGACTATCAATATAGTATTTTCCAAGGCCTACCACCCCCTTGGAGAGGCGAAAGAGGTACAAACCCCTCAATGTGGTTACTCGGGCCTACCACCCCCTGAGCTAGGGATCAAGGTACAAACCCCTCGATGTGGTTATACGGGCCTACTACCCCCCGTACTAGGCAACCAAGGTGCCAACCCCTTGATACGGTTACCCGGGCCTACAACCCACCGAGCTAGGCTTGGTCGACTCACAACACTTATATAGAGAAAATCATATACATGTATCCATTTCATCATCATTTCTATGATTATATGACCATCTGACTCATAGGACGTACATTGGACCTTCCATTTCCTAAGAATTCTATAAGTGGGCATTTTATCAAACACATGGTGGGCTATTGTTCATGTAAAGAAAATCATGTATTTCAAGAGTACTAAGTCCAACCAATTCCAAAATCCATATAAATCAGCCCACCATCAACATACATATATATAAATCAACCTTCATAATTTGATCATGGAAGCATGAAAACCATAAACATCACATAAAAATTTCATTTCATGATAATATGCAAAATATACCATAATAGGGTGTGTAGTAGTAATTCCATACTTCAAGAGTTCATAATAACCATAAGGACCCATAACTTGAAGTAAAAATAGAGAATAAATGGTTGAACTTGTGGAAAGGAAGGTTTCCACAATGAAACCCACATACCTCAACTTTGGAGAATCCTTGATGAAGATTAGGATGGAAAATTGAAGCTTGAGATTGAGTCTTGAATTCGGAATTAGAGCTTGAGATGTTTGAATTTGGTTGAAGATCTTGGTGGAAGTTTGGAGGGGGCTTAGATAGTGTCTTTGAGTGTTTTGAAGTTAGAAACAAAATATGACTAAGTATGGGACATATCCGCTCTTTATAAAAAAAAAACGCCCCAACACTTGGCCAAAAAAAAATGAGGCTTTAAAAAAAAACAGCTACTGGAAATTGCAATTATGCCCGTACAGGTTTTACGAAAATGGTCATAACTCCTTCATCCTAACTCGGAATGAGGTGAAACCAATTGCATTGGAAAGCTAACTCGAAGGGCTTTAATTTAATAGTTAGTGGCCCTTCCAGTTTCTTGTGTGCTAGGAGATACGCCTCTTTAAAGTTGACCCTTCAAATCGCATTTTTTGCGATTTTTGAATTTTGATACGGTTGCTCTAAAATTCAGGTTAGACCCATTTTCCACTCAATTTGACCCCCTGAATAAGATTATGAATTCGAATTTCTGAAATCATGCACGGATTTTGAGATATATGGAAATTACAATTATAGGTGCTTCCGAAGCACATTTTCGGGCATTTTTGGGGTCGTTTCAATATCCCCCCCTTGGGAACATATGTCCCCGAATGTTAAAGAAATGTACATGAGGGATGCAAACATGGCAATATCAGCCCACATAAGGATGCAACAATGCACTTACACCTTATTTCAAAAACCTTAACATATTTGTAAAACCACAATGAACTTGTCAACTTAAACATGAATGTATGCAATGACATGGGGGGTGAAGTTAAGACCTGAGATTTTATAAAGGGCTTAGATCAATACCTTAGGCTTGAGTGGAGTGGAAAAGATAAGGATATCACCTTTGCATGTCCGCTTCGGCCTCCCAAGTAGCACTTTCAACTTGTTGATTTCTCCAAAGGACTTTAACGGAAGCCACATCTTTGTTTCTCAACCTCTTTACCTGTCTATCTAAAATCTGGACCGGAACCTCTTTGTAGGTCAAATTATCTTCAACAATACCCACAACATCAAGAGACACAATGACATTGGGATCACCCACACACTTCCTTAACATAGACTTATGAAATACCGGATGAACCAAATCCATTTCGTTAGGCAATTCCAACTCATAAGCTACCTTGCCAATTCTCCTCATCACCTTATAAGGTCCCACGTATCTTGGGCTCAACTTGCCCTTCTTACCAAAATGAACCACTCCCTTCATGGGTGACACCTTCAAATAGACCCAATCACCAACTCGGAATTCAAGAGCCCTTCTCCTCACATCGGCATAGGACTTTTGGCGACTTTGGGCCGTCTTCAACCTTTCTCTAATCATCCTAACCTTCTCAAGAGCCTCCATAACTAGATCTGGTCCTAACAAGGCCACCTCACCAACCTCAAACCACCCAACCGGTGATCTACAACGCCTCCCATAGAGAGCCTCAAAAGGAGCCATACCGATGCTAGAATGATAGCTATTGTTATAGGAAAACTCAATCAATGGAAGATGAGCATCCCAACTACCCTTAAGATCCAATACACAAGCCCTAAGCATATCCTCAAGTATTTGGATAGTCCTTTCGGCTTGTCCATCCATTTCCGGGTGAAAGGCCGTAGTAAGCTTAACTCTCGTACCTAGACCCCTTTGAAAGGACTTCCAAAAGTGTGAAGTAAATTGAGTACCACGGTCCGATATGATGGATAGAGGAATCCCATGCAACCTTACCAAGTCATGAATATATAACCTTGCATATTCTTCCGCCCCATATGTTGTCTTTACCGGTAGAAAATGAGCCGATTTTGTCATGCTATCAACCACCACCCAAATAGAATCAAAACCTTTTCTAGTCTTGGGTAAACCAACTACAAAATCCATATTAATTTCTTCCCACTTCCAAGTAGGAATCTCTATGTCTTGGGTTAGACCACCCGGCCTTTGATGTTCGGCCTTGACTTGTTGACAACTATGACAACCGGAGACGAATTTGGCAATGTCCTTCTTCTTGCCTCCCCACCAATACACATCCCTCAAATCTCTATACATTTTGGTGGAACCGGGGTGAATGGAGTAGGAATAATTATGAGCCTCCTCAAGAATTTTCTCCCTCAAACCATCAACACAAGACACACACAACCTACCTTGGTACCTAAGGGCACCATCTCTCCTTTGGGAGAAAACTTCCACCTTGCCCTCTTTCACCAAGGCCTTCAATTCTAACAAGGAAGAGTCAAGATCTTGTTTTGCTATCACCTCATCAACCAAGGAAGACCTAGCACCATCAACAACGACCACACCACCATTACTAATTTCTTCCAACCTAACCCCCAACCTAGCCAACCGATGCACCTCCCTAGCCATTTCCCTATCACCAATATCAACATGAGCTAGGCTACCCATAGACACCCTACTCAAAGCATCCGCCACCACATTAGCTTTACCGGGATGATAATGCACACTCATATCATAATCTTTAAGAAATTCTAGCCACCTTCTTTGTCTCAAGTTGAGGTCTTTTTGGGTGAAGACATATTGGAGGCTCTTATGATCGGTGAACACATCAACATGTACCCCATACAAGTAATGACGCCAAATCTTTAAAGCAAACACCACCGCGGCTAATTCAAGGTCATGCGTAGGATAGTTCTTTTCATGCACTTTGAGTTGTCTAGACGCATAGGCTATCACCTTACCATTTTGCATTAGGACACAACCCAAGCCAACTCTAGAAGCATCACAATACACAACGAATCCCTCAAGCCCATCCGGTAGTGACAATATAGGAGCGGACACAAGTTTATCTTTCAAGGTTTGAAAACTCCTTTCACACTCGTCGGTCCACTCAAACTTAGCCTTCTTTTGTGTCAACTTAGTCATGGAAGAAGCAATAGAAGAAAACCCATTCACAAATCTCCGATAGTAACCCGCTAAGCCCAAGAAGCTCCTAATATCCGACGGGGTCAATGGCCTAGGCCAATTTCTAATCACATCGGTCTTCTTAGGATCTACCTTAATACCATCCCCCGACACCACATGACCTAGGAAGGCAACCTCCCTCAACCAAAATTCACACTTTTCATACTTGGCATACAACTTCTCCTCTCTCAATCTTTGCAACACAACCCTCAAGTGACCCATATGTTCTTCCTCGCTATGCGAATAGATTAAAATATCATCAATGAAGACCACAACAAAGGAATCAAGGTAGGGTTTAAAGACCCTATTCATTAGGTCCATGAAGATAGCCGGTGCATTGGTCAACCCAAAGGACATGACCACAAATTCATAATGCCCATACCTAGTCCGGAAGGCTGTCTTGGGAATGTCACACTCCCTCACCTTCACTTGATGATACCCGGACCGAAGATCAATCTTAGAGAAGTGGCTAGCCCCTTGCAATTGGTCGAACAAGTCATCAATCCTAGGAAGAGGATATTTATTCTTGACGGTGACCCTATTGAGTTGCCGGTAATCAATACACATCCTAAGGGACCCATCTTTCTTCTTCACAAACAACACCGGTGCACCCCATGGTGATTGGCTAGGCCTAATAAAACCCTTCTCCAACAAGTCCTTCAATTGTTCCTTCAACTCCTTTAACTCCGCCGGGGCCATACGGTAAGGGGGAATAGAAATGGGTTGAGTATCGGGGAGGAGGTCTATGCCAAAATCTATTTCCCTTTCGGGAGGAACACCGGGAAGGTCATTAGGAAAGACATCAAGGAATTCATTTACGATCGGAACCGACTCTATAGGAAGGGTTTTGGACTCCACATCCCTAACCCTCACAAGGTGATAGAGACACCCCTTAGAGATCAACTTACGGGCTTTAATGCAAGAGATGAACCTACCCTTGACTACCACATTTTGGCTTTCCCACTCAAGAATGGGTTCACTTGGGAATTGGAACTTGACCCTACGGGTTCTACAATCAATGGAAGCATAGTATGCATGCAACCAATCCATCCCAAGAACAACATCAAAATCGACCATGTTCAACTCAACAAGATCACAAGGCAATATTTTATGCAAGATGCAAATAGGACAATTTCTATAGACCTTCCTAGCAACAATATATGCACCAATAGGAGTAGACACCTTATATGACTCACGCAACAATTCGGGCTCAACATGAAACTTTTTGGCAACAAAGGGGGTGACAAAAGAAAGAGAGGCACCCGGATCAATTAATGCATATACATCAAAGTCAAAGATTTTCAACATATCGGTAACGACGTCGGGGACTTCATCGACCCCTTGCCTCCCATGCAAAGCATAAAATCGATTGTGCCTTGGAGCACCATCTTGTCGGCCCCCTCTCCCCAAAGGAACCGCATTGGCACCTTGTGGACGGACCTCCTTACCCTTGTTGCGATTTCAAGGACAATCCATTGCCTTGTGCCCCATTTCCCCACAACTATAGCAAGCACCGGTATTTCTCAAGCACGGGCCACCATGGCCCTTACCACACTTCGGACATACATCAATAGGACCCATACCACCAACACCTTGGGCCCTTGGAACATCGTTGGCAAACCCCTTATGGGGCGCATGAGAAGACCCTTGGCCTTGATGAAACCGGCCTCCCCTTCGACTTTGGAACTTGCCCTCAAAACGGGCCCTCTTGGCCTCATGACCCCTCCTTTTCCTCAACTTCTCCTTCTCCATTTGTTCGTCATAGACCATCAAGCGGGATAAGTCCATGTCACTAATCAACATTGCGGACCGGCATTCTTCACACACTAGGTCAGACACACCCATCACGAATTTGTTCATTCTAGATCGTGAGTTGGCAACCAAGTGTGGAGCATATCTTGAAAGTTGGTTAAACTTGAGGGCATACTCCCTCACACTCATAGGCCCTTGTTTTAAATTCATGAACTCCACCAATTTGGCTTCCCTAAGTTCAAGAGGAAAGACTCAATTAAGGAAAGCTGTTTTGAACTCTTCCCAAGGCACCACATAGTTTGCCCCCTTCTCTTCCTTCCATTGGTCGTACCATATTTGGGCCACCCCTTTAAGTTGGTAGGCCGCCAACTCCGCCTTATCTTCTGACCTCATGCCCATGATAGCTAATATCTTGTGGACTTCATCAATAAACATGAGGGTCTTCATCTAACTTAGACCGATAGAATTCCAGGGGATTAATCCGCACGAAGTCTCTCACCCGAGATGCCGGGGTAGGAGCCTGAGGGGCTTTGGCCCCGTGGTTGGCTTGATTAGCATAGCTTGGGCAAATAAAGTAAGGGCATCCCAAAGATCCCCATTGGTCGGTTGTTCCTCGGGTGCGCGGGCTTGTCTTCCTCTTGTATTAGGCATGATCTAGCATAGCAAAGAACAACCGTTAGGGAAGAACTTAATCCAACTCTACAACACGACTTAGAACATGGAGAAGGGAAATATTTCCTAAAACATCTCATAGCCTCCTACTCATAGTTGTGGTGCACAACACAACCATAAATCGGACTCTAATCAACGCGGTGTGTTGGACTCCGAGGATCTATCAACCTAGTGCTCTGATACCAAGTTTGTCACCACCCAAGCCTAGGGCCTAGACGTGACCAGCGAATGGGGAACCCGAAGAAACCCCAAACAAGCCTCATAGCGTATCATTACACATTCTTGGTCGCGGAAGCAATTAAAATGACCAGAAGTGATAAGCATAATCAAGGGGAAATCGGGACTAAGGGAGCAAGAAAAAAAAAGGAATGATACATAAATACCATAGATGAGTCAAGCTCAAGCATAATACACAACTTGTCCAACACCACCTCTAAACATGGGTACTTAGTGGGGGCCAACAAAAACTCCCGGGCTCACCCTCATAGTCAAAACATAACTAAAAAGGAAAAGACTTATACATAGCAAAAGATCATAAGCAACGTCCCCGGAATGGAGGACTCACCAATAACCTCTGTAGAAAATCGTATTAGCCACGCGGAGGAGGATGGTCAAGCGGTGCTCCGGTCCCTACATGGTGACATCATGTAGGCATAGAGTATGCATTAGTACGTTTGAATGTACTAAGTATATGGGATGAAATGCAATGCTACAATAGATGGACATCATAGGAAAAATGCATAATCATACCCGTTATATAGCATATTAAAGAAATGATATGTATAATGATGCTTACATAAAAATCATATTTAGTGGGACGTAGTACATGTGTGGCGAGTGACGATCAATATAGTATTTTCCAAGGCCTACCACCCCCTTGGAGAGGCGAAAGAGATACAAACCCCTCAATGTGGTTACCCGGGCCTACCACCCCCCGAGCTAGGGACCAAGGTACAAACCCCTCGATGTGGTTATATGGGCCTACTACCCCCCGTACTAGGCAACCAAGGTACCAACCCCTTGATACGGTTACCCGGGCCTACAACCCCCTGAGCTAGGCTTGGTCGACTCACAACACTTATATAGAGAAAATCATATACATGTATCTATTTCATCATCATTTCAATGATTATATGACCATCCGACTCATAGGACGTACATTGGACCTTCCATTTCCTAAGAATTCTATAAGTGGGCATTTTATCAAACACATGGTGGGCTATTGTTCATGTAAAGAAAATCATGTATTTCAAGAGTACTAAGTCCAACCAATTCCGAAATCCATATAAATCAGCCCACCATCAACATACATATATATAAGTCAACCTTCATAATTTGATCATGGAAGCATGAAAACCATAAACATCACATAAAAATTCCATTTCATGATAATATGCAAAATATACCATAATAGGGTGTGTAGTAGTAATTCCATACTTCAAGAGTTTATAATAACCATAAGGAACCATAACTTGAAGTAAAAATAGAGAATAAATGGTTGAACTTGTGGAAAGGAAGGTTTCCACAATCAAACCCACATACCTCAACTTTGGAGAATCCTTGATGAAGATTGGGATGGAGAATTGAAGCTTGAGATTGAGTCTTGAATTCGGAATTAGAGCTTGAGATGTTTGAATTTGGTTGAAGATCTTGGTGGAAGTTTGGAGGGGGCTTAGAGAGTGTTTTTGAGTGTTTTGAAGTTAGAAACAAAATATGACTAAGTATGGGACATATCCCCTCTTTATAAAAAAAAAACACCCCAACACTTAGCCAAAAAAAAATGAGGCTTTAAAAAAAAACAGCTACTGGAAATTGCAATTCTGCCCGGACAGGTTTTACGAAAATGGTCATAACTCCTTCATCCTAACTCGGAATGAGGTGAAACCAATCGCATTGGAAAGCTAACTCAAAAGGCTTTAATTTAATAGTTAGTGGCCCTTCCAGTTCCTTGAGTGCTAAGAGATACGCCTCTTTAAAGTTGACCCTTCAAATCGCATCTTTTGTGATTTTTGAATTTTGATACGGTTGCTCTAAAATTCGGGTTAGACCCATTTTCCACTCAATTTGACCCCCTGAATAAGAATATGAATTTGAATTTTTGAAATCATGCATGGATTTTGAGATATATGGAAATTACAATTATAGGTGCTTCCGAAGCACATTTTCGGGCATTTTTGGGGTCGTTTCAGGGGTGTTACAATGTGACAACCCGAAAAACTAGAAGGTGGAACTAGAGCCTTACGAGTGTGCTGTTGAATTTGGTGTTGGATTTAGAAGTTTAAAATGGTTTCCCGTACATAGTATGGAGGTTTTAGGGGTTAAACATCAGGTAATACTCCCCAAGGATCCTTGAGGAGGACCCTAAAGCCTAACCCCAAAACAGCCCTAAAGTGCCCAAGTTCATGACCTGTGGATGGGACCTAATGAGCAAAGGTCCATCCACTCCCCGTAGGGCTAGGTCATGGGTCACAAGCTCACTTTAGGAGCTGCAGACCCTGACCCATGAACCAGCAGCATGACCCATAGGTCCATTCACAATCCGTGAGTGGAGGGCGTGAGTCATGGCCTGCAATTATGTCTAGTCTCGACCGAAGTAAGGTCCATTTAGGTAGTTCTTTTTTAATTAGTTTTAAGTAGGGGTCGCTTAATATAGTCCTTATACAGATATATAAACTATTTTAAGTCACTAAACACCATATTAACTCATTATATCTCAAGATCCCAAATCATAACCAACATCCCTCTCCAAATATTCTTAGTCTAAAATTCCATTGAAGAACAAGAAAAAGGTCAACTCTAGGGGTCAAGGAGCTGTATTTTCTCTTAAATTTTGTGTGGAAATATTCATAAGGTATGGTGGCTTTTCATCTATGGGTAGCCTTCACCCACAAAATCCCTCCAAAACTTGATTTCAAGCTTCCAATTTCCCCCAAAACCTAGGGTTTCAATCTAATTCATGGGTTATCTTTAAAAACATTTTCATTGATTGATTTATGATGAATTACGATTGAAATGATGCTTAATGGTTTATTTATGATCAAATCCCCCCATGAACCCTTGAGTCCCCCACTTTACTAAATTGACTTCATAATGTAGGTATTGTTGTACATTTGCCCAATTAATTGAATAATGGTTGTTCATGGTGTAATTACATGACTTTAGTATGAGAAAACATGTATCCTTTATTAACCTAAGAGTCTATGGTGAACTTGATATAGTCTAGTGTCATGTCATGAATTTCTCAAAAGTAAAGTTTATAGACATTAATTTACTGAATTAGGTCTTATATGATGGATCATGGTTGACTAGTATTGAGATTGAGTTTCTATAATACTATATGACAATAATTTATCAATAATGAGGCATGCATACATATTACCTTGAGAATTAGGTGTACATGATGATCATGTGAGGAATTTCTTGAGAGTAAGGCTTGTGACATGAAGATGACTCTTAGGGCTTTTAGGGTAAAAGCTAATGTGAATAAGCTAAGGATGTTAATGCTTTAAGAAGGAAGCTATTATGTATGTTGAGTTGTTTTTGGCATTATTGTGAAAAGACTTTACCAACATGACGTATAATATGATCACATGAGTCTATTCATGAAATGAGTGTTTACTTGAGTCATGATTCTACCCATATCTAATATAGTGAATGCTAGATGTGTTGACTTGACATGATCTATGATCCTTGAATGCAAGAATTGAGGGGTATGCATGATTATGATATTATGTGCAAAGCTTATGAACAATTTGAGAGTGAAGTGTCTATGATGATAATGTTGTTGTTGTGTTATTGAAAGGACAATCACACACATACACCATGCATGAACATGACTATAAAGTGACTAAGTGTTGATTGAGTTATTGAATCATGTTATTCCCTTTATCTAATGTAGTAGTTCTAGATGTTTGGGTTGTGTTTGATTCATAGCCCTCGAAGGGCAAATTAAGAGGGTTTATACATGTTGATGAGATTTGTGTATGAACTCATGATTCACATAGAAAGTGAAGATCCGATGAATATTGTGTATTTGTGGTATTGTTGAAAGATCATTCTCCCCTTACCCTTATACATAACTATGCATGAATTGTCTAGGACTATGATAATGTTGTTGTGTTGATTGAAAGGCTAATCTCATTAACACTACGAACATGATGTGAAAGGTTCACTCACATATTAAAGAATCTAAGGTTGAAAGGTTATTCTCACCTAATGAATCTATGAGCTAAATCATGATGTTGTATTTGATTGTGTGTTAAGTCACCCTTCCATAAACACGAACTTAAGTAAAGACTTAACTTGAACTTAAAGGGAATTATGCTTAGCACCGAGTGGATATGAAAATGAGATAGAGGCTATTACGCTAGTTAGTCTGGCTTCCCAATGAGTTTCTTTTACGCCAGTTATTTCGGGTTTCCAAAACAGTTATCTCATGAAATGGAAACCTTATACGTCAGTCAGTCCGGCTTTCTAGTATCAATCTCCTTATCCCATAACTATGTGCCCACATAGGTCGTTAGCTAGTGGATTCACCTAAAAGCTAAAAATGTTAGTTCTACCTTAGGCAAGTACGACACCTCTTTTCGGTGTGGGCCATGACACCGAATTCCATGTAGGTCACATGGTCTATGTCGGTTAAGGCTATTTCCCTACATGAACAAGAACATGAACCATTACATGATAAAGAACAAGAATATGACATATGAACAAGAACATGGGTTATTTATTATGGCTCTTCAGGAGGTTTTACTTAGTGTGAATGGAGGTATGAGACTTCATTCATGCATTGCAGAAGTAGGCTTTGAGAGTGGGCATGGTAGGTTTCCCTTATGACATGATGATTATGAGTTAATGCATGCTTTATATGAATTATAAACATGAACATGAACTATAATTATGACTTCTTAATGAGGTTTACTTAGTGTGAGTGGGGGTATGGGATTTCACTTATACATTGCACAACTACACTTATAAAGGGGTTATGGTGTGGTTTCCTTATTCTATGAAGATATATGAATTTATGTATGCATGATATGGATTGTTGCTAAGAGTGACTTTACTTATTACAAGTTATGAACATGAATGTCCCTTTGTCTATGAGTATTGGCTATGGATAAGGTCAAGGTATGTTATGCATGATCATGGTGGCCTAGAAGTGATGCTTAGTGTAGATAGGATTATGGGATCCTATCTATCCATTGCAAGAGTATAGCTTAGGGTTTGTTATGTGATAGTTCTATTATGATGAGATGATCTTGGTATTTAATCATGTATGTGAACTTTGTCTTGTGAAGATTGGAGTATGCATTATGTTTGTGTTGGAGACTATGCTTGTGATTATGATGATAGCCTTTATGATATGATGAATTGTACATGATTTGTCTTAACAATCTCCAACTATTTCAAAGATGATGTGCAAAAGTGGCATATAACATGGTTTCAACTAAAATGTCCCTTTTTGCATGTTTTAAGGATTTTTATGCATTACTTCCATACTTACTACATTTTGTGCTAACCCATATTTCTACATTTTCGATAAGTGTAAGGTTTGGAAATATCAAATTCTACCCTTGTGGCTAGGACCATAGTAGATCAAGAAGAAAAAGATTCGTGAGTCCTCATAGTATTCGAGGGCTTAACCATTGATGAGTCCACGATTTGGACTCATTTAGGGCTTTATTTTGATAGATTTAGTTTCCTCAAATGCATATTTTATCTTAATGACTGATGTAACTCCTTACGTTTCAGGTATTTGAGTTGAGAGACAAAGCATGGACGCTATCAAGCGAAAAAGGAACAAAGAGGCTGAAAGAACAAAGAAATGAAGGGCTGAGGATCGCCTAATGCATTAGGTGAACCGCCGAATGGCCGTAACCTCGCCCAAAGTTCCAGTGAGTTGAACCCTGAAAGAAAAGATCAAGTCGGTGATAAAAAGAGTAGTCGGAGCGTCGCCGAACAGTTCCATGAAGTATTACTATATCGCCCAATGGTCCAAAATGTGAAGATGCTGAAGGCAAAGGCTGAAAGGCAATGAAGCAGATCAAAGGTGGCGGATCGCTGAATAAATTGGTGATCCCGACAAACTGTGCCGACTAGTCCTTCACAACACAAATTTTCAATAACTATAAATACCCATTTAATTCTATAGCTTAGTATAAAAAAATCAATCAATTATTGTAGATAATTTTCAGACATAGAATATTTCCAATTTTTAGTTCTTAGAATTTTTGGGAGACATTGTTCTTGAGCTTGAAGATTTGAAGACTTCCAACTGCAAGAAATTGGAGGTGGGTGTTGGAGATTCGTCATTCTAGACTCGTTTGAAGTGAAAAAAAATCATACCTAGTTGATGTTAATTCGATTTGGTATCATTTTCTTCCCTTTTTCTATGATTAGCTAAAACCCCAATTCTTGGGGTGTAATTTTGTGAATATGGGTTAAATTTTCTATTAGGTATTACTTATTGTTAGTCTATTTGTTGTTTAATTGTGATTTCATTTAGTAGTTGTGTTTGAACTTAATGGGATTGTAGTTGCTAATATGATTTCATCTTAGTGTTTTTGGCTTGCTCGAGAGAGAGGTTTTAAAACTAAGACTACTAAATCGATAGCCAGTGGTTATTGGGTCATCGTGGGTTCAGCTTGAGAGAGTGAATCCTAGGCCTTTTCCCACATATTTAGCTCGAGAGAGTGAATGGGCTAAGGTGAAGGTTGTTCTTAATTGCGACAACTCGGTGTTCCAGAGAAACTGAGTTGATTCGGGGTAAGTTGCTCTAGAGAGAATTTACCCCCACTAAAGTCTTGCCTAGTTACAAATGTTCAGCGATTTTCTATCAATAACATTTACCCAATAGTATATTTTATCCCATATTCCTATCACATCCCAAGAATCCCATTTCCTTATCTCGTATCTTTTTATTTTTGTTGTTTTTAGTTTTTTAAGTGAATATAAACCCCCCATTGATAATTGACATTCGTGTCACCCATTGATTTATCATGTTTTTACTCGTTAATATTTATAGCTATGATTTATTAAAACAAAATTTTACTTTTTTATTAATTCTTGCAAACACTCCCTTCGAACTCGACCATAACCCATTCGGTTAGGTTATATTACTGCACGCGATCGTTGACACCAGAATTGGATTTCATGTCTTTTATTACGTCAAACATCAAAATGGCGCTGCTGGCGGAGAGTTGTGTTAGTTGAGAATTTTTAGTGAAGTAGTATTTCGTCTTCTTAGTTATAGTTCTACTCACTTAATTTTTAGCTTTGTGTTTTGCTTGTTTGAGATTTGAAACAGAGGAGGTGAGTATGTCGAGCAGTACTCGTGTGCAAATGATGTTTCCTCCATTAGAAGTAATGATGTTCAGGGATCACATTCTAATCTTCAAACAATTGGAAGGTGAACGGATTCATGAGGCATGGGAAAGGTTTAAAGAACTGCTAGTTCAATGTCCATCTCATGAAATTCCTGACATAGCCCTACTGGATTGCTTTTACAAAAGTCTTGGTCCCGAAAACAACGTATTGGCTGACCAACTCATTCCGGGTGGTATTACTTAATAACCCTATGCGATAGCAGCCCGCCTGTTTGATAACATGGCTGAAACAAACCAAGAAGTAGAGAAGGACTTCATGTTGGCCGCACTGATGACTCAGATGGAAGAGTTAGCCAAAAAGATAGCGGAGATTGAATTCCAATCCAAAAGGAAGGCAAATACATCCCTCCTCATCAGAGAAAAAGAGCTAAGGATAATGAGGGTAAACATGTTGAATGAATTCTCTTGATCATTCTTCACAAGGTGAATGAGTATGATAGGGTGATGGAAAAAATGGACGAGAACATCGATGTAATGAAATAGATGATTGGTTCTCATTCCATATCCATTCAGCTGCTCGAGAACCTTACCAGTCATGTGATGCCTCATCTCCACCCGCTGCAAAACATTGAGTTGACAAGTAATGCTATGGGTAACCCCAAGAATTAAGTATGAGTGTGACTTGCGTTGTGCCACGACGTTAACTAAAGCGTTGTTTGGGAGGCAACCCAAAACCCTTTATTGCTTTATTTTTGTTTTACAAATAATGGGGTGTTGATTGTGTAGGTATGAGTGTGAAAAGTGTTTGAAAAATGTAGGTGAGCGAGCGAATGTTCCAGTCGGCGCATCAGCGAATATGTCTGCGTGCTCGATTTGATCCGCCATTTGGCTCAACACAATTTTAACTTGGAGCCTGTAAAACTGGCGGGCCACGAGAAACTTGGCGACTAGTCAGCGACCCCGATGTTGTTCGCCGTTTGAACCCTCAAGTAACTGAAGGTCCTGTAAAAAGTCGGTGGGGTAAGTGACCACTCAGCGTGTCACTGAGTGGATCAACGAGTGCGACTAACTTTGCCGAATGTACGTGAACTTGACGGTTAATAAGGGCAAAAGTTTTATAGTTTTAAACTCTTCACTCTCCCTCACTTTCAAACTTCGCAATCTCACACCAAGTTAGTATTTTCAATATTTTTACATTCCACAAGTATTTTGGTTGTTAATTGGTGCTCAAAATTGGGATTTCATTGCCGCATAGCATTTCAAAGTACTTTAATCGGCATAAAAGGTTGGTTTTCCGAACCCCGAGTTTATTTTTGAAAATTTGGTATGCATTTGCAATGATCTTATCATATTGTCGTGTGCTGGGCCTCTCTGATAGGATTAGAATGTTGAAATGCCAATTTTAATTTGATAATCTTGCCCGTATTGTTTTGATAATCAAAATGCCCATAAATTTGTGCCTTAAAATGAGTTAAATTTTGTGTGGGTGTGCTTGTATATTGATTAGATTTGTTGGGTGAAGTCTGAGTAGCTCGTATTTGTGCTAAATGGCGTAAATTGTATAGTGATAGAGTGGGTGACACCATTCTTAAGGGTAAAAGGCGTCAAATGGCCAAATTTGGCTAAACCGGGAGAAATCTGAGTATCTCAAGGTGATGGGTGTTATGGGTCTTAACATAATTTAACTAGTGCATGCCTTTATTTTGTTTTTGGGGGTTGCGGGATTGAATTCTAGAAGTTGGGTTGAAAATAGGCACGTGGGGTCGTTTGCCGAGTTGGGTCGAGCTCGCCTAACTACTCGCCGGTTTGCCTAATGTCCCCATCTCGCCTTTAATTTCATGATTTATTTGATGGTTGGTTCTGTAACTTGCGGCGAGAAGCCTGAGATCGCTGAAAGCACTCGGCGACTTGCGGAAAGACTTCTTTTTCGCCCTTTGTCTGCACCCTTCAGCCCTTGTGCACTAAACCTTTCGGTGTGCTAGCCCTTAATCACCGAAACCTATCGGTGATTTGCTAAAAGGGACCTCCCATCGCCGTATTGCTGATAATTTTAAGCCAATCCTTTTGGTGATGTCACGACCCGGGAGCACCCCTTAGTCGTAACCGGCGTACTCGACCTCGAAGAGGTCTAATACAAGCCTCTTAGCATTCATTCATCGCATAGACACCAAAACCATAAGGAATTAAAAACTTTCTTCACACACGAAGACACTTTCAATAAATAGCAAGCGGAAGACTTTCTAAACTTTATACAATATGTCTCAAAACCATCTAATATTTGAATATAACATTGGGACTAAGCCCACTCAAAACTTAAGTAAATACTAGAGAGACATAAAAAGAACATGTTGGTTATTGCCCTCGAATCTATGAGGACTCACCAAGTCTTCATCTTCAACTCTTAAAAACCTATCAAGTAGCCATGACATATCACCATCTCCAAATCCCTACACTTTAGTCAAAAAGCGAAAGAAAGGGGTTAGCACAATTAAGTACTAAGTATGGAGACCACGCAAGAAAATATGCACAACGGACATTTACAAAGAATGTATGCTTTCATGTCCTTTGATAAAACCTTTCCTTTACAAGTATAAGAGACATAATACAAGTCAACATTAACATATTAGACCATAGCCAACCATACATATACTTAACATAAATCCATATACAACCCATGCTTAACTTTAGAAGGACACATGTCATTTCATTACCATAGGACCTCTACCTAATATAACCTTAAGACACACTTGAGTGAGACAAGAAGTGACTGCCCACACAATCCTCTTCAAGCACACTTAAGTGTTCCCCAAGATTGCCTTAGATAAGGACTTTATAGGCAAAGTGCATAATCATACCCGATAGATAGCATATTAATGAGATGATATGTATAATGATGCTTACATAAAATAAATCATATTTTGTGGGGCGTAGTACATGTGTGGTAAGTGACCATCAATATAGTATTTCCAAGGCATACCACCCCCTTGGAGAGGCGAAAGAGGTACAAACCCCTCAATGTGGTTACCCGGGACTACCACCCCCCGAGCTAGGGACCAAGGTACAAACGCCTCGATATGGTTATACGGGCCTACTACCCCCCGTACTAGGCAACCAAGGTACCAACCCCTCGATATGGTTATACGGGCCTACTACCCCCCGTACTAGGCTTGGTCGACTCACAACACTTATATAGAGAAAACAATATACATGTGTCCATTTCATCATCATTTCAGTAATTATATAACCATCCGATTCATAGGACGTACATTGGACCTTCCATTTCCTAAGAATTCTATAAATGGGCATTTTATCAAACACAAGGTGGGCTATTGTTCATGTAAATGAAATCTTGTATTTCAAGAATACTAAGTCCAACCAATTCCAAAATCCATATAAATCAGCCCACCAACAACATACATATATATCAACCTTCATAATTTGATCATGGAAGCATGAAAACCATAAACATCACATAATAATTCCATTTCATGATAATATGCAAAATAGACCATAATAGGATGTGTAGTAGTAATTCCATAATTCAAGAGTTCATAAATAATCATAAGGACCCATAAACTTGAAGTAGAAATAGAGGATAAATGGTTGGACTTGTGGAAAGGAAGGTTTCCACAATCAAACCCACATACCTCAACTTGTTCACGAGTATATCAACCTTAGAAATACAATTACATAACTTATTTAACTTCTATTAGCTCAGTAATGTTGACGTAAAATAGGATCATCATCATAAGTAAGCCTAGCATGTACAAATACAACTATGCTCCCAAAACAGTGAATCTGGCCAGCCTAGTACCTCATGTTGCATCTTAGATTTGAAAAGGAAAATGGCAGAACTAGACTTTATAACCTTCATGAAAGATGTAGATACATCTCTTAGGGTTGCAAACAAACAAGGATCACCGCAAAATATATTTTGTACAAAAAGATATAGTCAAGACACTAGCCGCTGGTCATGCAGGATTTCAATTCTCGGAATCTGGGCAGAACTTGCCCTATGTTGCGTCCCATATTTCGTATCCATAACAGTTAAATTAGAATTTTACATAAACATAAAAGTTGTAGGTATACGAGTTAGCTTTCCAAATCATATTTATTCACTGCAAACTAAGTTCTAGAGCAAGAGATATGCCTAAAATACCAAACACTATCCAGCTCAAAAACAGGTTTCGTCACTTACATCCGAAAGGAATGCCATATCCTATCGATTCATATTCAACAAAGCTTCTAATGTATCAAGAAGAGGCACCTAAGTCTACCAAGTCAAGACACACATCACATTATAAAGATCCTTCACATTCCATCATCATCACATATGAACAATAATAGAGGACACACTTTCAATCACAATACAATAACACTTTAAACAAGATCACCTTGAGATCACATGAACACCTTTATATTCACAACATGATTGCCTTTACTTCATTTGATTCTCATTCAAGTCCTTCACATCACATTCACATATATGATATCATGTCAACACTTCAATTCCTCATATAATGCCTCCAAGGCCATAAACACAATACATTCAATAAGTAAACACCTCCACCATAAGTGGATCACACATCAATCTATCACAATTCTATATCAATTCTACCTTAACAATGAAGTTAGGTCCACTTACCCTTTTTCCCAAGCCACAATCACCATTCCTCAACTCTCCAACAATTCACAATAGATAAGCATACATAATAATAGAAGTCAACTATTCAACTCAATCCAAGCATACTTCCGTCATCATTCAATCATAAATAATAAACCCACTTCATAAGCCAACTTTAGGAAACTTGCCAAGACATGGGTTCATGGAAATTTCTTTCTTAAAACCATCAATAGACACCATTAATAACGTAAATCATCAAAAAAAATCATTTAATGCAAGAACCCATGCTTAGAATCGAAATTAGGATTTTTGTGTTTTTGGAAGAACTTTGAATCATTTGAATTGAGCTCCTTGAAAGGAAGAATAATCAAGGATAAAGGATCCCCATACCTCTAAGTTGAAAACCCACGAGAATTGAAGAAGAAAGAACTCAAAATCTTCAATCCTAGCTCCAACTTCTTCTTCTTCTTCTTACCCTCTTCTTCTCTTCTTCACTCAAGAACCCTAACTCTTACTCTTTTAAAATGGAACAAAAATGATCCACAATCAGACTAACACAATAATATAACCTCAAAAGAAAAGATTTGTGAAAAGACCAAAATGCCCTTAAATTTCCGGACGGACTCCTTGCTAACTGCCCAACTTTCAAAGGGCATAACTCGCTTATACGAACTCGGAATCGAGCAAACTCAGTGGCATTGGAAAGATCGTTCCAAGGGCTTTCCATACATAACTGGAACTACTCCTGGATGATTCTGAGCTAGGAGTTATGAATGCTCAAAGTTGGCCAAAAACTCACTGATTTCCCACACTTAACCAAATTTCCAGGTTCTGAACTTTTTCCAAAAGTGACTACTTCCAATTTCAAGCTACGTCATATTCATTTTAAATTGTCGGATGTAACACAATTAAAATGAAATTACATAAAAACCCCTCATAGAACCTCATTATAAAGTCAACACAAAGTCATAGGCTCTTGCTTAACCTATCATTTTCCGAGTCGTTACAGGTGAGCCCGATTTAGCTCGCCAAAGTGATTCAGCGACTCGCTAACTTGATCGGCTAGTCTATCTACAGTTAATTTTCTATGGTCTGATATGAGTATTTACTAAATCTTCTCCAATGCTTTACAGATATGGTGCGAACAAATCTATATAGGCCACCCCAAAATAAAGCATGGGGAATTACTATAAACAAAGGGGGATCAAATCCTCGAAAAAAAAAGAAGGCAAAAATTCCCATCGGGAGACAAAGGCAAAAGAAAGAAGCACAAATCTGAGAGAGTGGCAGTCAACACCCGTGCTGATTTGTTTAAGCCTGAAGACGAGCAACCTCTGATTTCCCGAAGGGATAAGCTCCGAGCTAGATCTCAACCTACATCCACTAGAGTTCCCTCAGCTGTCACTCCTCTCGCACCTAAATCAATGCCAGCTCAGGCACCTTTTGTGACCCTTGCGCTTCCTGTCGTTCATTCTCCGAGGCTTCTGCACTGATTGAAAGGTGATGGTCAACGAACCATCCTCGAGGAAAAGGTTCTTTCTACAGAAGTCTTGGAGAGGAAGTATCCAGATGTGAGCAAGACCCTCCAATTCCACAGGTTTGAGCAGTTCACTAGGTCCCGAGGCCCCTATATTCCCCATTGGGCCCGTAAGTTTTACACAGCATATGGTGATCTGGTCCCCAAGAATAAGAAGAAGGCCAGTGAGTTCATATCAGTAAATGCGGTCGTGGTCCGAGGTAAGGAGGTCGGGTGTAGGAGTGAGTACATTAATGATGTACTAAGTAAATATCTGCATGGTAAATCCTTGGATGATCTGAAGGGGTGGCTGGAACCTTTGATTTCTGATACCACCCCAAGGCAGATCGAGGCGGGCACCCCTATTGAGAAGAGGGATTTAAATATTGCTGCCCGATTCTTGTTTGGCTTTATCAGCATTACCATTATGCCATCCCAGAACGAGTCTCTCCTCCGCCATTCTAAGGCAGCATGCCTAGAGTCCATCATATCTAGGAGGCGCATCGACCTAGGACTTCTGATTTAACAGGAGATGGCCATAAGAGCCAAGAAGAGACAGACCTCACCGTCGTTCCCATTACTGATCCCAGAACTATGTGATGTACTGTGAGTTTACGGTATTTTTGATACATTTCACTTAAGTGTTGTGTGTGTCTAGGGCTATTTTGTATTAGTTTATATGTGTTTTTCTCATGTTTGCAGAGAATAGGTTCAGGCGCGGAAACTTGAAGACACAACTGAAAGAAGTGCAGAAAAGGAAATATACGGAGGAAACTTACGGACCGTAGGTCCAGTTATGCCCCGTGGATGATAGTCATAGAACGTCAAGAAAGAAATTGCTGAAGATCAGGGAATTCTTGACCAAGTGTGAAACCACGATTGTGATTTATAGATCGTAGATTGATCTACGGACCATACTGTTACTCTGTCAAATTATTCAGAGATTGGTTCCAGTACTTGATGCTGAAAAAATCTAAGTGTGGCGTTACGGAGAAGAGGTACAGACAGTAGATAGACTTACGGTCCATACTGTTGAATCATCGATTGCGAAAGAGATTTTGCAGATTTTGAAGGTAGAAAAATTGCCTAAGTCCTGAGCCACGGAAGGAACCTACGGAACGTAGATCGAATTACGGACCATAGGTCAGTATCGTAGAATGAAGACGCGTCCTACAACATTATTTCCTTATTTCGTTTCCTTTTTAGTTAGGACTTATTTTTCTATATATAGGGTATGTATACCTCGTTTTTGGAGGTTAGACAATATTATTTTTGTTCTAGTTTTTGGATTGGGAGATTAACTTGCAACTTTAGCAATAATGCTTAATTTCTAAGCACGTTTTGGTATTTTTACTTTGAAATTCTAGGATTATTCTACTCTACTATGTAAGTTCATGATTTGTTCTTCAAATATTATGAATTGTTTTCTTGCTAATATGGGTAACTAAATCCATAACTAGGGTTGTGGGAACCTTGAACGATTAACGAAGTATGAATAGTAACTATGTAATTCCCAAATTATGTTATGCATGCATTGATAATACTTTCGTCTAGAAGTCTTTTTAACGGTGCGCAATGTTAGAACTCGCCTTGTTCCTACTTGCCGGACTAATGAGGTAGTTAATAAAAAAGAATTATTAACATAGATTTAGTGTGATACTATCTAATAGAATTAATGTCGATTGGTGCGAGGGTGAAAACTAAGCCATACATCGAGGTGACGTCTAATATGAGGTAATGGTAAGGGTTAGTAATTTACACACACGTAGCTGGGCCAAGGTGCGGTGTTAAATTCTCTATATGCCGGACCAAGGATTTAGAGATACATAACTTATCGCTTTGCATGGAATACACTAGGAAAGGATTGTTATTATTAGGACTACGGAGTAATGAGGTTATGGGGAACACGTACACCCTAGTTTCCTTCTCAACTTGATAACATCAAAAGTTTGAATCTTGCTTACTAATCACTTTCATAATTTTTAAAATTTGTTACATAAATGCCCCCCCCCCCCTTTTACTTATTTGTCTCAGAAATACAATAGCTAAACGAATATAATCGTTATTGAACTTAAGTCTAAACCATATTCCTCGTGGTATCGACCCCAACCTACAAGTTGGGTCTTTACTTGATAATGATCGCTTATGCTTCTAAAAAGATGTGTAATTTGAGCGTATCAAATTTTGACGCCGCTGCCGGGGAATAAGGCTTTTAAAATAAGTTTAATTGCATTATTGAACTTTAGTAAAATATTTACTAATTTTACTTGTTCTTTTGTTTTTGTCTCTCTCAGGGGCTTACTCTAGTGTATGCCAAGTACACGGAGCCAAGGCGAACCACTTACTCCCTACGATCCTGAATTGAATAGAACTTTGGGGAGAATGAATAATCAAGGAGTTCCGGTTAAACCGATCGGGGGAAAGTTAGGTGAAGCTGTTGTATTGCAACCTCCGAGGGTAATTGATGCGAATAATCAGGCTCCAGTAGAGAATAGATTGGGAGATGCACTGAGGGCACATGAACCACAAGGACCACGCCTGCATGAAAATTATAGGGTCAACCTTAATATTGCCGATTCTGATGGACCTATTTTCCTACCGCCTCTACCTCAGGGGCATACATATGTGGTGACCAATAGCTTGATGCAGATGCTTACAACGAGGGGCTTCTTTGCAGGGTCGCCAGCGGATGATCCACAGGCTCACATAGCAAAACTTAATCATGTCTGCAGAAATTGTATAGGTCGACCGGATTGGGATATGAACGTCATTGGGTTGCGTGTGTTACCCTTATCATTGACCGAATATGCTACTGTGTGGTTCAATGAACTTTCTTACAACTCAATCTATACATGGGAACAATTGATAGAGGCATTTTTAGAAAGATTCTTTTCCAGTGTCCAAAAAGTTGAACAAAAAGGATAAACTCAACAACTTTGTAGCATTACCTGGAGTCTGTGAGTAGTTCTTGGGATAGGTTCACTGCCTTCATGAGGGGTGTCCCGAATCACCGTATTGATGATGAGTCGCTGAAGGAGTACTTCTACCGAGGACATGATGATAATGGTAAGGCAGTGCTCGATACTATTGTGGGAGGTTCGTACGGTGAATGCACTTTTTGCAAAAATTACAGAGAAAATTGAGAAGATATCTTGAAATAATAAAGCTTGGAGCACTAAAAAGTCAGACATTGGGAGGAGCACATTTGTCGTTCAAGCTACAAAAAACTAGCCCGCAGATGAGATTCTCGAGGAGATGGAACACATGAGAACTGTACTAGGGTTGGTGTTAAAGCATGTGACTAGAGGAGTGGAGAAGGTAAACGATGTGAACTATTTGATTAGAACTCTACCATCAGTAGAGGAGTATTATTTTGAAGAGGATGCTTATGCAATGAATGAGCAGACAGGGGGTTTCCGACCAAACGCCAAGGTTCCAACACGGATAATTGGCGCCAAGGTCGGAAATATGTCAATTGCAATCGGGAGGGTCAATATGTCCGGGATGGTAACTACAATCGCGACAACAATTACAACTGAAACAACTATGGCAACAGAAATGATCGGGCTGGACCTTATGTTCCTCCTCAAAATCGGGATTCTGCTCCTAGGGAAACTGGAGGTAATATGTCACGTATTGAAGATATGATACAAAAAATGATGAGGAGGTTTGATGCGACTGATGAAAATATGAAGGAGATGGGAAATGACTTGTCTGGTATTGGTCAAAAAGATGAAGCCCACGCAGTGCCGATCAAGCATCTTGAGCTACAGATGACTCAGTTGACGACTACATTAAACCCACGTCAACCTGACACTCTTGCTAGTAATACTATCCAAAATCCAAATAATGATGGACATTGCATGGCAGTCACGACTCGAAGAGGTAAGCAGACCATCGATCCACTTATGTCGTCTGGGGTAGAAATTGATGCTAGTAAAGATGATTATGTGGTTGTGGTGACTGGAGAGTCCGAAAATGCGACATAGAAGGAAGATGAGGTAACTCAGAAAGTGGTCCCCATACCCAGACCACCACCTTCTTTCCCTCAAAGGTTAGTTAAAAAGACTGAAGAAAGCAAATACCACAGGTTTATTAGCATGTTCAAGAATCTTTCCATCAATGTTCCGTTGATAGAGGCTTTGGAGAAAATGCCTGGGTATGAAAAATTTATGAAGGAAATAGTGACCAAGAAAAGGGCCGTGAGCTTCGAGGATGATGACAGATTGCAACATTGTAGCGCTATTGCTAGTAGGTCCCCTGTGTAAAAGAAAGAGGATCCTGATGCCTTTATTATTCCATGTACCATCGGGTTGTTGCATTTTTCTAAGGCATTGTATGATCTTGGGTCTAGCATTAATCTGATACCATTGTCGATTTACAAAAAGTTAGGTTTGGGAGATCCAAAATCGATTGCGATGTGATTGCTCATGGCCGATAGAACTGTGAAGAGTCCCATAGGTGTGTTCCATGATGTACTAGTGAAAGTGGAGTTGTTCATCTTTCCAGAATATTTTGTAATTCTTTACTGCGAGGTTGATTTTAAGGTTCCCATCCTTCTTGGGAGACTATTTTTGGCTACAGGGTGCGCTTTGTTTAATATGTAAACGGGGTAGATGAAATTTAGACTGAATAATGAAGAGGCGACTTTCAACATTTCTAAGTCTATGAAGTAAAGTAGTGAGCTCCAATCGGTATCGGTGATAACCTATAGAGTTTAGAGTGTTTCTGAGGTGCAGGTTGAGGATAGACTGGGTGATGAGGCATTAGCAGCAGTTATGATGCAGTTCTTTAATGATGGTATTGAAGAGTTTGATGAGGGTTGCCGCACTTGATAAGTGTGAATATTGGTCAAAACCAAAGAAGTTGGAGTTGGACATGAAAAATCGTAAGTC
Source organism: Solanum stenotomum (assembly GCF_019186545.1). NCBI lineage: Eukaryota > Viridiplantae > Streptophyta > Magnoliopsida > Solanales > Solanaceae > Solanum > Solanum stenotomum. Next base: position 34,482,991 of record NC_064286.1, on the reverse strand, counting down.
AACCGAAATTAGATCTTAAGGCTCTACCGCCGCATTTCAGGTATGTTTTCTTGGGAAAATATGATACTTTACCGGTCATTATTGCGGCTGATTTGAATGGGTGACAAATAGAGTGTTTGGTTTCCGTATTGAAGAGGTTCAAGCAAGCCATTGGGTGGACTATTGAGGATATTATTGGGATCCTTCCCGGTATTTGTTCTCATAAAATCCAACTCATGCCGGATCACAAGCCTAGTATTGAACACCAAAAAAGATGAAATTCGCCTATGCAAGAGGTAGTTAAAAAGGAGATCATCAAGTGGTTGGATGTCGGAGTTATTTATCCCATTGCCGATAGTAGTTGGGTGTGTTCGGTTCAATGTATGCCCAAGAAAGGTGGGATTACTGTGGTTCCTAATGAGAGAAATGAGCTTGTTCAGGTGCGGCCCGTGACTGGATGGGGAGTCTGCATGGACTACTAGATGTTAAATGCCTGAACAGAAAAATGACAATTTCCCTATGCCATTCATGGATCAGATGCTGGATAGACTAGCGGGTAAAGGTTGGTATTGTTTTCTTGATGGTTATTCGGGCTACAATTAGATTTCTACAGCTCCTGAAGACCAAGAGAAGACCACATTCACTTGCCCTTATGGGACATTCGCTTTTAAACGGATGCCATTTGGGTTGTGCAATGCTCCAGCAACCTTCCAGTGTTGTATGATGTCAATATTCTCTAATATGGTAGAGGACGCTATTAAGGTTGTCATGGATGATTTCTCGGTGGTGGGTGACTCTTTTTATTGTTATCTGGATCATTTGGCCGAGGTGCTTAAGAGGTGTGAAGACTGCAATCTAGTGCTCAATTGGGAGAAGTGCCATTTTATAGTGAAAGAAGGTATAGTGTGAGGTCATCAGATTTCTGAGAAGGGCATTGAAGTAGATAAAGCGTAAGTTGAGGTAATAGAAAACCTTCCTCCACCTATCTCTGTAAAAGGTGTTAGGAGTTTTCTTGGGCATGCAGGTTTTCATAGGAGGTTCATCAAAGATTTCTCAAAAATTGTACATTCGTTGTGCAAACTGCTCGAGAAGTAGTGTAAGTTCTATTTTGATGATGCTTGTCTAAGAGCATTTGGAGAGTTGAAAGAGATGTTAGCTACTGCACGTATCATTATTTCACCGGATTGGAGATAATTGTTTGAGGTAATGTGTGATGCGAGTGGAGTGGCGCTTGGTGTGATATTGGGACAGAGGCGATAAAAAATTCTTCATCCTATTTACTATGCTAGCAAAACTCTAAATGTGGCCCAAAAGAACTATAGAGTAATTGAACAAGAGCTTCTTGCAGTGGTTTTCGCATTCGAAAACTTTTGATCCTACTTGCTTGGTACTAAGGTCATACTGCATACTGACTATTCTGCATTGAGTTATTTGATGCGAAGAAAGATACAAAACCAAGGTTGATTAGATTGGTATTGTTGCTACAAGAGTTCGACTTTGTGGTCAAGGATAGAAAGGTGACTGAAAATCAAGTTGCCAATCACTTGTCCAGAGTAGAGGAAGAGGTGATGCTAAAGCTTTGTGATAGGGCTGAAATCAATGATGCTTTTTTGGATGAACAAGTATTGGCTACTTCTCATGATTTGATTTCTTGGTTCGCAGACTTTGCTAATTATTTGGAAAGCAATTTGGTGCTTCCGAATTTGTCTTCTCACCAAAGGAAAAAGTTTATCCATGATATGAAGAAGTTCTTTTGGGATGAGCCTTATTTGTGTGATAGTTGTGCCGATGGGATTATTTGTCGTTGTGTGCCAGAGGTCGAGATGATGGGTATACTTGAGGCGTGTCTCTCTTCGTCTGTTGGTGGACATCATAGTGGTGTTCGAAATGCGCATAAATTTTACAGTGTGGGTACTACTGGCCCACCATCCACCAAGATTCTCATGATTTTTCCAAGTTTGCTGACTGTTGCCAAGGAAAGTGAGGAATTTCAAAGAGGCAAGAGCTTCCTACGAATCCAATATTGGTGATTGAGTTGTTTGATGTATGGGGCATTGATTTCATGGGTCCCTTTGTGAGCTCACATGGGATGAAGTATATTCTTGTTGCGGTTGATTATGTGTCGAAATTGGTGAAAGAAGTTGCGCTCCCCAACAATGAAGGTAAAAGTGTCATCGCATTCTTGAAAAAGAATATCTTCTCCAGATTTGGTGCACCTAGGGCAATAATCAGTGATGGAGGTTCCCCCTTTTGTAATAAGTTGTTCAAAACTCTACTTGAGAAATATGGTGTCCGCCACAATGTAGCCACTCCCTACCATCCGCAGAATAATGGGCAAGTTGAAGTGTTCAACATAGAGATCAAACAGATTTTGCGGAAGACTGTGAATGCCAATAGAAAGGATTGGTCAAGGAGGCTTGATAATGCTCTATGGCCTATCACACCGCATTCAAGACTCCTATAGGTATGTCTCCCTACCAACTTGTATATGGAAAGTCTTGTCGCCTACCCGTAGAGTTAGAGCATAAGGCCATGTGGGCGATGAAGAAACTTAATTTGGATTGGGGAGCCGAATCAAATCAAAGGTTAAATGACTTCAATATGATTGATGAGTTTCGCCTAAAAGCGAATGAAAATTCAGCCTTGTACAAAGAGAATATGAAGAGGTATCATGATCAACGAATTGACAACCCAGAATTTGTTGTGGGTGATCTTGTGCTTCTATTCAACTCTAGGCTGCTCTTATTTTCGGGCAAACTCAAGTCCAAATGGACCAAGCCATTATTAGTCACGAAGGTCTTGCCCAATGGTGCGGTGGAGCTTGAGAATAGTGAAGGAACAAGGTTCTTGGTAAATGGACAAAGGATCAAGATCTATCTGGGAAATTCAAAGAGTGTGCAAGGGGATTTTGAGGCCTACTATCTTGATTAAGTCTGAGTGATCAAGGGGCCTGTGTCGGGTCGCGACGTTAAATCAAGCACTGCTTAGGAGGCAACCCAAGATGTACAACTTAGCCAACTATAAGTTTTGTTTTGCGTCTAGTAGTTTCTATGGTTAATTATGTCTTTGTACTCAATTAGATAGATACTTTAATTTCTTGGTTAGTGTTGGCTAGATATAGCATAGGGTCCGTGTCTAAAGATTGTCCAGAAAATGTAAAAACAATGGCCTAATGGTTGCTACATGTGCAGTTGCGCAAGTCAAAATTTGTAGAAAATGGTCTAATGCAGAGGTCTACGGACCCCATCAACGGTCCGTAGTTCATTCTACAGGCCTTAAATTGCATCCATAGATCCCAGGTAATTGTCTGAAATTTTACAAAGTGTCAAGGTGATCTACGGTTCCCATCTATGGACCGTAGATTGACTTATGGACCGTAAGCGTGGTCTCGTAGGTCCAACCCTAGCTTGAACGACCTCTAATTTAAAAACCCCACTTTTAAATCATTTTCCACTTCTTCTAAATCCTTCCTAACCGTTTCTCCACCTCCCAAATCCCTCAAATCACTCATTCTTAGCATCAACACATCATCACCCATACTAAATTCATACTCCATATTCCCAATTCCCTTTTCTTTTTCCCCAAAATTTCTCTAAACCCCCATTTTTCACGGTGTCTGAGTGCGGTTCAAGTAGGTGACTTTTGTTGGTGATATTGGAATCATAGTGTCATCACACAATCACAGCACTCCTCATTACTTGTAAGGTAATAGACTTTCCATCAGTTTGAATTTTGGTTCATAGATTGATTATAGAAAGTCGGGAGTTGGGTCTTGACCTTGGGTAGTTAATCGTCTATAAATGTATGCTAAATTTGGAATACTAACACCCTTGGGACGATGGTCAATGATTGTGTGTAGCTATAGCATAAACTCAGTGTAAATATATAGTTTATATGTAAGTTTCGACTTAGGGTTCCACATCTTGTCTTGAAGTTATTATAAAATTGTGTAATTGGAACCTTTAAAATGACAAACTAGCACGAGTTATGTTGGAATGCATGATTAGACTAGGATAATATTGCAATTGGCTTAAAAATGTGTTTCAAAATTGAGGGACATCTGAGACCTGGCATAGACCCCATCTATGAGACCCCGCCTACGGACCGTAAGTCAAGTTACGGACCATAGATCAGGTCTGTAGATGGAGGAACTTGGCAAAATTCACTTAGTGTGAAACTATGGATGTGGACTACGATCCGTAGATCAATCTACGGACAGCTCTGCTTGTTCGTAATTTTGAAAAGGCCTAAGCAGTTCATAAGAGGCTCGATGCCTTCGAGTTAAGAGGTATAGAGAGAGAGGCCAGTTCGTACTACTGATATGTCGTCTTTCCAGACCGAGCTAGTTAGTCTTCAAGCTAAAGTTGACGTCATCTTTGCCGCACCAGCTGTTGAGCCAAAGGCTGCACCCTCTGCATTAGGCGATGATACAATCATGGGTGCACTATTCAGTGGAGATAATGTGGAGGAGCAGCCCGAGCTTGCGCATGCTCGATGTATGAGGCACCGATCTAGTCACAAAACTGAGCTCACAGAGGAAGAAAAGGCTAGCAAAAGGTAGCATAGGCAGGAGAAGAAGGCACATAAAGCCTCCATAATAGATGATGAGCTGAGGCAGCAGAGGGCCTGTGAGATTGTTGTTGGGGCATCGACTTCTATGCCCGTTTCTGAGGTTCTGCCTACTGTGGCGGATGATATGAGCACCACTGAGGGTGCGGTGAGACCAACGGATAGCACTACTGAGGGTGCTGTGACCAAAGATGCGGGCACTACTAAGGGTGACTCCACTGTTGCTGTAGCAGAATCTGGGAAACTGGACCCACCCGTTTGTTGATGATTCTTTGGCGCTAAGTGCCACAGGTTTGCTTCACCCAAATCCATTAATTTTTACTGTTTTTTGTGTGCATTGGGGACAATTTCACCTATTTTGTTGGGGGTTGGGAAAATGGATTGTGAGTGATAGAGTGAAGTCTAAGTAACCCAACTCATAATCCTCTCTTGGGGTTTTTTTGCCTGCGTACTTTTTCCCTAAGAGACTGCTTAATTTTCGTTAAACTGGCATGTTTAGGATTGTATGTGTAGAAGCATGAGAAAGAATAATAGCATAAGCATGATGGCATGAGCTTGTTGAAAAAATGATACCCGTCCAAAGATATTGAAATGTGTGCTAAAAGTTGTAGATTAGAATAAGTTGAATGTGTTGGCTCTGAGTATGACATGATAATGAGAAATTTGATTTTACAACTTAAGCTAAAAACTTGAACTGGGTAATTTGATAATCTGATAATGAAACTGTATGCGAAGAGTGTGCGAGAATCGTTGGTTGTTCAAACAAGTCGTGCCAATCTAGAACTTTCCCGGTTAGTCCTACGAAGAAAATCTACTCTAGAGGCTAGGAAGTGATCATAGGTCATTGCTTTGAATAGTCCACTAAATGCCTAAAAGAGACCGACCAAAATAAAATGAATGCTCCCGTTGATACAAATGCTTTGAGCCTAAAAGAGACCATTTAATTCTAAACCCGGTAATTCACCTTCCCATAATCTATTGTTTTGGCCCCGGTCCCTCCTTGGACATGTGCACCTCAACTTAGGCCAAAAGCCTAAGTTGAGGGTGGCTAATGAAAAAAGTGACCTCAATCTTGGGCCTGATTCGACATCGGGTATTGTGCACCTCAACTAACGGAAATTCCTTAAGTTGAGGGTGGCTATGAAAGGGGAAATCTAAAGAAAAATGGGTATGAAAAGAATTTGGTATTGAAAAAGAAAAGAAATAAAAGGGGATGTGACTTTGTGCGAAAGAAAGTGAGCAAAACTAAAGAAAAGAAAAAAAGGGAATAATAAAAGAGCTACAAAGTCGAAAGTCACATCAATGATGGAAAAGAATCAAGGGAAAGAGGAGAAAAAGATAGGATGTCAAAAATAGGGCAAAAAGAGGTGGAAAATCCTAATGTAATGTCAAGGAGGGCAGAAAGTCACTAAAAGTACCCAAATGTTCCACACCTGACCCTGAGCCTACGTGACAAGCGAAGAAAGTCGTATAGTGATCCTAGAACCTAATTGGAGAGTCTAAGCAGTGAAAATAAGGGCAAGCCTATGGTATTGAGTACTACTTGTAATTGAAGTTACTTCTGAGCGTGAGTGTTGAATGAATCCTTATACTTAAAATCATATTTATTGTGTGAAAAAAAGGGATTTCGTTTGAAGTAAGGGCACTGGTGACATTGTTGGAAAGTTGGTACCTTGGCAATAGTAGAACAATGTATGTGGTGAGTTGATTGGTTGATATGTGTCATATTTTGATACGCACAAATTTGCTTGTTGAGTCTAAGAGAACAAATTTTGCACCGGAAGAGAGTGTTGGGATAGAGAGCCATATGATTGCTTGTACTTAAATTTCTTGCTTCTATACAAGTGTCGTTTAGAATCTTAGTGTGTCGCTTGAGGACAAACAACTATTTTAAGTTGAGGTTGTTGATGTACCATGAGTTTACGGTGTTTTTGATACATTTCACTTGAGAGTTGTGTGTGTCTAGGGCTATTTTATATTAGTTTATATGTTGTTTTCTCATGTTTGCAGGTAATAGGTTCAGGCGCGGAAACTTGAAGACACGTCTGAAAGAAGTGAAGAAAAGGGCATCTATGGAAGCAACTTACGTACCGTAGGTCCAGTTACGCCCCGTAGATGATAGTCTTAGAACGACAGGAAAGGCATTTCTGAAGATCAAGGAATTCTTAACCAAGTGTGGAACCACGATTGTGACTTACGGACCGTAGATTAATCTACGGACCGTATTGTTGCTCCGTCAAATTATTCATATATTGGTTCCAGTGCCTGATGCTTAAAAAATCTAAGTGTGGCATTATTGAGAAGAGTTACGGACCATAGATATACTTATAGTCCGTACTGTTGAATCGTCGATTGTGATCAAGATTTTGCAGATCTTGAAAAAAGAAAAATTGCCTAAGTCCTGAGCCATGGAAGGGACCTACGGATCGTAGATCGACTTACGGACCATAGGTCAGTCTCATAGAATGAAGACGCGTCCTGCAACTTTATTTCCTTATTTCGTTTCCTTTTTAGTTAGGACTTATTTTTCCATATATAGGGTATGTAAACCTTGTTTTTGGAGGTTAAACATTAATATTTTTGTTCTAGTTTTTGGCTTGGAAGATTAACATGCAACTTTAGCAATTCTTAATTTCCTGAGCATGTTTTGGTGATTTTTACTTTTAAATTCAAGTTGAAATTGTGGGATTATTCTACTCTACTACGTAAGTTCATGATTTATTCTTCAAACATTATGAATTGCTATCTTGCTAATATGGATAACTAAATCCACAACTAGGGTTCTAGGAACCATGAGTGATTAACGAAGTATGAATAGTAACTAAGTAATTCTCGAATAGTGTTTTGCATGCATTGATAATTCTTTCGTCTAGAAGTCTTTTTAACAGTGTGCAATGTTAGAACTTGCCTTGCTGCTACTTCCCGGACCAAGGAGGTAGTGAATAAGAAAAGAATTATCAACATAGATTTAGTGTGACACTATCTAATAGAATTAATGTCGATTGGTGCGAGGGTGAAAATTAAGCCATACATCGATGTGACGTCTAATATGAGGTAATGGTAAGGGTTAGTAAATTATACACATGTAGCCGGACCAAGTTGCGGGGTGAAAATCTCTAGATGCCGGACCAAGGATTTAGAGATACATAACTTATCGCTTTGCATGTAATACACTAGGAAGGGATTTCTATTACTAGGATTAAGGAGTTATGAGCCTATGAGGAACACGAATGCCCTAGTTTCCTTCTCAATTTGAAAACAACATAAGTTTGAATCTTGCTTACTAACTACTTTCATAATTTCCAAAATTTGTTACACAAATCCCCCCCTCCCCCCTTTAACTTTTTTTTTCTCGAAAATACATTGGCTAAATGAATATAATCGTTATTGAACTTATGTCTAAACCATATTCGTTGTGGGATCGACCCCAACCTACAAGTTGGGTTCTTTACGTGATAACAATCGCTTATGCTTCTGAAGAGGTGTAATTTGAGCGTATCACTATGCGGGCGAGTAGGAGTACCACGGGATTATACGAGAGATATTGATATTATCCTTTCCTCCTCCACTGATATCTGGCGTATTAAGGACAAGTACACAAGAGAGGAGGCTAACAGGAGGAGAGAAGGCCCGACAGATACTTCTCCAGAGGTGGATGTCCACTCTATACCTGCAGAGGCGTCTTTGCCTACTCCGGCCTCCGAGCCTTCAGGTACTTCTGCTCTTTCTTCCTCCTCACAGGCCTAGGTACATCCTCTTCCTCCAAGCAAATCAAAATCACTTGGGCAATGATCCTGAAGATGGGGCATCTCGCTCAGTCAACTAATGTGAGAGCTACCCGACTAGAGAGAGATATTCCATTAATGATTGAGGTTTCAATTCTAGCTACACTGACCCGTCTTCAGACTTCTATTGACACTCTCACTACGAGAGTTGAGGCTTGTGAGAGCATACAAAGGGGGACCTCTGAGGTTTTGGTTTTGAAAGACGAGGTAACAGAGTTGAGGAAAGATGTCTACTAATTGAAGTCTACCGACTTCACTTCATTGATTCAGGCTGCAGATGACATGGATGCTCCTGAGACTTCAAGGATTCCTCCGAATACTACCAGCGATGCACACCGGGATGAGTCTGTACTTGAGGAGTCGGGTGCTGAAACTAACGAGGAGTAGATTGGGGTACAGGATGAGACCATATTAAGAGATTTGCCAGACGTTGCAGGGACGATTGTGCAGACATCACTGGCAGAGACCCCATGGCTGTCTCTAGTGGAGTTGTTTGTTATGAGGTGATTCTGAGCACTGATGCCCAACTCCAGACTGCTGCACCTAGCACTGAGGCCCAGACAGATAGAGAGACAACATAGATATGATCCCTTCTTTACCTTCCTCTCTGTCTTACTTTCTTTCACATTTTGCATAGTTTACTTCATTTGCATTTGAGAAAAAATGATTTTTTATTTGTGGTGGGGTGAGGCCCACTTTTTGTGTGAATATTGATGTTCGATGTTTTGTTTATATAATTGGGTCGTTATGCTTATAATTGTGTTTTGCACTGTTTTTCGCGGATGTTTGAGCTTGTGTCTCCTTGTTTTTAATTGTAAATAATTTTTTACTTCCGAAATTTTTTTGCCACCTCTTGTATCTGTTGAATGTGGCTGTTATGTTCCAAATTTGAGTCTTGGTTTTGAGCAATATCGATAACTCAAATAGTGCTCATAATCGAACACACATGAATGCACAACTACAACGAGGCCAATTGAAGTTGCATACACTATATGTGAACTCTTTGCATCTCATTATGACTAACCAATTATCAAATTGACTCTCTTGTGATGAACATTGCACACTAACGAAAGTGTGGAGTCTTGTTTGACTTTGATGTCGATGCCTTGTGTGATGAGCTTACTGTGAACTAGGCATGATAACACCAAGAATTTTCCCGGTTAGTCCGATCGACCATGTAAGTCTATCTCTTGATATGATCTTAGACAACTTCGAAGAGTGTGAGCCAATTTAACATATGCCGCTTTTGTGGCCTACCTTATGAGTGCTTGTTAACCGCTTTTGAACACCCTTTGAGTCTTATCCTTCTTTGGAAGAAACTTGATGAAAACATGACCTTTCTTAATCCACTACATATAATCCTTTTGATTTGTGGTTGATTGAATAGCCAACTTAGGCCAAAAGCCTAAGTTGGGGTGGGATGAAAAGAGAAGGCAAGTAAAGAAGTGCAAGAAAATTCCCTTCTATCCATGTGTTAAGAAAAATGGAACCCCTCCATACAAAAAAAAGAGATGAAAAAGAAAAAGAAAGAAATTGTGGAATAAAATATGAAAATGCAAAAAGAAATGGGGTCTCCAACAAACCATGGAAAGTGAATAATGGGATGACTTCTGAGTACGAATGAATTTGAGGAGGAAAAGAGAAGGAAGTGTTGTGAACACCACATTTCACAAGGATGAAAGTCACTGAGCCTAAATGACCATACCTTTGCACTCAGCCCCATTACAAACCTTGAAAAGACCTTTTTGATCTTGAGTTACTTGAAACAATTGTCAATTGGAAAATACGTCAAACCTATGGGTGAAAGCATGCATAGAGTTCTTCTTTGTGAGTGTGAGTGTTGCATTTTATTCCAGAACTTTAAATGATTAAACCATTGTGTGTGAATATGGAATCATTCATTGTGTGAGGGCATTTGAATACCTTAGTTGAGCTTGAACTTGCATTTGAAACAAGTATTGTGAGATTGAGAATCTTTGGTAATGGTGTGTCACCACTTGAGTCTTTGAGTACACAATTGATCCTTGGATGAGTAAGTTGAGTCTTGTTTGTACATTCATGATTGAGTCTTGTGTAGCACTGTTTGAGACATCCTTTTTGAACTGCTAAACTTGAGTTTTACTTGAGGACAAGCAAAATTTTAAGTTGGGGGTGTTGATGAGTCCACGATTTGGACTCATTTAGCACTTTAGTTTGATAGATTTAGTGTCCTCAAAGGTATATTTTGTCCCAATAACTGATGTAAATCCTTAAGTTTCAGGTATTTGAGTTGACAGACAAAGAATGGACACTATCAAGCTAAAAAGGAACAAGGCGGCTGAAAGAACGAAGAAATGAGGGCCTGAGGATCGCCTAATGCATTAGGTGAACCGTCGAATGGCCGTAACCTCGCCCAAAGTTCCAGTGAGCTGAGCCTTGAACGAAAATATCAAGTCGTTGGTGAGAAGAAGCAGTCGGCACGTCGCCGAATAGTTCCGCAAAGCAGTACTGTATCGCCCAATGATCTAAAACGCGAAGATGCTGGAGGCAAAAGCTGAAAGGCGATGAAGCATACCAAAGGACGGATCGCCGAATGCATCGACAATCCTGACTAACTACGCCAAGTGGTCCTTGAAAACACAAATTTTCAAAATCTATAAATACCCATTTCATTCTGTAGCTTAGTATCAGATAAACAATCAATTTTTGTAGAGAATTTTGAGACTTAGAATATTTCCAGTTTTTAATTCTTAGAATTTTTAGGAGACATTGTTCTTGAGCTTGAAGATTTGAGGACTTCCAACTCCAAGAAATTGGAAGTGGGTGTTGGAGATTTTTCATTCTAGACTCCTTGGAAGTGAAAATAAATCATACCCAGTTGATGTTAATTCGATTTGGTATCATTTTCTTCCCATTTTCTATGTCTAGCTAAAACCTCAATTTTTGGGGTGTGATTTTCTGAATATGGGTTAAATTTCCCATTGGGTATTGCTTATTGTTAGTCTATTTGTTGTTTAAATATGATTTCTCTTAGTAGTTATATTTGAACTTAATGGGATTGTAGTTACGAATACGAGTTCATCTTAGTGTTTTTGGCTTGCTCTCGAGAGAGGTTTTAAAACTAAGACTACTAGATCGATAGCCGATGGTTATTGGGTCGTCATGGGTTCAGCTCGAGAGAGTGAATCGTAGGCCTTTTCCCACACATTCAGCTTGAGAGAGTGAATGGGATAAGGCGAAGGCTGTGCTTAATTGTGGCAACTCTATGTATGAGAGAAACTAAGTTGATTTGGGGTAAGTTGCTCGAGAGAGAATTTATCCCCACTAAAGTCTAGCCTAGTTACAAATGTTCAGCGATTTACTATCAATAGTATTTATCTAATAGAATATTTTATCACATATTCGTATCACATCCCAAGAATCCCGTCTCCTTCTCTCGTATCTTTTTATTTTTGCTGTTTTTAGTTATTAAGTGAACACAAACCCCCCTATTGATAATTGACATTCGTGTCACCCATTGATTTATCATGTTTTTACTCGTTAATATTTATACCTATGATTGATTAGAAAAAAAATTTTACTTTTCTATTAATTCTTGCAACCACTCACTTGGGACTCGACCCCAACCCATTTGGTTGGGTTATATTACTGCACACGATTGTTGACACCTGAATTGAATTTCGTGTCTTTGATTACGTCAAACATCAACCATATGTTCTTTATGTCTTTTTTTCATGTTTTAGACTTATGTAAGGACTATGTTCCTAAGACTGTATTCAAGAGTTTTAATCCAAGTATTATAGATGGTTTGAGACATCGTATTATTTACTCTCTCATTTCATAAAAGACTTCGACTATAAAAAAAAAATTTAAATTTCCACATTTTTTAGTAACAACCCGGAAATCTAATGACCTAAGCTAGAGCCTAATGTGTAGTCTAGAGTCCTAAAAAGGGTTAACGTCAATGTAAGAGTCGTAAAATGACTTCCCAAGGTTACCACTAGTGTTTTAGACCTTAAACATCAAGGCATGGCCCCTTCCAAGGATCCCCCAATGGTGGGTCCTTGATGATTGCCAAGGGGCTGCTCAAAAGCTGTCTAAGAATAGCTTCAATCCACAAAGGGGAATCCAAGAGTCAAGGATTGACACACGCCCTGTGGATGGAAGTCGTGACTCAAGAATTAGCTTCCTCAAAGATCCCTCAAAATCTTCTAGTCTCAGTCCCATTCCACACTTGCACAGTACGGTCCGTGGACCATACCACGCCCCGTAGATGGGGGCTCATGGATCAGTCTTGGACCAAGGCCAAAAGACCATCCTCAGACCCAATCCATGAGTGAACAATACAGTTTGTGGATCATTCCATGCCCCATAGATGGGGGCTCGTGGTTGAGGTCTGCAATGATGTCAAGGATCTCGGCCAACGGTCAACTCTTTTAATAAATTCTAATTAATTAAGGAAGGGTGGGGGACGGTTATTATTATCTATTTTAGACCCATATAAATAGTTTAAAGTCATTAAACTTCACTTAACTTCACATAACTCACAAGACCCAAACTCAAACCCACTTCACTCTCAAAATATTCTCTCTCTAAACTCCATTGAAGAACAAAGAAGAAGCTCAAGATAGGGATTCAAGATCCATCCTTTTCACTCAAATTTCGTGAGGAAATCATCAATCAAGGTATGGGAGACTTGATTCATGGAACACTTTTCTCCATGATGCCCTTTAACTCTTAATTTCAAAAGTTGTGATTTGGTAAAAAACTAGGGTTTTCATTCTCGCCATGGGTTCTTCCTAAAACCAAATTCATTATGTTAATTGTCTTATATTATGGATGAATTGATGTTTAATGGTGATTTTTATTGTAAAATTCCCCATGAATCCATGAAATACCCCATGACCCCAACTTCATGAATTGTGATGGGTATATTGATGCAAGATGATTACTATGAGGTGTATATAGGTTAATATAGTTATTGAATTCTGTTTATTCATGACTATTGTGGTATCTTTAGGTGTAATTGTGAAACATGATTCATGACCATAAAAAGGGGGTAAATTGCCAGGGTTTATATATGTTGATGAAGGTTTTATATGAACTTATGATATCCCTATGAAATGATGACCTTATGATTATTGTGTATTGGTAGTATTGATGCAAGATCTTCCTCCCCTATACCCTTACACTTATCTATGCATGAAAGGACTATGATTATGATATGAATGTTGTGTAGTTGAAAGGATTCTCTCATGAAAAAACACCATGAACGTGATGTGAAAGATTTACTCACATTCTAAGGATTCTAAGGGTGAAAAACTATCCTCACCTAAAGAATCCATGAGCTACCATAATATCATGATGGTTGAGTGTTAGGTATTCTTCTATGAACATGGTGATAATGTAAAGACCTAACATGATTATTAAATGGATTAACCTTAGCACCGAAAGGATAGGAATTAGAGATGGAAACCTTTTACCTTAGTTAGTCCGGGTTTCTAGTAGCAATCTCCCTATCCCATAAGTATGTGCCCACATATGTCCTTAGCTACTGGATCCACCTATAAGCTAAACGTGTTAGTTCTACCTTAGGCAAGTAGAACACCTCTTTTCGGTGTGGGTTCATGACACCAAATTGCATGTAGCTCACATGGTCTATGTCGGTTAAGGCTATACTTCCCTACATGATAAAAACAATATCCATGAAATGACATGAACAAGAACATGAACTAAGAACACAAACATGAATCTTGTGCTATGATTACTTGATGGGTCTTGCTTAGTATGATTGGGGGTATGTGACTTCACTTATACATTGCACAAGTGAGCTTGGAGAGTGATTCTGGTATATGATTGACAGGATGATGCTTTATGAAGTTAATGTATGCTACGTATGAACATGAACCATGAATATGAACATGAACCATGAATATGAATATGAACATGAACATGAGCTATATCAATGACTTCTTAATAGGCTTTTCTTTGTATGAGTCGGGGTATGGGACTTCACTTTACATTGCACAAGTAGACCTATGAAGGGGTTCTAGTGTGGTTTACTTGTGATATAAATATGTATGAATCCATGTATGCATGATATTAGTTGGTGTTTGGAATGACTTTCTTATTATGAACCACGAACCGGATGTGTTCCTTGTCTATGATTGTTAGCTTGGATGAGGTTAAGGTAAGTTATGCATGACTATGATAGCCTAAGGTGGCTTACGGTATGGTTTGACTTTGTGATTACTCTAAATGTGCATAATTATTTTTAAACTTGATACATGCTTGATTTTAACTAAATGTCCCTTTTTGCATGATTTAAGGATTTTATGCATGCTTCCATACTTAGTACAATTAATTGTACTAACCCATTTTCTCTATATTTTCTTATAAGTGTAGGTTCCAGTCGTTAAGGTCATTATCTCCTTTTAAAGTGAAGCTTGGGTTGACTATTCTCTGAGCTTGGTGAGTCCTCAAGTTCGAGGACGAATTATCCATTTCTTAGTTTTTATTGTATTCCGTATATTGAGACTATATTGATGTAAAGGGCTAAGTCCCAAACTTTGTATTCTAAATGTTTTAGATAGGGTATGAGTCAAGGTCTAGACTCTTATGATTTTCATTTATGAAAATAAAGTTTAACTTCTATTGTAAAAGTTTTAAATTTTCCACATCATTGCCATGTTATTTTGTTATGATTATGCTAAGGGTTTTTATCACACCTCTTTGGGGTCAAGTATGTCGTGTTACATGTAGGGGTACCCCTGGGTCATGAAAAACTTGGTATCAGAGCATAAGGTTTTGGGACGATATTTAGGGTGATGTTTCATGAACCACCTCTAGTAGTCTTGTTCATGAGTATAAAGCGCGCCACAATTATGAAAGAGGGGATATAAGATGTTTAAGAACTCTCACTTCTTTGATTACTATTTAGTCATACCTTAGAGTTTTATCTGTATGAAGTCCTTTTCACAACCTTTTTCTTGTGCATAAAGGAATATGAATACATGGTGAGCGGCCAAAAGAAGAGTGGAAAGAGAGATTGGTAATGAGGGAGTTCCTCCCCAAGATCATCAAGGTCCCCAAGATCCTCAAGATGAAGGGACTATGTCTAACGTGGAGATTAGATCGGCTCTCCAAACCTTGACCCATGTTCTTACGGTTGAAGTCACTAGGGATGCTAGAGCTCATGGGAACCCCAATGAGAGCACTATGGCCTCAAGGTTAAGAGACTTCACGAGGATGAACCCTCAAAAGTTCTTTTGATCTAAAGTGGGTGAAGAGCCTTAAGAATTTGAGGAGGTGATATATAAGATAGTGGATGCTATGGGGGTAACCTCTAGAGAGAAGGCGGAGCTAGCCAGGTATCAATTGAAAGGTGTGGCCCAAGTATGGCACACTCAATGGAAGACAAAGAGGTCGGAAGGAGCAGGTCCCATAAGCTGGGATGTATTAAAAAAGGAGCTCCTTGATACGTAATTTCCCCATGTAAAGAGGGAGGCCAAGGTGGAGGAATTCATCAACATTCGCCAAGGAAGTATGGGTGTTGAAGAATACTCTGATAAGTTTACCGAATTGTCCAAGTATGCTTCATCCATGGTAGCGGAGCCAAGAGATGAGATGAGATGAGTAGGTATGTAGCAGGTGTGTCAAAATTGTTGAGGAAATAATGTCGTTCGACTCTTCTTCATGACAACATGGATATATCCCATCTTATGGTGTATGCTATGCAAATGGAGGATGAAAAACTCCAAGAAATGAATAGAGATGTGAAGAGGCCTAGGACTAATGATAGAAATTCTTCAAAGGGCAGTTTCAAGGGTCAAGGGCAACCAAGGTTCAAGAGAAGGTTTTCCAACCAAGGTCCCTCTGATCCTCAAAGAGTCAAGAGAGATAAAGTGCCTAACCCTAAGCCTCAATGAGGTAATGGTGCTGGATCTTCCATGACAAGGCCTACATATGCAAAGTGTGGCAAAAGACATGAGGGCAAGTGTCTTATTGGAACAAATGGTT
The DNA here is from genome assembly GCF_019186545.1 of Solanum stenotomum. Lineage (NCBI taxonomy): Eukaryota > Viridiplantae > Streptophyta > Magnoliopsida > Solanales > Solanaceae > Solanum > Solanum stenotomum. The sequence goes on along the minus strand of NC_064286.1, from coordinate 34,466,660 downwards.
GCTTTCATTGTGAAAAGAGTGGTCATATGGTGAGAGATTGTCCCATGCTAAAGGTTCAAGGGAGAGAGGACAAGCAAGTCCCTCCAAATGGCTCAAATTTTGATGCTCACAAGAAGAACCGCTTTTATGCCCTCACATCCCAAAGTGATCAAGAGGGATCTCCTGACGTTGTTACCGGTATGTTGCAAGTATTTTCAATTGATGTTTACACAATATTAAGCAATGGGGCCACTTTGTCTTTTGTTACTCCTTTTGTGGCTATGAAATTTAATGTACTCCCCGATGTCTTAGAAGAACCCTTTTCGGTTTCTACCCCGATCGGTGACTAGGTTATAGCTAAAAGAGTTTATAGGAGTTGTCCCATCTCTTTGTCTCATAAAGCCACATTGGTTGATTTAGTAGAATTAGATATTGTTGACTTTGATGTTATATTGGGCATGGATTGGTTGCATGCTTTTTTTGCATCCATTGATTGTAGAACCCGGGTAGTGAAGTTTTAATTTCCTAATGAGCCTACTCTAGAATGGAAAGAGGGGAAATCTACACCTAGAGGTCGTTTCATTTCATGTATAAAACCTAGAAAAACTATCTCAGAGGGGTGATTGTATCACATTGTTAGAGTTATGGACATTGAGTCTGAGGCTCCTCCTTTGGAGTCGGTCCCCGTAGTGAGAGAATATTTGGAAGTCTTCCCTGATGACTTGCTGATATTCCTCCCAAACGTGAAATAGATTTCGACATTGATCTTTTGCCAGATACTCAACCTATATCCATTCCCCCTTACCGGATGGCACCAGCTGAATTGAAAGAATTGAATGCACAACTTAGAGATTTGCTAGACAACGGTTTAATACAACCAAACATATCTCCATGGGGTGCACCAATATTGTTTGTGCAGAAGAAAGATGGGTCCCTTAAGATGTGTATAGACTACCGCCAATTGAACACGGTCACTATCAAGAATAAATACCCTCTCTCTAGGATTAACGGTTTGTTAAACCAACTCCAAGGGGCGAGTTACTTTTCGAAGATTGACCTAAGGTCGGGCTATCATTAACTAAGGATAAGAGGGGTTGACATTACAAAAGGTTTGACCAACGTCGCGGCGACCTTTATGGACCTAATGAATAGGGTGTTTATGCGATATCCTAATTCATTTGTGATTGTTTTTATTGACGATATTTTGATCTACTCTAAGAGTGATGATGATGACATGAAGCATTTGAGCATAGTTCTGCAAGTCCTTAAAGAAAAACAATTGTATGCTCAGTTTAGCAAGTGTGAGTTTTGGCAAAGGTCGGTTGCTTTCCTCAGCCATATTGTATTGAGCATGGGTGTAGATGTTGATCCTAAGAAGATGGAAGTGGTTAGGAGTTGGCCTAGACCCCTAAGTCCCACCGACATTCGAAGCTTTTTGGGTTTTGTTGGTTATTATAGGATGTTAGTTGAGGGTGTCTCCACTATGGCTTCTCCATTAACAACCTTGACCCAAAAGAAGTCCAAATTTGATTGGTCAGAGGCTTGTGAGAAGAACTTCGAAGAATTGAAGGATTGACTCACATCTGCTCCGGTGCTGACCTTACCGGAGGGTACCGACGAGTTTGTAGTATATTGTCATGCATCTCGAGTGGGTTTGGGATGTGTTCTCATGCAACATGGTAAGGTGATTGCATATGCTTCAAGGCAACTGAAGTTTCATAAAAAGAATTATCCAACTTATGACCTCGAACTAGAGGCATTTGTGTTTGCCTTGAAAATTTTGAGGCACTACCTATGTGGGGACCATGTAGATGTATTCACCGACCACAACAGTCTTCAATATGTGTTAGCCAAAAAGACTTGAATCTTTGACAAAGAGGGTTGTTAGAACTTTAGAAGGATTATGACATAAGTGTCCTTTACCACTCCGACAAAGCTAATATAGTTGCGGATTCCCTAAGTAGATTGTCCATGGGTAGTGTGGCTTAGGTAGAAGATTAGAAGAAGGAATTGGTTTGTGATGTGCATAGATTGGCCCGATTAGCGGTTCAACTAGTGGATTCCACCAAGGGTGGATTCATGGTTCATCATAGTTTTGAATCGTCCTTTGTGGTTGATGTGAAGTCTAAGCAACACCTTGACCCTATATTTATGGAGTTTAAAGAATCTGTTCTCAACAAGTCCGTTGAGGTTTTCTCCCAAGGGGTGATGGGGTGCTTAGGTACCAAGGTAGGTTATGTGTACCGGATGTTGATGGCCTAAGGGAGCGAATTTTGGAAGAGGCTCATGGTTCACGATATTCTATTCATCCGGGAGCCTCCAAGATGTACCATGATCTACATGAAGTCTATTGGTGGAATGACATGAAAAAGAATATAGCGGGTTTTGTGGCCAAATGTCCAAATTGTCAACAATTCAAGCCCGAACACCTAAAATTGGGAGGTTTTTTCCAAGATGTGAATATTCTCACTTCAAAGTGGGAGAAGGTGAATATGTACTTTGCTGTGGGTTTGCCTTGTACTCGAAGGCAACATGATTCTATTTGGGTAATTTTTGATAGGATGATGAAATCAGCCCATTTCATTCTCGTTAAGGTTACTTTTTCGGCGGAAGACTATGCGAATTTGTATATCAAGGAAGTAGTGAAGTTGCATGGGGTTTCTTTGTCTATCATATTGGATCGAGGTACTCAATTTACTTCATGTTTTTGGAATTCTTTCCAACAAGGGCTTGGTACCAATGTTAAACACAGTACCACATTCCACCCTCAAGCGGATGGTCAAGCCTAACTCACCATTCATAACATAGAGGACATGTTGAGGGTGTGTGTGATCGATTTCAATGGTAATTGAGATGATCATATCCCATTGATCGAATGTACCTACAATAAGAGTTACCATTCTAGCATTGCCATGGCTCCTTTTGAAGAACTATATGGTAGGAGGTGTAGATCTCTGGTTGGTCGGTTTGAAGTAGGTGAGTTTGCTCTAATTTGTCCCGAACTAGTTTATGATGCCATTGAAAAAGTTCAACTTGTTAGAGAAAGGTTAAAAATAGCTCAAAGTCGGCAACAATCCTATGTCGATATTAGGAGGAGGGATCTTGAATTTGAGTTTGGTGATTGGCTCGACTTGAAAATCTCACCTATGAAATGTGTGATGAGGTTTGGCAAAAAGGGGAAACTTAGTCCCCGGTATGTGGGGCCGTACCAAATCTTGAAATGTGTTGGAAATGTGGCATATGAATTAGATTTGCCAAGTGACTTGGCTCCGGTTCACCCAGTGTTTCATGTCTCCATGCTCAAGAAGTGCATTGGTGATCCGGTGTCCATCCTTCCTTTAGAGGGTTTAGGAGTTGTGAGAACCTTTCTTATGAAGAAGTCTCGATTGAGATTTTGGACCGGCAAGTAAAGAGGTCGAGAAATAAAGCAGTAGCCTCCGTTAAGGTTCTATGGAGGAATCACATAGTTGAGGGTGATACATGGGAGGCCAAGGCCGATATTAAGTCCCAATACACTCATCTACGGAGTGAAGAACACTGTTGCTTTTTCTTGGGAGGTTTGGTCGACTTTTCCTCTTCTTTTTGCTCCAAGTTTGGATGATTTTTGGAAAATTGGGTTCTGTAGATGTTTGACTAAGTTGTTAGGCTTAAACAGAGTAGAACAACGTAGTTCAGGAACGTAGTTTAAGTGCCCAATGCATAACACAAAGGACCAAAACGACCCTGACTTAAATCTGATGAGTGCCATCTACTACAGGACTGATGCGCCGTTGTTTGACCTACCAACCGTCGTTAGGATTCGTCAATCAAGATCTACCCGACAGGGCTTCACTAAAATAGTCATAACTTTTTACTCCAAGTTGGGATATCATGTCACGCCTCAGATCTGATTAACACGAACAGGCACCCGATGTCTAAATGGCCCGGGAGAACCAACTTACAACCTGCACTTACCATACATTTAACTATGATAACTATGAAGCTATGACAAGCTTATATGCCCTGTAGTGATAAAAGACCGACATAGACAGGCCCAAAACTTATGTACAACACTTGGCCGTTGAGGCCACAATTGTTAAGAGACAAGACACAACGAAACTTTATACATTAGTGTACAAAGCCTCTACAAGATAGACAACCTTACTTTAGGTCGGGACAAGGCCCCGCCTTACCCTTAACTACTATACGGTAACAAAATACATGCCAAAGACTCGATTAAGCCCCGAATCAACTTGGAGCTCACCAATAGCAGCTGAGTGTCCTGTGCTCCTACTGGGAGGTCTACTAGCTGAAGTACCTGTGGCAGCAGCATGAAATGCAGCGTCCCCCGAGAGGGACGTCAGTACGAAGAATGTACTGAATATGTAAGGCAATAACATATGTCCACAAGAGCTCAATTGAAATCAAGTATCAATACGTAAATGCATAGATTAGATTAAAGACCACCCTTGTTGTTGTTGTGGGACCATGTACATTATATTCTTTTCTGTAATTTTTTTTACATTGCGATCTCTGTAAAGCATGTGATACAAATAACCAACTGATCAGTGGTAAAAGAGGATGACCCATGCTAGGCATTTTAACCCCTGAGATTCTGTCCTCAAATAGATAAATTTGGGATCGACCCATGCTAGGCTTCCGCCCCTAGACTGCCACCGTTATACACAAATTGGGATCGACCCATGCTAGGCTTTTTCCCCTGGGCTGCCACCCTCACACATATACCGCTTCAGATAGTTTCTTTAATCTTTGAGATTGTTATTTTGGTGGTCATAATTATTTTTGAACATCAGAATTGTGGATCAGTAGTAGGAAACATGTGAATATGCACTTAGGGCAGTAATAATAACACAAAATGGAAATGTAACACTAATGAATTACATAAGAGCTCAAATGACACAATGGACTTCATTTGATTGACAGGAGGAATCACAAAGCTACTGCTGAAATTACCCTTTTCTTATGCCAATACTTGGAAAAGTAAAAGTGCACATATATTGAAGCAATTCGACACTCTAAGAAGAGGGGAAATATTGTTAGCTGTGTTTGTGATTGTACGCTGCCACTATGTGTCTTTTACTTGAAAGAGCACTTAGGAAGCTCACTTGTTGGTAGTGACAGAAGCAGAGTTCATGCCAAAGAATATAGAATCGAATAGCCTTACATACCTTGCTGTACCACTCAGATAGTACAACGAATTAACCTCCTTCCTTTTCGATTATTAATTTATCAAACCGATGGTATGCATTCTACCCCTTCTCTTTTAATAACGTCATATACAATACGACCTTCTAATAAGGTCCCCTGAAACTCCTCGGGCTTTATAACATATGCAAAACAGTATACAAAGGGGTTGCAGGAAGCAAGCTCACGCAACGCCCAATTAGATGGTACGTTACTACACCCTATACCGTTTTATCCTTTAACAAGTTCTCATGACTTCTGCACATGCCTCCTTCTGTTACTATACACAAATCAGTTTCTAAACATCAGAATGTGGCAGTAGCAATATGAACTCACGGTTTCCGACCACTGTCCCTTGAGCATCCAACTAACATTACATTTAAAATGCTCAAATTGGCTAACAATTGAGTTAAAGGGGACTCCCCTCCATGGCTGTCCCAACATACACAATCAACTAGAACATTCCCCAATCTCACACCATGTAAAAGTAACAATTCTTAGCTCATTAACACATACCAAATCCCCTAACCGATTCAAGCACAAAAGAGGGATGAAAATTTCAGTAACTCACCTTGTTGGACAGCAATCTCACTTGCTAACTTTAAGGTTTAGGTTGTCTTTTCCCAATTATCTTAAGGTGAAATCAGTTCCTCCTCTTGAATTTCTTAAGATGGGAGATGTTACACCAACTTGTACTTGAAAAATAAAGGGTTTTCTCAGATTTTTAATGGTGAACTTGCAGGCCAGCACTTTGGAGCTTCTAGGGTTTCTTTTTGGGAGTAAATTGCTGTGGAACAAGTGAGAGATATATGAAATGAATTGCATTCTCTTAAGGGTCCTTTATGGACGTTTTTACATTATGAAATATGTAGAAATATCTAGCCTCTCACTTTAAGTAAGCAGGTACATCACTCCCTTAATTTCTGCCACAAGTTGTTTAAGTAGCTGCATCACCTAGTTGCCCTTTTTTTTTAAAATGCAGTGCACATATTTCCTAAGTAGGTGCATCACCTACTTACCACTTATTTAAGTAGGTCAGCAGTTAATCTACCATTAAGAACCTATGTCATCCTTTCTACATAAGCTACACATGTACGTAAGTAACTTAATTACGTAAGATATCTGAATCAGTAGCTTAAGCAAGTAGGTTGATAACTATGACAAATTATACTTTACTTACTATATTTAGCCTCAAACCTGTTTCGAATATTGTCAAACCTATTTCAAACCCTCACTACTCACATTAAACTAGTATATGCAAAATATGGGACTTTACATATCAGCAAAATTAGTGGTGTTGGAAATATGATTCAATTATCTTTAATTTGATAGATCATAGGCCATCTAATTCATCATGTGATAAATTTATGATCGATAGAAGTTAACCAAACACCCATTTCCTCAAATTGGTTGTTGACTCTCACCTATGGTCCGTAGGTCCAAGCACGAACCGTCCTAGTCAACCGTAGGTCGGATTAGAGACCATCAACATTTGGTGCCCAATGACTGACCCCCACCTACGGACCATGTGTCATACCATGGACCGTTGGTGAATTCCGTGGTTCTGGCACCAGGTCCTAGAAAGCTGCATTTTTTCTGTCTTCTAAAAATCTGAGGTGTTACATTATCGATGAGTTACTCTTAGCACAACTCTAGAGAAAGTCATGATACTTGAAAGGGGCATGAGAAAAGACTGTGATTGAGCTTAAGTGTTGAAATTAAAAATAATGCACACTTATTCATATGAATTGTGCATTCGAGCTAAAAGCAAGATGTATTGCTACACTCTTTTCTCTAAACCTTGTTTCAGTTGAGACCCTTACGAGGAAGTGTGTTTTAGATCTTGGGTAGTAATTTCCCCTAAAAAGATAGTATGAGTTATGAAATTAGAAGCAGTAGTAGTAAAAGCGCCCAAAGTTAGAATAATGGATGCAGCGATTGAGTAATCTATGAAAGGGAGATAATGATGAGGAAATTTGTGTTATCGCAGTCATGGACCTTGTAAGTTATTAATGAGGAGTTTTCCCTTAAGGGTAGACTAAGAAGTGATGAGTTTGTGTAAATTTCATGATAGAAGGTATAGAAGGAGTTACTAGTATGGATGAGTCAGAGTAGACAATTACTAGAAGGGAGTTTATGTCAATGTTACTATGTTAGTGAAGGCCAAGTATCTGTGTGGAATAAAAGAGTAGAGTGTTCATGAGGTGATAACTTTAAAGAAGGCTTATGATTCTAAGGGGAAGCCCATAATACTAAGAGTGTTACAAAAATAAATAGGCAATGATATATAGCAAATGAGTAAATAGTACTTAAGTTGTGAATGGAAGGGTGACGGTAAATTTTAAGTTTGAAGACCGAGAGATAACGAATAACTACTTGTGATGAGATCTTAGTGGGCGAGTGTTTCTTCATTTTATGTAGAAGTTAAAAGTTGTTATAGTAAGCGAGCAATCATATTAATATACGGGTTTAGTAATAAACACTAAGCTTGAATTGAGATGAGTGTCGTGATCAAATGAATGCCAACATGAGGGTGATGGTGTTAGTATTGAGATCTAATCTGGTAGACTTGACATAGAGTAGATGAGGAATTGAGATGTTAGCTGCAATGAATACGAGTGGTACAAGTGAGAGATCCTACCTTTGGATAAGGGCAGTGAAGTGTGGCTATGTCATAAGAGTTACAAGAGCATTAAGAGTTGTACCGAGATTGTAGGTAATAGGAGGAGGTTCCAATTAAGTTAATGATTTTCCTTTTGTGCCTATATAGTATATTTGAGCTACCAATGTGAAATAGGTTGAGGGAAACATTATTTTTTTTCTACTTAAAAGTTAAATTAAGCAACCTTATAAGGCAATGCGGAGAGGTTAAGAGATGCATCTCAGAAAGAGCTCTTACAAGGAATCTTAGTACCTTTATGTGAAGAGTTAGGTATTCATGAGAGTAGAATTTCTCGAGTATTAGAGTAAAGAAAATGTAGACCATTTTAGAGATAAATGAATAGATCCATAACTTTAAGGTATCAACTTTAGACCTAAAGGGGAGATGAAAAGATGAGAAACCAAGTCAAGTTTTAAGAATCATATATTGATGTACTTAGAAATAGTTATAGTGTTATATCTAAAAGGGGAGATGATAAGATGAGAAACCAAGTCAAGTGTTAAGAAGAATATATTGATGTGCTTAGAAATAGTTATAGTTATTTATCAATCCATTCAGACTATAGAGTATTCCTCAAATTTTAGTTATTACAACATCTTGATAATGTTTTTTATATCAGAATTGTGTTCATAACCTATGCTCAGACACTTCAGATAGATTCACATCTAAGCTCAATTTCCAGAATGAGGGTCAAAGACTTTAGCCTACTGATCTCAATCTTAGTCCGTAAAGATATGGATATCAACCTCATGATATGAGCCTATTTATATAAGCATTCATGTCTCCTAGTATGCTTAGTATCACAAATTATGATTTGATAGCAATGGCTAGCAACATAATGTTATGTCATGCATATTCTTATATCAGACATCTCGAATGAATCGTGCTTATGATCTTTCACCGTAAATGTCTCTCAGTGATTGTTTTTAGTTTTGAGAGTTGTGTTGTTTATAGTTGTGTGATGATAGAGAAGGGGACTGTTATTTTCTTATTGTGATAGTGTTGGTATGGTTATTCCATCTAAGGTTATAAATGTGGAGGAAAAATGAGATAAGGTTTTACGATGAGTACTAAGTCTGCTTCCTGGGGGAAATGCATGAATGTTCAGTCAGTAGAGAGGATTAGAAGATGAGGAATTCTTATATGAAAGGGTTAGTAGGAGTTCATGGAGTTGTTATAGTACTAGGCTTGAATGTAGTGTTCTTGGGATGAGATTTCCTATAGAGGTATAGGACCGGAATCTTGTGAGTTAGATCAGAATAATCACCCTATGTTAAATACTTTGTGAGTTGAGTTCGACTTGAATATAGAAATATTAACTACTTTCCATTCTCATTCGAGCCATCATTCGAGAACAAATGATCCAAGGGGGATATATTATAACACCCAGAAAATTTTTAAGTTAAGACTCGAACCATTATTCATTTACATGTAGGGTCTATCAGGTGATTCTTAACTTTTCTATATATGTAAATGTCACGCCCCAACTCGAGGAGCACAACTGGCTTCTAATGCAAAAACTCAGGCCCGAGCCGACCCTACTGAACCATTTGCTACTAGCGCATGGCAGCCACACGCAATTAAGAAATCAAACAAGTATATCTCGGCTTAAAACTAAGCCATCGGCCGGCAAGACCCCTGTCAACTGATCTATAAAAGAAACAGCTACTCCCATAAGATCATATAAATAAATAGTCAACTAGTACAGAAGTCCTGATTGGGCCGTCGAGGCCACCATGATATCTATACCAAAACTAAAAGCAGGTATATATCTATACAATACATCAAACAACTCACAAGCTTTTGCAAACCAACAACATGGGCCAGCATGGCCATAACATAGCTATAAACCCCACACACTAGTCTACAAGATTCTAAGAGTAGTAAAGATTGTTGGGACAGGGCCCTAGCCTAACCATAAAGATATATACACCAAAAGGTAACAAACCTCCCAACTCTGGCAGCTCCGGAGGAAAGGGGCTAGCCAACTGGATAAAAGTCAATCCTGCTGCTTAAGAGGTCTACTCAGCCGTCTTTTAGGACCTGTATGCATGAATGCAGCGCCCCCAAGGCCATGGGGCGTCGGTAAAAAATAATCAACAGAGTATGAAAGGCAATAGACTATAATGAGGTATCCTGATATACTAGAATAATCCAATAAATTAATCAAGGCTAAGATAAATGTATTGACTTGCTCCTAAATCAAAACTTATCAAAAATAATAAAACAACAACCTAACCAAGACCCCATAAGCTCGGCAGGTACAAACAACACACAAGCCCACCCACTTAGGCCCCCATAAGCCCGGAAGGTGCCAATCAACCTATATACCCCTATCACATAGCCCCGTAGGCAGTCACATAGCTCTCTTCGGCATCAACGTAGCTTATAGACAACTCATAACCCTCTTAGGCAACAATATGGCCCTATAGGAAGCACATAGCCTTCTTAGGCGTCAATATAACCCTATAGGCAACTCATAGCCCTATTAGGCATCCATATAGCCCTGTAGGAAGAACATAGCCCTTCTAGATATAGATCACATTCCTGCAGCTAACCACAATAGCCCCAACGGCAATAATAACAATCCAACCGCTAAAAGCGAGCAATTTAGTTATAAGCAACCTATACAAATAGCTACTAAGTCATGTCCAACATAGGGACGCTACTAACTGAATAAGAATCCAGACAAGGGAGGATTATATCAACTCGAGCAGCCAACAATCAACAATCACAGCTACAAGTATATCGAGGATAACAACCCAAATACATTGCTTCTAAGCTTTAAGGAAACATGTCATCAGTAGGGAATAGCCTTAACATACCTTTTTCTCTAAATTTACGTGGCCTAATGACTTTTACTCAATACTCCCTCGATAGTACAACAAGGTAGGACTATAATCAACACACAAAAATAAAAGATACCATGACAATACGATAAAATATATGTATTTCCGTCGTAAATTGCTATTTGCTGCTTATAAAAGCTAGAGTCGATGAAAGAAGGATCTTACCTCTGTCTTATTATCGTAATACACTTCAAAACCTTCAAATATATCCAAACCCTTCCTGTCCCAACACTAAAGTTTGATATGCTACGCAATCGATAAAACAAATTATACCACGATTATGAGCCCAACGCATTGAACAACTTTCGTCAAGGACATAAGTTGAGAAGATCTATATTTCACTTGATCCTAGAAATGGGTTTCTCTAATTTCTATGATTTTTTAGCTTAAAATGGTGAAAAAAGTCGAAGGAGAAGATATATGTAACATTCCACCGACGTTCCTGCTTGTGCAGTCCCACAAAAATATGAATATCTCTATTCTAAAGTCGTATGAATGAATGGTTTGATGCGTTGAAAAATAGACTCATAGACCTTCAATTTCATAGCTCGCGGAGACCATAACTCCTAATAGATTGGCAGAAAACGTCCGACACATTTCACTCAAATTTCAGACAAATCTAGAAAAAGGAATTTATGGTAACTTTCGCCAACCTTTATTTTTGTCATTTACCTACCTTCAAAACTTGAGATACCACACTTGAACACTTAAAATATCACATAACACATAATTTTTAATTTATTACTCACACTCCTTGTCTTTCCACGAAGATACGAGTTAATTTAGACGTTTTTAAAAGTCAGGGTGTTACATCCTTCCCCCCTTAGAAACATTCATCCTTGAATTAAAAATCTTAGTCACGCTGTTTAGTTCTTAGGAGTAGCCAAAATTTAGGCAGTGTATCCTTTGTAAATGTCAATATCCAGGACCCTGAAATGTAAAATTTCTAACCTAGGCGTCTCATATGACAACATAAATAGCTAAGCGTTATAGCTCTACCACAAAAGTGTGAGCAGATATACAATGATAACCACAATAATAATAAGCAATAGTATACATATATCTTACCTTACTGCCCTAATATAAACGAATCTGGCATCACCCTAGGGTATGAAACAAGTGAGGATATTTAGACCTCATGCCATCCTCAGCTTCCCAGGTCACCTCTTCTCTATTTTTGTTCCTCCACAATACTTTAACCGAAGCCACCTCTTTGGTCTTCAATTTACGGACCTGCCGATCTAATATAGCAACTGGAGTTTCCTCGTAGGACAACTCCTCTGTGATTTGAACATCCTCAACTGGGACCACCTGAGAAGGGTTTTCCTACACACTTTCGTAGCATCGATACATGGAAAACTGGATGAACAAATTTTAGCTCCGAAGGCAATTCTAACTCATATGCCACTCGTCCTACTCTTCGAAGGATTCGGTATGACCCAATGAATCTTGGACTAAGCTTTCCATTTTTGCCAGATCACATAACACCTTTCATAGGTGAGACTTTTAAGAATACCCAGTCATTGACGCAAAACTCTAAGTCCCTTCATCGCACTTCTAAGTATGACTTCTGTCGGCTTTGAGCTCTTAGTAGCCTCTCCCGAATGAGCTTAACTTTATCCACTGTCTGCCGGACTAAGTCGATCCAATCAACCCTGACTCACCTATCTCGAACCATCCAATGGGGGATCCACATTTTCTCCCATACAAAGCCTCATAAGGTGCCATCCCGATGTTGGAATGATAACTATTATTGTATGCGAACTCTATAAGAGGTAAGTGGTCATCCCAACTCCCCTTGAAGTCTAGCGCGCACGCTTGTAACATATCTTTGAGTGTCAAAATTGTGCGATGAGCCTAGCCATCTGTCTGAGGGTGAAAGGCAGTACTAAGATTAACATGTGTCCCTAGTCCTTTCTAGAAGGACTTCCAGAAGTTGGCGGTAAATTGTGCGCCTCTATCAGAGATAATAGATACTGGGACACTGTGCAGCCTAAAAATCTCTATAATATAAAGCCCTGCATAGTCTTCGGCCAAAAAATTAGTCCTGACTGGTATAAAGTGGGCTGATTTTGTTAGTCTATCAACAATTACCCAAATAGAGTCAAACTTCCGACGCGATTGAGGTAACCCTGTAATAAAATCCATATTAATTGCTTCGCACTTCCACAAAGGAATGGCTATCTCCAAAACTAGCCCAGTGGGCTTTTGGTGTTCAACCTTCACCTGTTGGAAGTTAGGACACTGTGCCACAAATTCAGCAACGTCCTTCTTCATCCCATACCACCAATAGATATCCTTAATATCATGGTACATCTTCGTTGAACCAGGGTGAAAGAATAACAGGAATGATGTGCCTCTTCCATAATTCGATGTCGAAACCCTGCAACATTTGGAAAACACAATCAACCGCTATATCTGAGGACTCCATCTTCTACTATATCAAATGCTAAAGACTGTTGATACTGAACCTTGGCTCTAAGCTTCTCTAAGCTAGGATCCTCTTGTTGCAGTGATTTTACTTCTACAACTAGAGATGTTACGGCTGTATCCTGAATTGTGACCCCCTATCGTCTGCCTCTAACAATCTGACTCCCAAGATAGCTAAATGATGAAGCTCTCGCGCTAGCTCCTGCTTCTCAACACCTAAGTGGGATAAACTACCCATAGATTTTTGACTGAGGGTATCAACTACCACATTCTCCTTTCCTGGATGATATAAAATATCCACATCGTAGTCTTTCAGTAACTAAACCCATCGACGTTGTCGCAAATTTAACTCCTTCTTTCTAAATATATATTGAAGGCTCTTATGATCTGTGAAGATGTCAACATGAATGCCATACAAATAGTGTCTCCAGATCTTTAACGCTTGCACAACTGTAGCCAACTCTGAATCGTGGGTCGGATAGTTCTTCTCATGCTTCCTCAACTGCCTTGAAGCATATGCGATTACCTTACCATGTTGCATTAGAACACATCCCAACCCAACACCAGAAGCATCACAATACACCACATAGCCTTTTGAACCGTCTGGTAATGCAAGATTGGTGCTGATGTCAACCTGTCCTTCAGCTCCTCGAAACTGTGCTCGCAAACCTCAGTCTACTAGAACTTAGCTGCTTTTTGATTCAGGTTCTTTAATGGGCCTGAAATTGAAGAAAAACCCTCTACAAACCTTCTGTAGTACCCATCTAACCCTAAGAAACTACAAACCGCAGTCGGAGTCATGGGTCTGGGCCAAGTCTTTACAGCCTCAATCATTTGTGTATATACCACAATGCCTGCATCTGATATAATATGGCCTAAGAAAGCCACAGAGTCTTACCAAAACTCACACTTAGAAAACATTTCATAAAGTTCTCGCTCTCGAAGAACCTGAAGGATTGCTCGCAGATGATTTGCATGCTCGTCTTTTGAACGTGAATACACCAATATGATCAATAAATACAATCACAAACAATTCTAGATACGGCCTGAATATACTATTCATCAGGTCCATGAACACTTCTGGGGCATTAGTTAATCAAAAAGACATTACCAAGAACTCAAAGTGTCCATATATAGTTCTAAAAGCTGTCTTTGGACCGTCTTTCTCCCGATCTCGTATTTGGTGGTACCCTGATTTTAAATCAATCTTTGAGAAACACTTGGCAACTTCTAACTAATCAAACAAGTCATCTATCCTCGGAAGAGGATACTTATTCTTTATAGTTGCCTTATTCAGTTTTCGATAATCGATACACATTCTTAGTGAGCCATCTTTCTTTCTTACGAACTACACTGGTGCACCCCATGGTGAAGCACTAGGCCTAATAAAGCCTTTATCCAGCAAGTCTTTCAGCTGACCCTTCAACTCATTTAGCTCAACATGAGCCATTCAATAAGGAGGGATATACATGGGTTGTGTTCGTGGTAATAGATCGATAGAAAAATCAATTTCCCATTCTGGAGGGATACCAGGGAGTTCGTCTGGAAATACATCTAGAAACTCATTAACTACCGGAATAGACTGAAGAGTCAGTGGTTCTTCATCTATATCATCAACGTGAACAATATGATAAATACAACCCTTGGTAATCATCCTCTTTGCTTTAAAATAGGAAATAAACCTACCTTTCGGCGTTGTTGTATAGCCTTTCCATTCCCGAACTCCCTCTCCTGGAAAGTGGAATCTAACATTCTTTGTCCGACACTCAACATTAGCATAACAAAATGCAAACCAGTCCATACCCATAATGACGTCAAAATCAACCATATCTAATTCTACCAGGTCTACAGAGGGCTGACAGTCGATAATTTCTATCGTGCAACCTCGATAGACTCTCCTGGCAATAGTAGACTCACCAACTGGTGTAGATACAATAAAGGGTCGATCTAATGACTCTGCTACTATACATAACCTCCCTGCAATAAATGGAGTAACATAAGACAAAGTAGATCCAGGATCTATCAAAGCATAAACACAATGGGAGCAAACAATCAATGTACCTGTTACAACATATGGTGATGACTCTAAGTTTTGTCGGCCGGTTAATGAATAGGTATGGTTCTGTCCACAACCAGAACTAGATGCTCCCTTTTTGCCTCCGTCTCTACCCCTACTTGCTGAACTATGGGGTCCATGCCCTGTAGACTGTGCTGATGAGGAGGAACCTACTGCTGACCTGGCCGACTGACCTGTACCACCCTGACCTATGGTAGGGCAGTTTCTCCACCCATGCCCCTCCTGTCCACAAGAATAACAACTTGTGGAACCTTGTCTGCACCTCCCGAAATGCATCCTACCGCAGGTAATGCAACGTGGCGGAATGTCCTAGCCTGGCCTAAAACCCTCTGCTGCTGCAAGCTTGATGCTCGTGAACCCTTACCTGAGCCTCAACGTTCCTGATGATCAAATCTACTACCCTGGAACTGCTATGGGGGAGGTCTAGGTGGCCTAATAAAATATTGGGGTCTGGGACCACCCAGAAAATCTCCATGCGAACCGGTGGGCCTAGCTCTCTAATGTCTCTCTCTCTAGACCCTCTCACTCGTATAATATAGATGTCGGCGATCCTCTATGCCCTGTGCGAACGCCTGAATCCGCCAGATATCCATATTATCATTTAGCACAATGGTAGAACAAGCCTAGATATAGTCTGCGTTAAGCCTTCCCACAAATCTACGTACCCTGTCATGCTTCGTATCAACAAACACTGGTGCATATCTAGCCAACGAATCAAATCTCAGCCCGTACTCTCAGACACTCATGCCACCTTGTCGAATGTTTAGAAATTGGTCCACCTGGCCATCCCTAATATCTCGAGGCAAATAGTGATCTATGAAAGCTTCTGTAAAGCTATCCCAAGTGGGTAGAGATGTATCTTCTTACCTAGATCTCTTCCACCTTTCATACCACAAAACAACAACATCACGCAATGGAAATGCTACTAACTCAACTGACTCAGTCCCTGAGGCATGCATGACTCTGAAGATCCTATGAAGCTGATCAACAAAGTGTTGAGGGTCTTCTCTGCGATCAGTCACTGTAAATCGTGGAGGATTTAAGGCAAGAAATTTACGAACTCTCGAACTTCCGGGCCCTTCAGATGGTCCGGCAATATCTGGCGCAACTGGTTGGCACTGTGCAGCTACTAACTGTGTTAAACATATATATTGGACTCTTGAAATCCTGATCCGATGGAATAGGAGGTACAAGAGGTGGTACTGTTGGTGGAGCCGGAAGTCCTGTGGCCCTCGGAGGCTCCTGAAGCTATGGAGAAGCTATAAGGGGCCGACAAGATGTCTCCCCCTGGGTCTCACAATGGGCCACCTCCACCTTTGGTACTTTGTCGGTACCCTCGCTTGCAGTTGTATCTAGCCCCGGGCTAGTTGTGGCCTGTCTAGTGTCAGCCATCTCTATCTGCATACAATAATCAATTATAAGCCAGAAACCTCAACCCTTAAGACACCGCTCTATAGCACGAGGTGAGCAAATGAAGGATAGTCATTCTAACATGTCTGACAGTTTCTTGCTTATCGAATGTGGTGCACAACACAGTTATAAATAAGACTCTACTAGACATGGCTTGAAGACTCCCTACGATACGACGTTGCTTTGATACCAAGTTTTGTCACTCCCCAAACTCGAGGGGCGCAACTGGCTCCTAATTCCAAAACTCAGGCCGGAATCGACCCTCCTGAACCATTTGCTACTAGCGCCTGGCAGCCACACGCAATCAAGAAATCAAACAAGTATATCTCGGCTTAAAACTAAGCAATCAACCAGCAAGGCCACTGTCAAATGATCTGTAAAATAAATAGCTACTCCCAGGAGATCATATATATAAATAGTGAACTAGCACAGACGTCCAGATTGGGCCGTCGAGGCCACCATGATATCCATACCAAAACTAAAATCAGGTATATATCAATACAATACATCAAAAAGCTCACAAGCCTCCGCAAACCAACAATATAAGCCAGCATGGCCAAAATGTAGCTATAAACCTTACATACTAGTCTGGAAGCCTCTAAGAGTAGTAAAGATTGGAGGGACAGGTCCCCAGCCTACCCATAAAGATATATACAACAAAAGGTAAGAAACCTCCCAACACTGGCAGCTTCGGAGGAAAGGGGCTAGCCAACCAGATAAAAGTCAATCCAGTTACCGAGGAGGTCTACTAAGTCATCTGTCAGGACCTACATGCATGAATGCAGCGCCACCAAGGCCATGGGGCATCAATACAAAATAATGTACAGAGTGTGAAAGGCAATAGACGATGATGAGGTATCCTGATATACTCGAATAATCAAATAAACAAATCAAGGCTAAGATAAGTGTACTGACCTGCTCCTAAATCTAAACTTATCAAAAATAATAAAACAACAACCTAATCAAGCCCCCATAAGCTCAGCAGGTAGAAATAGCACACAAAACGACCTACTCAGGCCCCATAAGCCCGGAAGGTGCCAATCAGCCTATATACCCCTATCTATCAGTAGTCCCCTAGCCCCGTAGGCAGTCACATAGCCCTCTTAGGCATCAACACAGCTTATAGACAACTCATAGCCCTCTTAGGCAACAATATGGCCCTGTATGAAGAACATACCCTTCTTAGGCGTCAATATAGCCATGTAGGCAACTCATAGCCCTGTTAGGCATACATATCGCCCTGTAGGCAGAACATAGCCTTTCTAGGCATAGATCACATTCTTGCAGATAACCACAATAGCCCCAATGACAATAATAACAATCCAACCGCTTAAATCGAACAATTTAGTTATAAGCAACCTATACAAATAGCCTCTACGTCATGTCCAACATAGTGACGCTACTAACTGAATAAGAATCCCGACAAGGGAGGATTATATCAACTCGAGCAGCCAACAATCAACAATCAGGGATACAAGTATATTGAGGATGACAACCCAAATACATTGCTTCTAAGCTTTAAGGAAACATGTCGTAAGTAGGGAATAACTTTAACATACCTTTTTCGCTAAATTCACGTGGCCTAATGACTTTTACTCAATACTCCCTCGATACTACAACAAGGTAGTACCATAATCAACACACAAAAATAAAAGATACCATGACAATACAATAAAATATATGTATTTCCGTCGCAAATTGCTATTTGCTTCTTATAAAAGCTAGAGTCGATGAAAGAAGCGTCTTGCCTCGGTCTTAAGGGCGTAATACGCTTGAAAACCTTCAAATATATCCAAACCCTTCATGTCCCAACACTAAAGTGTGATATGCTGCGCAATCGGTAAAACAAATTATACTACGATGATAAGACCAACGCGTAAAACAACTTTCGTCAAGGACATAAGTCGAGAAAATCTATATTTTGCTTGATCCTAAAAATGGGTTACTCTAATTTCTCTGTTTTTTTAGCTTAAAATGGTAAAAAAAGTCGAAGGAGAAGATATATGTAACATTCCACCGACTTAGGGCCCCACCTCACGTGCTTCCATGCGCAGTCCCACGAAAATGTAAATATCTCTCTACTCTAAAGTCGTATGAACGAATAGTTTGATGCGTTGGAAACTAGACTCGTAGACCTTCGATTTAATAGCTTACGGGGTCCATAACACTTAATAGATTAGGAGAAAATATCCAAGACATTTGACTCAAATTTCAGATAAATATTTAAAAAGGAATTTATGGTAACTTTCACCAACCTTTATTTTGTCACTTACCTAACTTCAAAACTTGAGATACCACACTTGAAAACTTAAAATATCACATAACACATCATTTTTAATTTATTACTCACCCTCCTTGTCTTACCACGAAGATACGACTTAATTTAGACGTTTTTAAAAGTCGGGGTGTTACATCCTTCCCCTCTTAGAAACATTCGTCCTCGAATGAAAAATCTGAGTCATGCTGTTCAATTCTTAGGAGTTGCCAAAATTTAGGCAGTGTATCCTTTGTAAATGTCACTATCCAGGAACATGAAATGTAAAATTTCTAATCTAGGCATCTCATATGACAACATAAAGAGCTAAGCGTTATAGCTCCACTACAACAGTGCGAGTAGATATACAATGATAACCACAATAATAATAATAAGCAACAGTATATATAGATCTATATATATATATATAAATATAGGTATCTTACCTTACTGCCCCAATATAAACTAATATGACATCACCCTGGGATATGAAACAAGTGAGGATATTTGGACCTCATGCCATCCTCAGCTTCGCAGGTCACCCCTTCTCTATTTTTGTTCCTCCACAATACTTTAACCGAAGCCACCTCTTCGGTCCTCAATTTATGGACCTACCGATCTAATATAGCAACTGGAGTTTCCTCTTAGGAAAACTCCTCTGTGATTTGAACATCCTCAACTGGGACAACCCAAAAAGAGTCTCCTACACACTTCCGTAGTATCAATACATGGAAAAATGGATGAACAGATTTTAGCACAAAAGGCAATACTAACTCATACGCCACTTGTCCTACCCTTCGAAGGATTTGGTATGGCCCAATAATTCTTGGACTAAGCTTTCCCTTTTTTCCAAATAGCATAATACCTTCAATAGGTGGGACTTTTAAGAATACCCCGTCATTGACGCAAAACTCTAAGTCCCTTCGTCGCACATGAGTATGACTTCTGTCGGCTTTAAGCTGTTAACAGCCTCTCCCGATTAAGCTTAACTTTATCCACTGTCTGCTGGACTAGGTCGGGTCCAATCAACCCTGACTCACCTACCTCAAACCATCCAATCAGGGATCTACATATTCTCCCATACAAAGCCTCATAAGGTGCCATCCCGAAACTGGAATGATAACTATTATTGTATGCGAACTCTATAAGACGTAAGTGGTCATCCCAACTCCCCTTGAAGTCTAGCGCACACGCCCGTAACATATCTTCGACTGTCAAAATTGTGCGCTCAGCCTAGCCATTTGTCTGAGGGTGAAAGGCAGTACTAAGATTAATGTGTGTCCCTAGTCCTTTCTGGAATGACTTCCAGAAGTTGGTGGTAAGTTGTGCGCCTCTATCGAGATAATAGATACTGGGAAACCATGTAGCCTAAAAATCTCTCTAATATGGAACCTTGCATAGTCCTCGGCTGAAAAAGTAGCCCTGACTGGTAAAAAGTGGGCTAATTTTGTTAGTCTATCAACAATTACCCAAATAGAGTCAAACTTGCGACGCGATTGAGGTAATCCAGTAATAAAATCCAAATTAATTGCTTCCCACTTCCACAAAGAAATGGCTATGTCCTGAACTAGCCCAGCGGGCTTTTGGTACTTAACATTCACCTGTTGGCAGTTAGGACACTGTGCCACAAATTAAGCAACGTCTTTCTTCATCCCATGCCACCAATAGATTTCATTAATATCATGGAACATCTTTGTCGAACCAGGGTAAATAGAATAACGAGAATGATATGCCTCTTCCATAATTCCATGTCGAAGCCCTGCAACATTTGGAAAACACAATTGACCGCTATATTTGAGGACTCCATCGTCTACTATATCAAATGCTAAAGACTGTGGATACTGAGCCTTGGCTCTAAGCTTCTCTAAGCTAGGATCCTCTTGTTGCCGTGATTTTACTTCTACAACTAGAGATGATATGACTGTATCCTGAATTGTGACCCCACTATCGTCTGCGTCTAACAATCTGGCTCCAAAGCTAGCTAACTAATGAAGCTCTCGCGCTAGCTCCCGCTTCTCAACACTTAAGTGGGATTAACTACCCATAGATTTTCGACTGAGGGCATCACCTACCACATTCGCCATTTCTGGATGATATAAAATATCAACGTCGTAGTCTTTCGGTAACTCAAGCCATCAATGCTGTCGCAAATTTAACTCCTTCTGTCTAAATATATATTGAAGGCTCTTATGATCCATGAAGATATCAACATGAACGCCATATAAATAGTGTCTCTAGATCTTTAACGCATGCACAACTGCATCCAACTCAAAATCGTGGGTCGGATAGTTCTTCTCATGCTTTCTCAACTGTCTTGAAGCATATGAGATAACCTTACCATGTTGCATTAGAACACACCCCAACCCAAAACTATAAGCATCATAATACACCACATAGCCTTCTGAACCGTTTTGTAATGCAAGAACTGGTGCTGATGTCAACCTGTCCTTCAGCTCCTGGAAACTATGCTCGCAAGCCTCAGTCCACTGTAACTTAGCTGCTTTTTGAGTCAGCTTCGTTAATGGGCCTGAAATTGAAGAAAATCGCTCTATAAACCTTTTGTAGTACCCAGCTAACCTTAAGAAACTACGAACCTCAATCAGAGTCATGGGTCTGGGCTAAGTCTTTACGGCCTCAATCTTTTGTGTACCAACCGCAATGCCTGCATCTGATATAATATGGCCTAAGAAAGCTACAGAGTCTAACAAGAACTCACACTTAGAAAACTTTGCATAAAGTTCTTGCTCTCGAAGAACCTGAAGGATTGCTCGCAGATGATTTGCATGCTCATCTTTTGAACGTGAATACACCAAAATATCATCAATAAATACAATCACAAACAAGTCTAGATACCGCCTGAATATACTATTTATCAGGTCCATGAACACTGCTGGGGCATTAGTTAATCCAAAAGACACTACCAAGAACTCAAAGTGTCCATATCTAGTTCGAAAAGTTGTGTTTGGAACGTCTTTCTCCCGAACTCTATCTGGTAGTACCCTGATCTTAAATCAATCTTTGAGAAACACTTAGCACTTTGTAACTGATCAAACATGTCATCTATCCTTGTAAAGGGATACTTATTCTTTATAGTTGTCTTATTCAGTTGTCGGTAATCGATACACATTCTTAGTGAGCCATCTTTCTTCCTTACGAACTACATTGGTGCACCCCATGGTAAAGCACTAGGCCTAATAAAGCCTTTATCCAGCAAGTGTTTCAGCTGGTCCTTCAACTTCTTTAGCTCAGCCGGAGTCATTCTATAAGGAGGGATAGATATGGATTGTGTACTTGGTAACAGATCAATAGCAAAATCAATTTCCCATTCTGGAGGGATACTAGGGAGTTCGTTTGGAAATACATCTAGAAACTCATTAACTACCAGAATAGATTGAAGAGTCGGTGGCTCTTCATCTATATCATGAACGTGAACAAGATGATAAATACAACCCTTGGTAATCATCCTCCTTTCATTAAGATCGGAAATAAACCTACTTTTCGGCATTGTTGTATCGCCTTTCCATTCCCAAACTGCCTCTCCTGGAAAGTGGAATCTAACAGTCTTTGTCCAGTACTCAACATTAGTATAACAAGATGCTAACCAGTCCATACCCATAATGATTTCAAAATCAACATCTCTAATTCTACCAGGCCTATAGAGGTCTCACGGTCGATAATTTCGACCATGCAACCTTGATAGACTCTCTTGGCAATAGTAGACTCACCAACTGGTGTAGATACATTAAAGGGTCGATCTAATGATTGCTACTATACATAACCTCCCCGCAATAAATGGAGTAACATATAACAAAGTATATCCAACATCTATCAAAGCATAAACACAATGGGAGCAAACAGTCAATGTACCTGTCACAACATCTGGTGATGACTCTGAATCTTGTCGCCCGGTTAATTAATATGTACGGTTCTGTCCACTACCAGAACTAGATGCGCCCTCTCTGCCTCCGCCTCTACCCCTACGTGCTGAAGTGTGGGGTCCATGCCTATAGACTGTGCTGATGAGGAGGAACCTACTGCTGACCTGGTCGACTGACCTGTACCACCCTGACCTATGGTAGGGCAGTTTCTCCACCCATGCCCCTCCTGTCCACAAGAATAACAACTTGTGGAACCTTGTCTGCACCTCCCAAAATGCATCCTACCATAGGTAATGCAACGCAGCGGGGATGTCCTAGCCTTGCCTGAACCCTTCTGCTACTGCAAGCCTGATGCTCGTGAACCCTCACCTGAGCCTGACTATTCCTGATGATCAAATCTACTACCCTAGAACTGTTGTGGTAAAGGTTTAGGTGGCCTAATAAAATATCAAGGTCTGGGACCACCCTGAAAAGCTCCCTGCGAATCGGCGGGCCTAGCCCTCTTCTGTCTCTCTCTCTCGACCCTCTCACTCATATACTGTAGATGTCGACGATCCTCTATACCTTGTGCGAAGGCCTGAATCTGCAAAATATCTATATTATCATTTAGCGCAGTGGTAGAACAAGCCTCGATATACTTTGAGTTAAGCTCTGCCACAAATCTACGTACCCTGTCATGCATCGTATCAACAAATGTTGGTGCATATCTAGCCAATGATTCAAATCTCAGCCCGTACTCTCGAATACTCATGCCACCTTGCCAAAGGTTTAGAAACTAGTCCAACCGTCTATCCCTAATCTCTTGAGGCAAATAGTGATCTATGAAAGCTTCTTGCTTATCGAATGTGGTCCACAACACATTTATAAACAAGACTCTACTAGACATGGCTTGCAGACTCCCTAGGATACGACGTTGCTCTGATACCAACTTTTGTCACGCCCCAAACTCAAGGGGCGCAACTGGCTCCTAATGCCAAAACTCAGGCCCGAGCCGACCCTGCTGAACCATTTGCTACTAGCGCATGGTAGCCACACTCAATCAAGAAATCAAACAAGTATATCTCGACTTAAAACTAAATCATCGGTCGGCAAGGCCCCTGTCAACTGATCTATAAAAGAAACAGCTACTCCAAGGAGACCATATAAATAAATAGTCAACTAGCACAGAAGTCTTGATTGGGCCATCGAGGCCACCATGATATCTATACCAAAACTAAAAGCAGGTATATATCAATATAATACATCAAACAGCTCACAAGCTTCCGCAAACCAACAACATAGGCCAACATGGCCATAACGTAGATATAAACCCCACACACTAGTCTGCAAGACTCTAATAGTAGTAAAGATTGGTGGGACAGGGTCCCAACCTACCCATAAAGATATATACAACAAAAGGTAAAAAACCTCCCAACTCTGGCAGTTACGGAGGATAGGGGCTAGCCAACCGGGTAAAAGTCAATCTTGCTGCTGAGGAGGTCAACTCAGTCGTCTGTCAGGACCTGCATGCATGAATGCAGCGCCCCCAAGGCCATGGGGCGTCAATACAAAATAATGTACAGAATATGAAAAGCAATAGACTAAGATGAGGTATCCTGATATACTGGAATAATCCAATAAATAAATCAAGGCTAAGATAAGTGTACTGACTTGCTCCTAAATCTAAACTTATCAAAAAAAATAAAACAACAACCTAACCAAGCCCCCATAAGCTCGGCAGGTACAAATAGCACACAAGACCACATACTTAGGCCCCCATAAGCCCGGAAGGTGCCAATCAGCCTATATACCCCTATCAGTAGTCCCCTAGCCCCGTAGACAGTCACATAGCCATCTTAGGCATCAACGTAGCTTATAGACAACTCATAGCCCTCTTAGGCAACAAAATGGCCCTGTATGAAGCACATAGCCTTCTTAGACATCAATATAGCCCTATAGGAAACTCATAGCCCTATTAGGCATCCATATAGCCCTGTAGGTAGAAGATAGCCCTTCTAGGCATAGATCACATTCTTGCAGCTAACCACAATAGCCTCAACGGCAATAATAACAATCCAACCGCTAAAAGCGAGCAATTTAGTTATAAGAATCCCGACAAGGGAGAATTATATCAACTCGAGCAGCAAACAATCAACAATCACGGCTACAAGTATATCGAGGGTAACAACCAAAATACATTGCTTCTAAGCTTTAACGAAACATGTCGTAAGTAGGGAATAGCCTTAATATACCTTTTTCACTAAATTCACGTGGCCTAATAAGTTTTACTCAATACTTCCTCGATACTACAACAAGGTAGGACCATAATCAATACACAAAAATAAACGCTACCATGACAATACGATAAAATATATGTATTTCCGTCGCAAATTGCTATTTGCTGCTTATAAAAGGTAGAGTCGATGAAAGATGGGTCTTACCTCGGTCTTAAGGTCATAATACGGTTCAAAAGCTTCAAATATATCCAAACCCTTGTTGTCCCAAAACTAAAGTGTGATATGCTACACAATCGATAAAACAAATTATACCACGATGATGAGCCTAACGCGTAGAACAACTTTCGTCCAGGACTTAAGTCGAAAAAATCTATATTTCACTTGATCCTAGTAATGGGTTTCTCTAATTTTTATGTTTTTTTAGCTTAAAATGTTGAAAAAAGTTGAAGGAGAAGATATATGTAACATTCCACTGACTTAGGGCCCCACCTCACGTGCCTGCTTGCGTAGTCCCATGAAAATGTGAATATCTCTCTATTCTAAAGTTATATGAATTAATGGTTTGATGCGTTGGAAACTAGACTCGTAGACCTTCGATTTCATATCTCGCAGGGACCATAACTTATAAGAGATTGGGAGTAAACGTCCGAGATATTTGACTCAAATTTCAGATAAATCTTTAAAAAGGAATTTACGTTAACTTTCGCCAACCTTTATTTTGTCACTTACCTAACTTCAAAACATGAGATACCACACTTGAACACTTAAATATCACATAACACATCATTTTTAATTTATTACTCACCCTCCTTGTCTTTCCACAAAGATACGAGTTAAATTAAACGTTTTTAAAAGTCGGGTGTTACAGTAAAAGTAAATTATTTAGTGTGGGATTGATTTTGGATATCAATTAAGGTCATTACAAATTCCTAGCACAAAGAAGAGTTGAATGTTTCCTTATCGATTAAGTTTTGATGTAAAATTCTACTTGGGTCATTTTCAAATGACCATATCTCTTAAAATATAAAGAGTTGTGTGGCCCATAACCTATTAAATTAAGGTTATTTGAATCTTCTTTCCAAAACCACCAATTTCGCAGCAATC
Source organism: Solanum stenotomum (assembly GCF_019186545.1). Lineage (NCBI taxonomy): Eukaryota > Viridiplantae > Streptophyta > Magnoliopsida > Solanales > Solanaceae > Solanum > Solanum stenotomum. The sequence continues at coordinate 34,440,617 of NC_064286.1, read as the reverse complement.
AAATGTTGAGTAAAATGTTATGACCATTTTAGTAACATGATACAATGAAGTGACGAATTAACTACGAGAAAACATTAAAAAGGGCCCTTTTGTCTTTTTCCTTCTAAGAAAACCTAAAATGAATTTCTTGACTAATTAAAGACCAAAAACAATCAGATTTTTATGTCTTAATTCATCATTCTCCTCTCTGTCAAACCCTAAGGCAAAACCATAAGGATTAATCAAAGTACAAGACTCCATTCAAGATTTTTTCAATATTTTTCATGATTCTGCTTCAAGGTAAGTCTTTCTCCAAGAATTTTGAATCACTAATGAAAATCACAATTCTTGGCCATAGAGATTTCAAAGAAAGTAATTCAAGAATATCAAGAAAGGTTTTCTTGATTGTGCTCCTTCAAGATAGGTTTTCAAGGCTCCTAACCAAGTTCTTTTTCAAGACTCTTCATGATTATTCAAAAACCTTGTTCTTTCAGGCCTATAAGGCTATCATATTGTTGGACTAGTTCGTCCTCACGCCCTACATCTACTTTCAAATCAGTAAAAGAGTAATCTAGGATTCTACCCCTAGATTTGAGTATTTTTGAGATCAGTTAATTTTGAATTCTCGAGTTCCTATTTCTTTTTGAAATTCTACTAATAATAATTGAATTGTTATATGTTATGCATTAACATTCTTGAGTTGAGTTGTTCATGTCCATAATTCAGCATGAACCCTATGGTGTGAGTTATACATTTTTAAAAGCATTTTAAAAACAACACTTGAGTTCTTAAACTGAGTTTTGAAAAAGTAAATAGTAGTTTTGAGAAAAGAGTTTCTAAATCATGATTAGGATGATAATAGAGTATTCCATCAATGTAGTAGTAGTATGGTATCTAGATATACCATCAATGTTTATGTAGTATGACTTCCCGAGTCATGAATGATAATATTAAAATATGATTTTGATATGTTTTTGAGAAAGAGTTTTCAAGTATGAATTTGTAAGAGTATTGGATGACTATGTATTACCATAGGCATCAATTTTTATATTGATATAAGAGAACTTAAGATTTCTAAAAGAGTTATGAGTTCAAAAGATATTTCGAGAGAAGTTACCTCTTTTAAGAGGGTAGTTTGAGCAATTATCTCAAACCAGAGAAAGAGTTATGTTATTAAACATATGAGCATGAGTATATATTATTAGGAGTAGTATTGAGCACCGATATAGGGGAGAGTTCAAAAAACTTAGAGGCACCATAAACCATGTATGCCAAGATGGGTAAAAAGTCATACATTTTAGATGATTCCTTATTCCTTTTTAAGAATAGCCTGGTGGATCCAGTTAGTTGAGATATTCTATACCCCGGCAAGGTAAAGGACAGTTCTAGCAGTGTGGACGACACGCTATATCATCACGTAGCTCATTGTGATGGTTGTTGGTTAGAGAATCTCCCAATAAAGTTAAAGTGTATTTTTATATATCACTTATTATGTTTAGTTCAGAGATGAGAAAATATTTTGTAAAGGTTTAACTGATTTAACTCCTTCAATTCTTTACATTCATCTTTAGTACATTGTTATCTATTCCAATCCTTTCTTTCAGTTATTTTTTACTAATCTATATTACATACTGGTACATTCATTGTACAAATTAGATTCAACATGTATCTTTTAATTAGGCAGATGCATGTTCTTAGTATCCTCAACAAGATTGAGAGCACTTTCATCTACTCGTCAGACTTTAAGTAAGACCTCCTTGCTTCCAGAGGACAACAATTTTATTAGTTGTTAGTATCTGTAACATTTTTAGTAATTTTGGCTCTTGTCCTGACACTCATCTTTATATGGTAAATGCTTCATAGATAGACAGTTTTGGAGAGTTTTCAAATTCATATGTTTTCTTTAAAACTTTTGTTCCATAATCAGTATATTCAGTTTAGTTTTGAGAATGAGTAACCTGTTTTTAAATGTTTCTTTCAACTTAATACCTGTGTATGCTTGAGTTAGTCTTCCGCTTGTAATCGACCAAGATGAGGGTTCGCTTAGGGACCAACAATGGTTCTCGAGTGCCAGCCACATCTAGGGTTTAGGCTCGGGTCGTGACAATTGTTGTTGAAGGATAATCATCCAAACATAAAGTATAAAATACGTATGCGATTTATTTAATGTATTTATTGTATCATGAAATATTTTGTATCGAAAATGTATCATTATACATCATAGATAGGAGAGGTATCATGATTTGTCATTGGAAATGAATCATTATGTAATATATCAAAAAGGTATTGTGATACATCATGTATTTGAATGGTATCATTATGCGATGTATCTTAAAGGTATCATGATACATCATATGTCTGAATTATATTATGATGTAATGTATCGGAAAGGTATCATGATACATCATATATCATGATGGAATCATCATATATCATATATCATAAAGGTATCATGATACCATTAACTACAGAATCTAGGTAATTGTTCTCTACATTTTATATCCCGAAATGTCATATTAGAACTTAAATGGTTCACATAGTTAATGTATCACAATAAGCATCTAACAATTAAAAGAAAAAAAAAAAGAAAACGAAGCTAATGGGATATATAAAAATCATCATTTTAAAAAATGGGATAGATTATTACTAGTAAACCTGGCATGACCCAATTCCTCAAGTCATGATAACAACTACTACAACCCTCAAGTATATAAGTCAACCCATAACCCAAAACAACGAGTAATAGATATAAGGATAGAAACAAATCAGAAACACTAATTCAATTATAGAAATGGAATAACAAACGGAAGAAAACAACAATGATATCCATACAAAAGATCCCTCCTAGAACCTAAATGTCAGAAGAACAGTTTTGTTTAAACACAAGAGTTTTAAATCCCAAAACTGGATAAAAAATAAAAGCTTGTCTCAAAAAGCAAAAGACTAGCTATCAAAATAGAGGTAGAGGTTAATAAGTACATGACTCCTAGTACCTCCCTGACTTCATAACTGAAGCTACAACGGGCTTGAATGATCAATGCTGGAAGCAGGTGCTCAGACCTACATCACGGATCATATGCAGAGCGTAGAATGAGTATCAAAACAACATGTACTCAGTAGGTATCATAGGCTGACTAACTCATAAGGGGAGTGTAGACCACAACAATAGGGATTCAAGCCATCTACTGTGAATGTGGGATTTGGTGGGCCAAAGTAGTCCACCGGCGATGAAAATACTATAGTAGACCAGACGGAGGCACCACCATAACACCTGATTAAGTATGAAAAGAACAGGTCCAAGAGGAATTTAAATGAAATGCACACGAGTGTATTAATAAAACAAAAAGAACTAAGTTCAACTAAATAAACATAACATACCTTCATAAGCCTAAAAGGTACACATATGTGCAATTTTAAGTTAAAACATTTACAGACCCCATAAGTCCGACAGGTGTACATAATAGCTAGATCTACTAAGAACGAGTCATGGTGACTTAAGATCTACACAAGGCGTAGACCATACCTCGAACCTTAGATAACCTCTGGGTAACCAATAAAAGCCTTCCAAAGCTAAGGAGTAGAGAGCATGAACCTCAAACCGCATGTGGTCTCTAAAGGGGCAATAGGCTGAAGCTAGAGTGTATCAACACCTTAAAGGATAAAGGGCAACATGACTAAACATTGAATCATCGATTATAATTGCTTCCAAAGGACCTCATATAAGTAATCATCATAGAACCACCATGGAATGATGTTTACTAGTAGATAATAGACACAACACTCTAAACTCGAACCAACTCTAGTGTCCTATTGCTAAGCTAAGCCTAAAATCCCAAACGCACTTCATGGGGCCATATATTGAAAGAGATTTGAGTCCTCGCCTAAACTAAGGCTCATTTCTATCAGACTCAAATATTCTACACAAGTGCATAAGGAGTTAACCATCTGCAACGATGTCGAAAAAGAATGAGGCCAAACCAGTCCAAATATAGCACGACTACAACTAGAATTAGTCTTAAGCCTACACTAAGGTAAAAAATGCTCAAACAATCAACAAAAAAAAATTGAGGATAACCACGAGGTAAGGTTGATCATATACAACAATCAGCATGAAAAAAACCCAAAATATGCCCAAAACATGATATGTAACAAACTAACATGATCAACTAGGTTTCCATTCCCATTCACAAAATTAAATAGCATTTCATATAATCAAGCTCAATCTAAAGAATGGACAGCTTTAGCCTATCTTTAGGTTAAAAATAATTTGGGGCTCAGAACAGAGGAACCAAGACCATGATACAATTCACACTTTAAAGAATAACTAACAAGCTAACGTTGTCCTAAAATAGAGGAAAATAACATAAGAAGAGTCTCTGATAGTTCACAATAACACACCCACGTAGCCCCGCATTTTTCGAACATAATGGACTTCAAATAACCCAAATCTGAGATATATTAGAAGATAAATCGGCAAAGGAAAATTATTAGTCCTTATTGATCGGGTCGTGTCTTTAAAAAAGGGACTAGACCAAAATCCTACTCCCTGTATGCGGCTAGAGGGGCCTGAAAACGTGGAGGATCAACAATTAACCATCTGCAAACGCGATGAAGGCCCTACCAATGCTAAGGGTAAGGAACAAAGACCCTGCGACCACTCCAGGACCCATGAATATAGAGAGTAGAGACCTAACCCATAGCCAATGAAGCATAGGCCCCGTGAACATCATGACCAGATTTATTAGTGTTTGCACACGTGAAGGAAAATATAAATTATACCAGCCAATGCACATTAACTTGTTTTTGACAACATAAAATCTCTGATGGAGTTCTCAGAATTTGTTCAAATCCTTGTGCACACAATCGAGATATAAAAATCTATCAAATTCAACAGTCCAAACTCAATGGAGTAGTCAAAACTTCCATGAGAGCTTGTCTCGAGAAAAAGTGGGTACCACACCCAAATTGCATTTTAAGCTAAAATCCACAAAGAGGCTCGGAATTAGGCAGGAAGCCTTGAGATCTACACAAAGGATCATTCTAGAGACAACTCAACATTTCAAAGTTAACCACACTGACGAAATTCATGTGCAGACATATTTACCAAGAATGATGACTGAGGTCAAACTTAAGACAAAGCTTAAATGGTAAAATACCTAATTGCATAGACTCAAACCAAAAGCCTCTGGACCCGAACTAACTATGCCACTAGCCTAAAATGACCCAACCCCTTTAGAGCTAATTGAACCATCAGAATTGTATTTTGAGGCACTCTTCATAAAATTTGTATCGAAATCAGCCATTCAAGTTTCAAAATCTCTGAAACATGGAATTTCACAAAAAAAATGAACAACCAGGTGATCGAACTGTCAACCCCTTCAAGTTATAAATGAATTTGAGTCGCTATAGGAACACTTGAAGCTATGAAATGAAGGCATAAACATAAAAATGACCTAGAGGGTCATTACAACACCCCTTACTAATAGGGATTTTTTCCATGAAATTAAGTGTCAACAACAGCCTAAAGGCTCAAACAAACCAAGAAACTTCTCTCCCGTCTCATGCTCAGTCTCACGGTTGCCTTTTCAACTAGACGATGAGTCCAATAGACCGTCACGACAGGAATGGCTGTCAAACACAACTGTCACCCATCTAAGAATAGAAAGGCAACTACTACTCCATAAAGGTCAAATGCTCATCCAACTCTACCGGTTCATACCGGAGCATATGAGACTCATCATGAAAATATTGTTGCAACATTAAAACATGAATAATAAGGTGAATAGGTGAAAATGCTCAAGGTGGGGCTACATCATAAAAAACCTCACCAACTATGTAGATTATCTCAAAAAGGCAATATATTTGAGCTAAGCTTGCTCCACCTCCAAAATATCATCACCCCCTTCATGGGTGAAACACGGAGGAAAACGCACCAACGGAAAACCGCAAAGGTTGATCCCTACGATCAGCATAACTCTAGTATCTACTTTGATTTGTGCAAGGCCTATCCTAAATCACCCTCACTCTATCCAAGGCCTCCCAAAGCAAGTCAATATCACGAGGCCAAGGCTTTTTAGACTCAAACCAGCCAACCAAAGAGAGACAATGCCTGTCATATAAGTCCTCGAATAGGGTCATCTGAATACTAGAGTGGTAGTTGTTGTTGTACAAAAAATCTGGTAAATAAAAGAATTGTCCCACTAACCCCTACATCTCCAAGACATAAGCTCGTAACATCTCCTTAAGAACTTCAATAGTATGCTTCGACTGCCCATTGGTCTATGAGTGGAAATTTATGCAATTTCAATATGAGTGCCAAACTCCTCCTATAATGTCCTCAAAAAGGTAAAAGTGAATTGATCACCCCGATTTGAGATAATAGACAAAGCACACCATGAACACTAACAACCTGGGTGTTGAATAAAGACTGAATATGGGGAAATTGTGCTGACTTTGTAAGTCGATTGATGATTACATAGATATTGGCAACACAAACCGGCAAACAAATCCATAGTGTTTCGATCCCACTTCCTCTCTAGAATGGCTAACCCTTGAAACTCACCACTAGTCCTCAAATGCTTGGCCTTTAGCATCTGGAAACATAAGTAACAAAACGCATAGTCTATATTACTTCTAATACTAGTCCACCTATAATGCGGCCTCAAATCATGAAGGCTCAACTAAATCAAGTCCCCAACTCTCGAAACCCATGTATAAGCACCAAATCTCAAAACCCCATCTGAATCTAAGGTAGCTAGACCGAAATCACCCTCTAACACTAAATCTTAAAGATTTACCAATGCTTCATCATCAAACTAGCGACCATGCTCAAGCAATGAAGACTAAACCCTCACATAGGCTAATGTAGCCTAGAATGTGAAATATCAAGCTAAATAATCCTATTACCTAAGGATTGAATGTCCAAAGACAAAGGTCGCTCCATAGCAAATAGAAAGTGTAGACTAAATGTACTCACCACCTTCCAGCCTAACGAGTCCACCGTCATATTTTCCTTGCCGGAATGATAACAAATAGAGAGGTCATAGTTCTTCAAGAGCTCAATCCATCAACTTTACCTTGAATTCAGGCCTCTCTAGCTCCTTATATACTAAATACATATGTGATAAGTGTAGATCACACACCAGACTCGATATAGGTAGTGCCTCTAAATCTTAAGTGCAAAAACCATGGGTAGGGTATGTAGTTATGCTTATGCAACTTAAGTTATCATAATGCATAAGCTATAACCCAACATTGCTACATCAATGCACAACATAAACCTACGTTGGATACATCACAATACAAAGTGAACCCATTATTGTCAAATAGAAAATTAAATATAGGATCAATAGTAAAAAAACTCATAGAGCTTCTGAAATCTGAACTCACACTTCTCAGACAACTCAAATGGTAAATTAATATGAGTTAACCGGCTCAAAGGTAATACTATGGTAGAGAATCCCTCCAAAATCCACTTTTAGTAGCCTGCTAAACCAACGAATCTCCAAATCCTAGTAACTATAGCGAGCCGAACCCAATTATGAATTGTAACACCCCGTATTCGAAATAGGAAATGAAGCAAATTTTGGAAAGTTGGAGGTTCACGCCACGGAGGCCAACCACAGCTCGTAGGTAGGACCACGGACCATAGTTTGGTCCATGCACTGACCCAAAAGTAGCCTGATCATGATCGATGGTCGTGCACAATGGCCCATCGTCCTGACCATGGTCTGTCGTCAGCGGTCTGTGAATGGTGGGCTGGCAGTTATTTTTAGGGGCAGTTGGGTCTTTTCCTAATTATTTTATTCCTATACTACGTCGTTTTGACCTTAATTAAGACCCATATATAAGTGTTTCCAACACTCAAATTTGATCATTAACTTCATTCTCTCCAAATTCACCTAATAGAAGAATTCTCTAAAATATTTCTCTCTCCAGAACTTGAAGAAGAAGATGGATTCCACCTACGGTTTCAAGTCAAGTCTCAATTCGTCCATTAAAGATTAGCAATTTGTCTTCTAGGTATAATAGTTTTTATCCATGGATTCCTTCCAATCACGGAGTTCCTAAATTCCTCTATTTTCAAAGTTAGAATTCCCTAATTGAGTTAGGGTTTTCTTCAATTTTCATGGGTTCTTTTGATTAGTGATTTCAATGATTGAATTATGATCTCTTATGCGTGAATTTATGGAGTACTATGATTTTATGATGGTTTCCCCATAAATTCATATAATCCCCATGTTTTCAAGTTATGATTATATGATGTGAGATTTTTATTACGACGGAAGAATTTTATGAAGTTAAGCATGTATTGCTAGCTTTACATGAATTTATGATCAAATCAATATCGAACCCACGTTTTCTAAATATTGATGATTGAAAGTGGGATATGAACTTTGAAAGGTAAATTATGGAATTATGCATGTTCTTATGAAATCTATGCAAATGTTTTAAGAATGCATTGAGAGTAAATTATCAATAATGATGATCATGATGTTTTATTGAAAGGATTTTTCACATATACACATTAAAGAAAGATGTGAAAGGTTTTCTCACATAATAAAGGATTCTAAGGTTGAAAGCTTTTCTCACCTAATTGAATAAAAAATTAAGAGCTATAAAAATGAACCTAGCTTGGATTTGTTATTGAAAGATACCTTTCCATGGTTGATGACTTAGCTTGGATTGGCAAGATGATGTGCCTTTCCATGGATAAGAAGAACAAGTAAGAATTGACTATTATATGGGGTTTATGCTTAGCACCGACATGATATTCAGATTAAAGCTCTCCCGTTAATAAAGGTTGGATTTCTAGAAGTAATCTCCTTATCCCTTATATATTTGCCCCTATTGGATGATTTTCAAGATGAACATTAGCTAGTGGATCAACTTTAGCTTAGATTTATGGTCTTACCTTGGCAAGTAGGACAACTCTTTTCGGTGTGGGAGACACTGGTGGATCATATTGTAGCCCACATGGTCTCTATGTCGGTTAAGGCTGATTCTCACATTAATAATAAACTAGGGTAACTTCAAGAAGTTTCTCATATGTGTTCATAGGATTCAAAGATGTTATCTTGCATTGAACATGGTTTTATGACTTATGTTTTCTACCCCTTTTATATCATGTTTTATGTTGTTCAATTGCATTTCATGAAACGTCCCTTTTAGAATGATTGAAATGTTTTATACATACCAATTATACTTGGTACTTTATTTTGCACTAACACATACTCTTGCCTACATTTCCTCAAATGTAGGGTCGGATAGTTAGGTTTCTCAGTTTTGTGGCTAGGGGTTGATTTTGAGGTTCCCGAGATTTTGTGAGTCCTCATGCTTCGAGGACGAATGTTCATTTTTGTATTTCACTTTTCAACATGATGTATGAGATAGCAACAATTTCATTCTATTGTACTAGATGGCTACATTGAGACAAATGTTTTAGACTTCCGCTTTTCTTTTATAAAACTATTGGACTTGGACTATTGTTTTACTTCTATTGTTTTATTTCTTATGTTATGAATTCTAAGTGGCTTGTATAGGAACTTTCTGGGTCCTAAACACCATGTTACATCTAGGGGGTACCCTTGGGTCATGACAAACTTGGTAATCAGAAGACAAGGTTTAGAATGGTCCTAGGATGTCTCATAAGCTATGTCGAGTACAATCTTCTTCATGAGTGTGAAGTGTGCCATATATATAAATTAGAGTCTACAAGATGATTAGGAAACTCCGTTTCTCTCATTACTCTAAATTCATACAATCGAATCTAACTCAATAAGGTCTTTCTCCTAATCCTTATTCGATGCTCTATAGGATATGGCTACTAGAAAAGCTTGTACTAGAAGAATTGTGAGGGAGAATATGGAACAAGAAGCTCCTCCCCAAGCTCCTTAACTTCTAGTCGATCCATTTGTCGAGCAATTAACTAATGCTATGTTTAGGGTTAATTTCCAAGGGTTGGCTCAAGTTGTGACGGCCCAATCCAATAGGGGGTTGAGGTTTTCGTGAACCCAAATGTGGGTACGACAACATCTAGAGTGAGGGAATTCACTACGATGAATCCTATAGATTTTTATGGTTTTAGGGTTGAGGAAGATCGTCAAGAGTTTGTTGATGAGGTCTATAAGGTTTTGATGATCGTGGGAGTGACGCTGGTGGAAAAGGCAGAGATGGCCGCTCATCAACTAAAAAGTGTGGTTCAAATTTGGTTCATTCAATAGAAAGAAGGGAGACCGGAAGATGCGGGTCCTCTTGATTGGGAGAAGTTTAAGGCTACTTTTCTTGATAGGTTATTACCCCTTCAAATGAGGGAAGACAAGGTGCTTGAGTTCATTAACCTTTGACAAGGATGTATGAGTGTGACGGAATATGCTCTAAAATTCACATAATTGTCTAAATATGCTCCAACAATGGTTGCCGATTCAAGGGCAAAGATGAGTAAGTTCGTTTTGGGTTTGTCTAAATGGCGGTTAAAGAGTGTTGTACCGCCATGCTTATTTATGACATGGACATGTTTCGTCTCATGGTCCACGCACAAAAAATTGAAGAGGAGAAACTGAAGGATAAGTCTAGAGAGGTAAAAAGGGCTAAGACCGATGATGGTACTTTCTCTCATGCAAGTTCCGATGGACATGGTTGTCCTAGATTTCGACAAAAGTTTTTCGGTCAAGGTTCCTCCAATTCTCATCCTAAGTTCAACAAAGATAGAGTGTCTAACCCTAAACCTCAAGGATGGAATGGGAATGGATCTTTATTGTCCATTTCAACTTGTACTAGGTGTGGAATGAAGAACGAGGGTAAGTGCCTAGCCGGCCCGGATGATTGATTTAGTTGTGGTAAGAGTGGTCATAAGATGAGGGTTTTCCCAATGCTTAAGGTTAAAGGAAGTGAGGGCAAGCAAGTTCCTCCTAGAAGTTCGGGCCCCAATGCTCCTAAGCAAAACTAATTCTATGCACTTAAGACTTGTGGTAAACAAGAACGTTCTCCCGATGTGGTTATCTGTACTTTGAATTTTTTCCAACTTGATGTTTATGCTTTACTTGATCCTGGTGCTACCTTGTATTTTGTGACGCCATATGTGGCTATGAGATTTTACATTCTTTTGGATGTATTGTTAGATTCTTTTTATGTATCTAGTCCTGTAAGTGATTCTACTGTGGCTAAGAGGGTCTATAGAAAGTGTTTTGTTTCCTTGTCCCATAGAGTTACTCTTTTTGACTTAGTAGAGCTTGATATGCTATACTTTTATTTTAACCTTGGTATGGATTGAAAGAACTCATGTTATGCTGCTATTGATTATAGAACTCATGTAGTCAAGTTTCAGTTCCCGAATGAGCCTGTCCTAGAGTTGAAAGAGTGAAATTCTATACCTAAGGGTAATTTTGTCTCTTGTCTTAAAGCTAGAAAGATGATTTCTGAGGGTTTCATTTACCATATAGTTTGGGTGAGGGATGTGGATTCTGAAACCCCTACTATTAAGTCGGTCCCCACTGTTAATGAGTTTTCAGAACTGTTCCTAGATCATTTACCTAGTATTCCTCCTGAGAGGGAAATAGACTTATGTATTCACCTTCTCCAAGATACGCAACTTATTTATATTCCTTCTTACCGAATGGCTCTGACGAAACTAAAGGAGTTGAAAGAACAATTGAAAGATTTGTTGGATAAGGGTTTCATCCGACCGAGTATCTCTCCATGGTGTGCTCCAGTTTTATTTGTTAGAAAGCAAGATGGTTCTCTTTGTATGTGTATTGACTATCATCAATTGAACAAGGTAACCATTAAGAAAAAATATCCTCTCCTAAGTATAGATGATTTGTTTGAGCAACTTCAAGGAGCAAGTTATTTGTCTAAGATTAACATTCGATTAGGTTATCACAAATTGAGCGTGAAAGAAGATTATATTCCGAAGACGACTTTTCGAACTCTGTATGGTCATTATGTGTTTTTGGTAATGTCATTTGGATTGACTAATGCTCCGGCGTGTTTATGTATTTGATGAATATGGTGTTTAGACAATACCTTAACATGCTTGTTATTGTGTTCATTGATGATACATTTATCTATTCGAGAAGTGAGAATGAGCATATTGGTCATTTGAGGATCGTGTTGCAAATTCTTAAGGACCAACAACATTTTGCAAAGTTTAGCAAATGTTAGTTTTGGTTAAGGTCCTTAGCTTTTATTGGTCATATTGTTTCAAGTAAGGTTATTAAAGTAGATCCTAAGAAGACGGATACAGTCAACAGTTGTCCTAGACCTTTAACTCCTTTTGATATTAGAAGTTTCTTCGGTTTAGCCGGTTACTATAGAAGGTTTGTTGATGGATTCTCTTCAATTGCCTCTCCTTTGACGACTTTGACTCAAAAGAAGGCTAAGTTCATATTGTCCAAATTATATGGAAAGGGCTTCCAAGAGTTGAAGGATAGACTTGCTTTCGGTCCGCTATTGACTTTACTAGAAGGGACCAATGACTTTGTTGTTTATTGTCATGCCTCAAGAATTTGATTAGGATGTGTGCTTATGCAAAATGGGAAAGTTATTTCCTATGCATCAATACAATTTAAGATTCATGAAAAGAATTATCCTACCTATGACCTTGATCTAGTGGCGGTTGTTTTTGCCTTAGTGATTTGAAGGCATTATTTGTATGGTGTTCATGTAGATGTGTTTACCAACTACAAGAGTTTGCAATATGTGTTAAATCAGAAAAAATCTAAATCTTTTCCAAAGAAGGTGGCTTGAGTTATTGAAAGATTATGATATGAGCGTTCTTTATCACCCCAAAAAGGCAAATGTGGTGACAGATTCTCTTAGTCGGTTATCTATGGATATTGTTGCTCATAGTGAAGAAGAAAAGAAAGAATTGGTTTGAGATATTCATAGATTTTCTCGAATAGGCATTCAGTTAGTGGACTCCACCAAGGGTGGTGATGCTTATCGTGACCAACGACACTAACCTACGGTATGAGTGTCTACAATCATCGACATTATAGTAACCCAACTAAAGGTTGGGGTTGTGTCCCAAGGGAGTGGTTTTGAGAATTGATAGAAAAATAAAATTAGGCTCTAACTAGTCGTAGCTAAAGATATTAACGAGTAAAAACATAGTAAATTAAAGGGGTGACACAAACGTGTCAAATATCGATTTGGGGGTTTTGTCACAAGTAGTAAAACCAGCAAAAATTGTCAAGAAAATCAAGAATGGGGAAATGTTCTTGGGGTGTGACCGCAATACAAGTTGAGATAAGTAGTTGGGTACACGCTTTTGAAAGGAAATTTCTAAGATAATAGTGACTAGGCTAAGCTTTAAATGGAAATAAGTTCCCTCTCGGAAATACCTTACCCCGTTTCAAATGCATTCCTCTCGGACACCCATTAGCAGCATGAAGACCAGCCTACGACTTACCCCACTCACTCTCTCGATATGAGTGTTAGGATATGGGACTATGACTAACCCTCTCGGGATGAATCTCATGTCAACTAACTCCTTAGGCCATCAGTCTAGCGGTCTTGGTTTCGCGACCTCCCTCTCAGGCAAGCGGAAAAAACATGGGTGACTTTGTATTTGCAACTACAAACCCTTTAGATTAAACCACAACCACTAGGTGAAATCACCATTAAACTACATCTAACCTATCAGCAAGCAAGACCCAACAATAATATCAACAAATATTTTCTAAATCATACCCCAAGAATGGGGGTTTTTAGCCACACATCAAGAAATAACAAAATACACCTAAAATGATAGTAAAATCAAATCGATATAAGAAATTAAACCTTGATTTAAGAAAAGGAAGAAGAATGGAGAAGATCCACTTCCAACTTGGGGAAGATGAAATTCTTCTTTGTTCAAGTCTCCCAAAAACGCTCTCCAAACTTGAGAGAAAAATATCCAAAAAGTACTATTCTATTCTCGAAATTAAAATAAATATTTGACTCTCTAAAATTAATAATAAGTTCAGTATTTATAGACTTCAGAAAATAGCACTGGCAGATCTTTCGGCGAAGTTAGTCGTTATTGTCGAATGACTTCGGCGATTCGCCCTTCGTCTGTCTCATCGCCATTTCGTGCTTGCCTTCCGCATCTTCATGTTCTGGACCATTGGGCGGTATAGTACTACTTCATGGAACTATTCGACTAAGCGCCGACTGCTCCTTTCATCGCCTTTTTGATCCTTCTCCTGCAGGGCTTCGCGTATTGGAACAAAGGGGCAAAGTAAATCCATTTTGTGAATCGCCAAGTGTGCTTAGAGATGCTCGGGCTTCAGCTTCTTCGTTCTTTTCAGGCTTTTTGTTCCTTTTTGCGCCTAAGTGTCCATGCTTTCACCAAAAACTCAAATATCTGAAACTTAAGAGTTTTCATCAGATATTTAGACAAAATAAGCATTCGAGGACACTATTTTTATCAAAATAAAGCCTTAAATGAGTCCAATTTGTGGACTCATTAACACCCCCAACTTAAACTTTTACTTGTCCTCAATCAAATTCAAGTTCAGCCATTCAAAAACGGGTGTCTCAAACAGTGCTACACAAGACTCAATCATGAACCTACAAAACAAGATTCAAATTACTTATGCAAAGATCAATTGTATACTCAAAGATTCAAGTTGTGACGCACCATTACCAGAGATTCTCATGCTCGTAATACTTGCTATTTGTGCGAGTTCAAGCTTGACAAAAGGTATCTAAATTCCCTCACACGAAGAATGATTCCATATTCACACACAGAGGTTAATCAATTCAAGATCAGAAATCATATGCAACGCTCACACTCAAAAAGAGGAACACAATGCATGCTTTCACCCATAGGTTTGCCCTTATTTATCAATCGACTTTTGATTCGGCTTACTCAAGATCAAAAAGGTCTTTTTAAGGATTGTAATGGGGCTGAGTGTAAAAGGTATGGTCATTTAGGCTCAGTACACTTTTATCTTCGTGAGATGTGGTATTCTCAAGGCATTCCCTTCTCCTCCTTTATCAATTCTTTTTCTAATGCTTCTAAGTCACCTATTTATTCACCATCATGGATTTCTTGGAAACCCGATTTCCTTTGTACCTTATTCCACATTTTTTTTTGTATTGAAGGGGTTTCCACTTATGCAATCCCATGGGTTAGAGGGGGACTTTTCCTTGCACTTCTTGACTTCTCCTTCTCCTTTTCACCACACCCCCAACTTATGCTTTTGCCCTAAGTTGGCTATTTACTAAATCACAACTTAAGAGGATTGTAGGTAGTGGGTCAAGTAAGGTCTAGGGTTCATCAAGGTTCTTCCAAAGAGTGGTAAGGCTCAAAGGGTGTTCAAAAGAGTTTCACACACTCACGGGTAGGCCACGAAAGAGGTATATGTCAAATTTGGGTCACACTCTTTAAGGTTGCCTAAGATCATTTCAAGAGAACACCTTTCTAAATCAATCAGACTAACAGGGAAAATTCTAGGTTTATTCATGCATGGTTCAAAGAAATCTAATCACACAAGGCATCGACACTTAAGTTAAGCAAGACTACACATTTTCACTAGTGTGCATCAGTCATAAGAAGAGAATCAATTCGATAAATGGCTAATCACAATGAGATTCAAAGAGTTCACATATTGTCTATGAAACTTCATTTGGCCTCATCGTAGCCATATATTCATGTTCGTTCAATTGAGAACACTATTCAAGTCATTGTTATTGATCAAAATCAAGACTTAAATTCTTGCAAAAGAACGTCCACATTCAACTAATGAGGGGTGGAAAAAATGTGCAAAAAAGTCAAATATTTTTGGAAGGGTCGAAATCATTTTGCAATGAAAAGTAAACGGAGCCACGAGCTCTAACATCCACAGAAAAGCAGTTATTAACACAATTATAGACAGACAACCCAAATGTATTCAAAACACGAATTATAAATAGCACACAAAAGTGTGGGCCTCACCCCACCACATATAAAAAGAAATTTGTCCTCAAATGCAGGTAATACGGAATTCGAGAGGCAAAATAAAGAATGATAAGACATAGAGGTGAAAAAGTGATCCTGGTTATGCAGTTTGTTCTATCTTTCATGGCATCAGTTCATTTATTTTTTTTCATTTGGTGATATTAGGTCTAATAGTTGAATATCTTGGTGATTCGCTGAGTGAGCACTCGTCTCGCCGAGTTTTACAGAATCTACAGTCATTGTGAAGATCTAAACGGCAGTTTTCATCGAGATCGCTGAAATTGTCAGTGAATCATACATAATCTCCAAATCTCACCGAGTTTAACAGACTTCAGTGTTTACGATGTTCTGAGTCAAACGAGGGATAAGGTCGGATTTGCCGACCCCTTCGATGACTCGCCGACGGGATTTATTGTTTTTCCATCCTTCATTCATTTTAGTACTTTTACTTGCACAAACAAAATACCATTTTATTACCGGGAAATAAGTACTAACAAAAATAAAAGTAAAGTAATAAAAGGGATTTTGGGTTGCCTCCCAAACAACGCCTTAGTTAACGTCGCGGCACGACGCAGGAACACCTTCAGGCATCTTCCAAATATACCACTTCAACCAACGAATCTCTTGACAATCTCCGAGATACAATTTCAGACGTTGACCGTTCACTATAAATGGAGGTCCTTCCTGATCTTTAACTTTTATGGCACCATTGATGAACACTCGTGTTACTCGAATAGTACAAAGCATTTGGATTTGAGCTTTCGAAGGAAGTGTCTAAGTCGCGAGTTGTATAGTAGAACCCAATCTCCTACCTTGACGTTTCGCTTGAGTATCTGAGCATCATGCGATTTCTTCATCTTCTCTTTATAGATGGCTAAACTTTCATACGATCTGAGTCTAAATTCATCTAGTTTGTTCAGTTGCTCTGTTTTCTCCCTTGAAGTTTTGACTAGTCCAAAATTAAAGCTTTCAGTGCCCATAATGCTTTGTGTTCTAACTCAACTGGTAGATGACAAGCCTTACCATAAACCAACTTATATAGAGACATCCCGATAGGTGCTTTGTAAGTAGCCTGATATGCCCATAGTGCATCATCGAGTTCCCTAGACCCATCAGTTCTATTGACATTTACTTTATTGGCCAAGATGCTTTTGATTTCCCTATTCGATACTTTGACTTGGCCTCTTGTTTGGGGATGATATGGGATTTCCACTTTGTGTTTCAACCCATATTTACTCAGTGCCATTGAGAATTACTTATTGCAAAAGTGGGATTCCCCATCGCTTATGATTGCTCTCGGATTGCCAAATCTGGTGAAGATGTAGCGTTTCAAGAATTGGACAATGCTTTTTCCTTCGTTGTTTGGAAGTGCGATGGCTTCCACCCATTTGGAAACATAATCCACAGCCACCAAGATATATTTATTTCCAAACGAGCTCAAAATGGGCTCATGAAATCTATCTCCCATATATCAAATAGCTCAACCTCTAAAATAGGAGTGAGAGGTAATTCGTGTCTTCTAGACACTCCGCCTTGCTGCTGACAGTTAGAGCATTTCTTTACAAACTCATGTGCATACTTATAGAGTGATGGCCAGTAATATCCACTATAGAGAAGTTAAGCGGTGGTGCGAACACCACCACGGTGACCTCCTACTAGTGATATATGGCAAACATGGAGAATTTCTACCAGTTCTTCTTCAGGAACACACCTTCTGATGACATGGTCAGCATACTCTCAGAACAAGTATGGCTCGTCCCAAAATTACTTTTTATCATGGAACATGAATATTTTCTGTTGGTAAAAGGTCAACTCATCCGACATCAACCCACACACAATGTAATTTACAAAATTTGCATACCATGGCGTATGTTTGAGGGATATTGCAAACACCCATTTATCTGGGAAAGAGTCATCTATGTAAACCTCGTGCTCGATGAGGATGTACCAAAAATGGCATTTAGGACCCGTTATGGGCACTTTGAGTTCTTAGTGATGTCGTTTGGGTTGACCAAGCTCCTACATCCTTTATGAGTTTGATGAATGGTTTATTCAAACCATTCCTATATTCTTTTGTGATCATCTTTATTGATGACATTTTGGTTTATTCTAAGAGTAAGGAAGAGCATGACGACCATCTTCGTATTGTTTTGGGTGTCCTTAGAAAATAGAAGTTGTATACTAAATTTTCCATGTGTGAGTTCTAGTTGACTTCAGTGGCCTTTTTGGGGGATGTGGTTTCAAAGGAAGGGGTAATGTTAGATCCTCAAAAGATCGAAGCAATCAAGAACTATGTCCGGCCTAACTTTGTGATGGAAGTTAAGAGTTTCGTGGGGCTCGCCAGCTACTATCGGTGGTTTGTGAAAAACTTTGCTTCTATCGCCATGAATTTGACAAGTCTGACCAAAAAGGAGGTGCCTTTCGAGTGGGCCGACAAGTGTGAGGAGAGCTTTCAAAAGCTTTAGACCCTTCTTACCACAACACCTATTTTGGCACTACCGGTGGAAGGTAAAGATTTCATAGTTTATTGTGATTCTTCACATTCGGGGCTTGGGTGTTGGGTTGATGCAGGATAAGAATGTCATAGTTTAAGCATCACGACAGCTTAAGGTGCATGAGAGAAACTACCCGACGCATGACTTGGAGTTGGAAATGGTACTATTTTCTCTCATGATCTGGAGGCATTACTTTTATGGTGTTAATTGTGAGGTATTTACTGATCATTGTAGTCTACAACATATATTCACTCAAAAGTACCTTAATTTGAGACAGTGAAGGTGGATGGAGTTACTCATGGATTTTGATGTTACCATCAAGTATCATTCCAGTAAGCCTAACGTGGGGGTAGACACTTTAAGATGAAAGGCGATGAGTATGGGTAATCTAGCTTGCTTGAGGGTGTCCAAGCGACCTTTGACCATAGAGATTCAAACCTTGGAGTCTAAATTCATGCATTTGGGCATCTCACAGAAAGTTGGGGTGTTAGCCCTCATTGAGGTTAGGACCACATTCATTGAGGAGATCAAGGCCAAGCTATTTGAGGATTAGAGTTTGAATGAGGTTAGAAAGAAGACAGTGTCTGGCAAGGCACAACATATGGCTCTTGATGCAGGTGGTGTGCTCAGTTTTAAGGGAAGAATTTTTGTTCCCCGAATAGATGACTTTATTAAGAAGATGTTGGCAGAATCCCATGGTTCACGGTATTCCGTTCATCTCCGAGTGAACAAAATGTACCGACACTTGAAACAACTTTATTGGTGGCCTGGCATGAATAATGACATAGCTGAGTTTATGGCTAAGTGCCAAAATTGTCAGCAAGTAAAGTATGAGCACCAATGACCTACAAGTTTGCTTTAGCAAATGCCAATTCCTAAATGGAAGTGGGAAAAGATACCTATGAATTTCCTGGTTAGTCTTCCCAAGACCTTGGGGAAGCTTGACTCAATTTGGGTATGTCACGACCAAGGAGTACCTCCTAGATGTGACAAGGTATACTCAACCCCAAAAGGTCTCATACAATCCCCTTAGCTTATCATAAGATAAGATAAATAGAAATGATGTGGAATTTAAAACTTTATCCATACAATTGAAGTCTTTTATAAAAGCAAGCAGATGTCTAGACTTGTCTCAAGTAGCCATCTAATGCAATCTTTGAATCAAATAGGGACACAAACCTTACAATATAGTTCGAAAATGAAATAACTAGAAAGGAACTACAAATGACTCATACGTCCTCAAATCTTAAGGACTCACCACAAGCTAGGAGAATAGTCGATCTAAGCTTGAACCAAAAGAAGATCGTCTTAAGAATAGGACCCTACACTTGTAGAAAAATGTAGGAAAATATGGGTTAGTACAAAAATGCACTAAGTATGATAGCCACGTGTAAAAACTTTGAAAACATGCTCAAAAGCAACATTTTAGTTGAAAAGCATCCACTTTAGCAAGTTTGAGAATCATCATGCACATTAGTGTAAAAACATAAGTCATAAGCATATTCAATATATAGATAATCATAGCATAATTGAACCATCTCATAACTAACCCTAAAGTACACTTGTGCAATGCATAGATAGGATCCCATAATACCACTTTGAGGCCACCACAATCATACTTACCATTCTTTGATCTCATCTTGTTTTCATGCTCATAGTTGGGAAACCTTTACATTTACTAAGTCATATCATGGAAAGCAACTCGTAGCAACAACCCACATTAAGCATCCTTCATTTTATAAACTATCATAACATAAAAAGAACACACTACTTGTGAAATGCATGAATGAAGTCCCATACCCCCACCCACACTAAGTCGAGCATTTTTGAGAAGCCATAGTTTATAATCATTCATTGTGGGGGGTAAGCCTTAACCGACATAGACCATGTGACTAAATCATGGAATTCGGTGTTACCCACATCGAAAAGGGTGTCATACTTGCCTAAGATATAACCATTAACTTAGCTTTGGTGGATCCACTAGATAATAACCTATGTGGGCACATAGTTATGGGATAAGGAGGTTGCTAATAGATACCCCGCCTCAACTCACGTATGGGCATCCATCTCAAGATTGCTACTAGAAACCCCGCCTCCACTCACATATGCGTTTCCATATCCATCAATATCCACTCGGTGCTTAGCATTATTCCCCACGGAGTACTTAATATTTCATTACTTAAGTTCATAATTATGGAAGAAATAGGATATGGAGATTTCTTCTAGATACCCCGCCTCAACTCACGTGAGGGCACCCATCTCAAGAGATTGCTTGTAGAAAACCCCGCCTCAACTCATGTGAGGAATTCCGTCTCCTCCCAACATCATTTATAAGATAGACCATAGATTCAATAGGTGTGAATAGCCTTTCAACCTAAGAATCCCCATATTGTGAGAAAACCTTTCACAACATGTCATCTTCATTCACACGTGTATAATTGAGAATAGCCTTTCAATTAGCACATCATCATTATCATAATCATAGAGACTTCATTCATACTTTATTCATAAGTGTATGTGTGTGTTAGAGAGAATAGCCTTTCAACAACACCGCAATTACATCATAGTCATAATCACATTACTCTCAAAGTGTTCATAAAGCATATACATAAATTTCGTAGTCATGCATAATTCTCATAAATTTCCCTTCAAGAACCATAGATCATGATTCATCAACACATCTAGAATTACTAAATTAGACATGGATAGTAACATAATTCAATTGATCAATCCATTAGATTTATAATTCTATAATATTCTACTTGCATCAATCCATACCCACACTTTAAGATCCAATTTGAGAAAATAGGATAATTCATGAATTCTTGAGGAATTAAACCTAAAATCATGTAGAATTACTAATATATCCACAAGCAAACATAATTCAACCATTAAAAAAGAATTTAAAAGGAATCCATGAGATTGAAGTCAAACCCTAACTTTTGGGTTTTCTAGCTTTGAAATTTGGGGTTTTGGAGTGGCTCCATAAGTGAAGGCTACCCATGGATGAAGAGGTAACATACCTTATTGAAGAATTCTCAGTAATTTGAGGAGAAAAACTTGATTCTTCAACCCTATCTTCACCTTTCTTCTTGTTCTTCTTCCTTTGAGTTCTAAAGAGAGGATTTTTGGGAAAAGATGGTTATTGATTTGGGAGTTGAGATTTTATGAAGTGAATGGGTTGGTTAATGACTTAAAAAGACTTATAGAGGTGTATTAAAGCTATATAAAACTACCTCACTTAATACTATCTACTATAGAGATTACCTAAACTACCCCTCCCTTAAACCGACTTTGGGATAACTTGCAGGCCCCATTCATGGCCACCACCTACGGGGCATGGACTGACCCATGACCCATACTAGTGTGTCGTGGGTTGAAGTCTGCATCTCCTTGACTTTGCCTTAGACCCACGAAACTCATCCACGAGTGGTGGAACCCCATACGGGGAGTAGGTCCTCTCGTGGGTGCTGTCTTAGGAAGTTTCTAAAGTGGATTTTTGGGTCCTCCTCAAGGACCCTTGGTTGGTTTTTGGGGGGTCTTACCTTGACTTTTAACCCCTAAACCCTACATTCTAAGTATGAGAAGCAATTTTTACGACTCTAAGAATTAGGACAAGCTCTAGTTAAGCCTACTAGTTTCCGGGGTGTTACATTATATCCCCCTTGGGAACATTCATCCTGGAATGTCGGTCTAGACACCTTACTGAATTATAGACTCAAGACTAGCAACACATCTTTCATGAAACATCAAAATAATACACAATTCAAAGGAGGAAACATCAACTCCATCTCAACATACTCAGTGCAACACACGAAACTAGGAACTACATCTAACAACCCATTATGCATGAAAACTTCAATATTTCACGTATTCATAGGAGGAACTACCTTCTCCAACTCAAAGCATTCTCAACTCAATAACATGAAGAAAATTATGCAATTAATTTCGAATGCATATTAAAGCATGTTTGACAATTCATCTCATTAAACATATAGGCAATTCATACTAAATGCACAACAACATGAGGAACACATAAATCTTCAACTTATTTTCTTACTAATTATGGATTTCTCAAGAACATGCATAACATAAGGAGATCATGGAAATTTCTAAGACACACACGACAGCAAATCATAAAACAAGCCAAGAGGAACTCTTTCTGTCTAGCTAGAATTGGAATAGAAGAAAATAGATGAGGATATCTGCACTCTCAACAATCTTGTTATCTAAGCATACCATCTCCCTCTTGGGAGGAAGCCCCCTACTAAAACCTTAAGATATCATATGACCCTATAAAACCGGGACTAAATTTCCCAAACTCATTATATCTCTCAAGGTGAGAACTTGAAGCCAATCCAAATCATGAATATCAAGAACACTCAACGAACTTGCTATATAGGCACATCATCTCCCCCTCGGGAGTAACCCTATACGACCTCTTCAAACCATCATTTATTTTCAATTCTAAGGTTGGAGAAAGCCGATTGTAAACTATTTCAAGTCATATCATCACCTTTGGTGGGACCTACCAACCAATCATATTCAAGTATTATCCAAACACCATACTCAAAATGACCGTACTTAAGATCAATCTTAAAGATAACTAACTCTGTGAAGTTAGTCAACACTTGAACTCTTCTCCCTTACCTTAACTAGGTAGTAAATGCAAACCTCAAAATTAACTTTAAGACAAAACATAATTCAAACTTAGGACATAGACTTTCTCCCCTTCCACTCATGGATAGGCTCACTCCGTAATTAACCATTTAACTATACGGGTTCTACAATCACATAGGAGCAGAACAATAATACTACCAATCCATCCAAAGGATATCATCTCAATCTAACATATCAAGCGTTACCCAGTGACATAGTAATAATTGGTATCACACTAGAATTTTCTCCCTCGCTCCTTGTAGCATGAGCCCTTCAGGTTGTATCATGAAGACCATCGGATAGGGAGAAAGACCTTATAGAGTTAAACTCTATGGCATATTTAGAGAATGAAGAAGTGAGAATTCTTAATCATCTTTTAGCCTCTAATTCATAAATATGTCGCGCTTCACACTATAAATAAGACTCTACTAGACGTGGCTTATGGGACATCATCCTCGAATCATTCTAAACCTTGTGCTCTGATTACCAAGTTTGTCAGAACACAGGAGTACCCCTAGATGGGACAAGGTGTACTCAACTGCGAAAGGTTTCATACAATCCCCTTAGCATATCATAACATAGATAATAGAAATGATGCAGAATTTAAAACTTTATCCATACAATCGAAGTCTTTTATAAAAGAAAGCAGAAGTCTAGACTTGTCTCAATTAGCCATCTAATACAATCTTTGGATCAAATAGGGACACAACCCTTACAATATAGTTCAAAAATGAATTAATTAGAAAGGAACTAAAAATGACTCATACGTCCTGGAATCTTCAAGACTCACCACAAGCTAGGAGGATAGTTGATCCAAGCTTAAACCCGAAGAAGATCGCGTTAAGAACCGGACCCTACACTTGTAGAAAAATGTAGAAAAATATGGGTTAGTACAAAAGTGCACTAAGTATGATAGCCATGCATAAAAACCTTGAAAATATGCTCAAAAGGGACATTTACTTTAAAAGCATGCACTTTACCTAGTTTGAGATTCATCATGCACATTAGCGTAAAAGCACAAGTCATAAGTATATTCAATATATAGATCATCATAGCATAATAGAACCATCTTATAGTTATCCCTAAGTTATACTTGTGCAGTGCATAGATAAGACTCCATAATCTCATCTATACTACAAATACTTGTGCAGTGCATAGATAAGACTCCATATACTCATAAGCAAGGAAACCTTAACATTTACTAAGTCATATCCGGTAAAGCAAATCATATAAAAAATACACATTAAGCATACTTCATTTCATAAACCATCATAACATCAAAGGAACACATCATAACTACTCTCAAAGCCTAGTTGTGCAATGCATGGATGAAGTCTCATACTCCCATCCACACTAACTAGAGCATTCTTGAGAATTCATAGTTCATAAGCATTCATTGTGGGGGTAAGATTTAACTAACATAGACCATGTAAGAAAATCATGGAATCTATTGTTACCCACACCGAAAAGGGTGTCCTACTTGCCTAAGTTAAAGCCATTAACTTAGCCTAGGTGGATCCACTAACTAATAACCTATGTGGGTACATAGTTATGGGATAAGGAGATTACTACTAGATACCCCGCCTAAACTCACGTATGGGCATCCATCTCAAGAGATTGCTACTAGAAGCCCTGCCTCAACTCACATATGAGTTTCCATCTAAATCAGGATGCACTCGGTGCTTAGCATTATTCCCCATGGAGTACTTAACATTTCATCACTTGAGTTCATTATTATAGAAGAAATGGGATATGAAGATTGCTACTAGATACCCCGTTTCAACTCATGTGAGGGCATCCATCCCAAAAGATTGTTTCTAGAAATCCCGCCTCAACTCACGTGAGGGATTCCATCTCAT
>NC_064286.1:33803734-33813913 GCF_019186545.1 Solanum stenotomum | reverse complement strand
TTTTTTTCATGAAGTTTTACCAAATGGCATAAAAGCATGTTTCTCCAATAAACGTCCCTTTTAGCATGTTTTTGCATGGCTTCCATACTTATTACTTAATTGTGCTAACCCCTTTCTTTCCCTTTTTGACTAAAGTGTAGGGATTTGGAGATGGTGACATGTCATAGCTATTTGATAGGTTTCTAAGTGTTGAAGATGAAAACTTGGTGAGTCCTCATATATTCGAGGACAATACCCCATATGTTCTTTTATGTCTTTTTAGTATTGTTTAAGTTGTGTATGGGATTGGTCCCGAATTTTGTACTCTAAAGTATTAGATGGTTTTGAGACATCATGTATAAAGTCTAGAAAGTCTTCCGCTTGCTATTACTTATTTTTTTTGAAATGTTTTCTTGGTAAAGAAAGTTTTTAATTCCTTATGGTTTTAGTGTCTATGCGACGAATGAATGCTAAGAGGCTTGTATTAGAACTCTTCGAGGTCGAGTATGCCGGTTTCGACTAGGGGGTGATCCCGGGTCGTGACATATATGATGATTATGTTCTAATATGATGAAATGACTTATATGTTGAATGTGATTGTATCTTATGCCTTTTATGCTAAAGTTCATGAAGCGTTCTCAAATTGGCATAATGCATGGTTTTCAAACCAAATGTCCATTTATAGCATGATTTTTTGCATGGCTATCATACTTAGTACATTAAATGTGCTAACCCATATTTCTTTTATTTTTCTACCAAAGTGTAGGGTTTGGAAATTTTATCTCCTATACTTGAAGGATAAGTTTTTAAGGAGCTTGGAGTTGAAGAGTTGATGAGTCCTCATAGTTTCGATGACAAACCCACCTATTTACCTTTATGCCTTTTACTTTATGTTTAAAGATTTTGTATAGGCTGTGTCCCAAAGTTTTAAATCTTATATTCTAGATGGTTTGAGACATAGTATAGAAAACACTTCCGCTTGCTTTTATGAAAAATAACTTCGATTGTATTTAAAGTTTAAAATTCCGTATTATTTTCCTATGCTCTTATGTTCATGAATGC
The DNA here is from genome assembly GCF_019186545.1 of Solanum stenotomum. Lineage (NCBI taxonomy): Eukaryota > Viridiplantae > Streptophyta > Magnoliopsida > Solanales > Solanaceae > Solanum > Solanum stenotomum. The sequence goes on along the minus strand of NC_064286.1, from coordinate 33,812,872 downwards.
TATGAGGTTTGTATGAGACTTTCTGAGTCTTGTACGCCGTGTCACTTTCGTGGTGTAGGCTCGGGTCGTGACACTTTAGTTGGGTAGATGTGAACATAGAAAGGTGGCACTAACAAACTAAGAAGGAGAAGTCAAACTATTAAGAGTTAGACCAAGTGACTTTATAAGCCATTGAGAAGAGGTTAAGAGAATCATCTAAGAAAGAGGTTTGTGAAGGAATCTTAGTACCTGCATATGGAGAGTCCGTAGCCATGATATTAGCTTTTCCCGAGTATTAGAGTAAATAAATGTAGAATAATATAGAGATGATGGAATAGATCCATAACTTTAATGTGTCAGCTTCAACCTAAGAGGGAAATGATAAGATGAGAAACAAATTCAAGTGTTGAGAATCAAATAATGATGTGTTCATTTAGAGTTATGGTGTTATATCAATCCATTCACACTCAAGACTTTTCCACAAAATTTAGTTGTACCAAATATTATTGATGTCCCCAATATAAGAATTGTGTTCATGACTTATGCCCATACACTTCAGACATATTCACATTTATGCTCAGTCACCAAAATGAGGGGAAAAGTCTTTAGTTCATTGATCTCTATCTTACTCCATAAAGTTATGCATATCAGCCTCTTGATATGAACCTATTCATATAAGCACTCATGTCTCATAGTATTCTCAATCTCATGAATTCATTATTTATTCTTAATAGCTAGCAACATAATGTTATGTCATCCATATTCTTATATTAGAATTCTCGAATGAATCGTGTTTATGATCTTTCTCCCTAAAGCTATTTTGGTGACCGTTTTCAGTTAGAGAGAGTGATGTTGAGGATAGTAGTTAAGTAGTGATAGAATAAGAAGGTTAATGTTTCTTATTTTGGTAGTGAGGGTATGCTTATTCCATCAAAAGTTATACAGGTGGAGGAAGGAATAGATGACGTTTTACTATGAGTAATAGTTAGATGAGAGTAGTTAGTCAATTCATTGTAGTAATGCATGAAATTTCAAATTGTAGAGATGGCGAGAGAATGAGAAATTCTTATAAATATTAGTTAGTAAGAGTCCATGGATGAGTTATAGTTCTAGGTTTGAATGAGGTGTTGATAACAAGTGGATGAATGCATAATGCATTAGGTGGTTCTTAATTAGGGTTCGAGGTTGCCTGAATGCGTTGGTAAAGAGTAGTATTCTTGGGATGAGATTCTCTATAGATGTTTAAAACCTGAATCATGTGGTTTAGATTAGTATAATCATCTCATGTTAAGCACCTTGTCATTTAGAGTTAGGCTTGAACATAGTAAGAGCAGCCAGTTCAACTTAGACCTTGGTTAGAGTACTCATAAGCTCTTGTAGGAGATGAGTTGCAGCTAATGAGGTGCGGTATTCATAAAGGAGAGCATGGTTTAGAGATGTTTCTAGGCTTGGAAGCTAGCAATTGTATTGATTAAGGCATAAGGGTAATATTCTTACTTCGTGCCCACATACCCTTGTTTCATGTCAAATAACTTCAGATAGAGTGTGACTATATTCAAACTCATATCGTTTGTTACTTATGTGCTATAAAAAATTCTAAACTCTTAGTATGAAATAGTTCTGCCTACGTTAGTAGGAAAGTTCAAAAGTTACAAATATAGTAAGAGTAAATGTTTTGCCTTCCCATGCTCATTTAAGCCATCATTTGAGGACGAATGATCCCAAGATGGAGATATTTTAACACCCCAAAAATTTCTAAGCATAGAACCGAATCATTTTGTAGCACCTCACAACTCTATTCTTAAAATTTGAATTGTTCGTCATAAGTATATGAGCTTGAACCAGGTTATTTTGTACTTTATCATGTCTTATAGAATCCTTACCAAGTGTATCAAGAGTATCTAAAGTGATCCAGGGTCATAAGGGACCTCAAAAACCAAGCCAAGTTCATAACATTCCTATTGGCTAAGTTCTTGTGAGGTCATATAAAGGTCAAATTCAAAAACTGATATCTCTCAGAATATACTTAATTAGGTGGCTTATGACCTTCAAAATTAAAGGTCTATGAGACTTCTTTCCAATGCACCAAAGTTTGTCTTATTCCGTGTTTGGAGTAAAAAGTTGTGATTGTTTTACTAGAATATATCTAGGCTGGGAAATTGGGCAAACTCACTTTCTCAATTGGTTATCTACTGATGGAGTTGGTGAATAGCCAAATAATCTAGTCAAATAGTCCCGAAAACCTTAAGCTTCTGTCCATTTGGGCGATCTAAAGTACCAATAGGCAATCCGCCGAGTATTTTTTGCGAGGAGACCTCCAGATCGCTAATTTGGCCGACGGGATTCATTAAAAGGTTGTTTTCCTTCATTTTCATGGTTTTTTAAGTTTCTAGAAGGGTATTATTGATCTTTTGCCCTAAATCAACTCCCCCTAAGTCCATATTACAACCTTATAACATCATTATACATATAGCAACTCTCAAAATCCCCAATTCACATTCTTTGCAAGATCAAGAACTCCTAGAAAGGGATTTTTTTAATTTCTTAAGATCTAAAGGCCCCAAGTTCAAAATTCTCTTTAAGAATCCTAAGCTTTTAAATCCAAGGTTCTTCTCCACCCTTCATCTCCAAGAAAGTCGCAAGAAAGACAAATGCTAGGGTTTCAAGTATTTCAATCAAGTTATTTTTCAAACCTCTTCAAGAGCTTTGTTCTTCCAAGTATGTAAGGCTATCATAGTGTTCGAAAATTTCTTCCTCACGCCCTACATCTACTTTTGAAATCTGTTAAAGAGTAATCTAAGGTTCTAGCCTTAGATTTGAGTATTCTTGAGATAAGTTGATATTGAGTTCTGAGTTCTTCGGTTGCTAATTATTGAATTCCATTTCCTATTATTAAGTTGCTATATTTTGCATAGAAATTCTTGAGTTGATTGTTCATGTCTATTTATTTAGCATGAACCAATTTTTTTGAGTATTCATTGAGTTCTTGTTGAGAATCTTTAAAACAAAACGCAATTGATTAAACCGAGTCTTGAGAAAGTACAGAGGAGTTTGAGAAATAACTTAACCAAGATTTAAGCAAGAGTATAAGAGAACTATGTATTTCCAAAATGTTTCATTTTCACATGAAGAAAGAAAATATCATTTTGAGAAAAGTAAAAAGAGTTTTCAGAAAGATTGAGTATATAGTAGTTACCGCTTAAAGAGGCCCCTTTTGAGTAATTATCTAAACCTAGAATTTATCTTTACATTGAGCAAAGAGAAGCCATGTTTTCTAAATGAGAAATAAGTTTATGAAATATTTTAGAACAATTACCTCTTTTAAGAGGATATTTTGAGAGATTATTTCAAACTAGAGAAAGAGTATATTTTATACGTTTGAGGAAGAGTATATATTATTGGGACTATTATTAGGCACTGATATGGGAGATCAGACAACTCACCGTCCCCAGAAACCATGTCTTTCCAACATGGGCACATGATCATACTTTTTAGATGAATCCTTATTGCTTAGTGGATCCAGTTAGTTGAGAGACTTTATGTCACGTCCCGAGGCTACCCCCAGGACGCGGACAACGGACCTAGGATCATGAGTGACCACAAGCTAACCTTGCTGGAATATCATAAGCATGCTAAAGAAACTAAAGTAAATAAAATCTGTGCGGAAGTTAAATCATAAGATAAACTGGAATGAAATGATAGGGAATACCTATACTATCTGAATATATCAGGAAACTGAGAGGTTAACAAAAACCAAATAGTTAAACTCAAATACTAAAGATGAAACTAAATATGTCTCAAATATGCCTCTACTGATTAGAAATGTTGGGACATGCCCCAAGTAGATCTAACAAATACTAAAACCTAACGACTAAAAACAGAGGAAACATGTATGTCGTCCTTGGAGAATGAGGACTCACCACTGATACTGCTGAGCTAAAGATCGGGAATCGATTTATGCGTGATCTGGAAGCTGAGAACCTGAACCTACATCATGAGAAAATGTAGCGCAGAGTATGCTTCACTACTTGGAAGATACTGAGCATGCAGGAGAGAGTAAAGCTGAATAATAACATAACTGAACCAAAGCATATAACTGGGCAATCATATAAGATAAGCATGATACTATATTAAGAATACTAAACATGAAATAACCGAATGCAAAAAAAAATTTTACAATATGCTGAGACTGAAATCTGACCGTATCTGATAACATGGCCAATGTAATATATTTTGATTGTAAGGGAGCTACTAATAACCGACATAAAACTACATGAGCAAACTGTGGACTCTGATGTATACACCTCATCAAGAGGACCCAATATACACTGCCAGAGGTATAGAGTCATGACTGGTGTGATCACTAAAATGATGCCCATAGAGGCGACTTACAACCTATAGGGCACGTAGTTCTTGGACTATGAGGGTCACTGACCCTAGTCCAACTCGATATTAAGCTATTCCCAATTGATTATGTAATTAACAATCTGTGAATAAATTTCTGTAATACTAGATAGCTCAAAATAAATCCTAGCATGCTAACTAAAAATGTAACATTAATATACTGATAATGCAACATTCCAATATGGAGCATGGATATTTGAAATAACCAACCTAGCAGGTGTAATTCATGAACTAAAAGAACTACTTAGCTAGGGTTCTGAATTTATGAAGGAATCTACACAAAATGATATTAAATTCATGAAAATCTGATTTGGATCATTCTTACAGTTAAAACCCAACAATTTCTAACATTCAATAGACCCTAGGTCTAGATAATATCAAGGGAATCAAGATTCTGACTGAAATCTAGAGACCTAATGGGCGAAAGGAACCCACTAGTGAAATACCACATACCTAGTGACGAATTCCACGGAGAAATCTTTCAATTTCGGGGCTGGAACAAATTAAACCTTTTTGTGTTCTTGGAGAGGGTTTGGTCGACTCTTTCTCCTTCTGTGTTTTAAGTTTTCTTAGTTTTTGGTGAATGATCTAACTTGGGTAAGTTCTAATTATGTTTCTAGGCTAAAACTACGTAGTTTAGGGGTCCAACGCATAGGAAAAAAATCAAAAGACCTCTGACTTAAAAATTGTCATGCCTAATTGACGGACTGATGTCAGGACCGTGGATGGATAGACGGTCCATCCTGGTCAACCGTCGTTTGGCTTTAGCGACTGGATTTTGGGGGTCTCGATCCACTAACCAGGACCACAGCAATGGTCTGACCTACAACCCGTACGTCCCCGTGGGTCGACCTTCAGAATAATTATTCTGGGATTTCTGGGGAGGGCTACAGATGGCCATCCACGGACAACAAGAATGGACAGTGGGTCACCCAATAGTCCATGGGTGGCAACCGTGGGTTGCACGTGCAACTTTTGAAAATCTGCATTTTGGTAGTTCTAGCATACGGGGTGTTGCACTTTATATCCCGGCACGATATAGGACAGTTCTAGCAGCATGGACAAGAAATTGTATCATCACGTAGCTCATAGTGATGGTTGTCGGTTAGAGAATGTCCCAATAGGATTACTGTATATTTTTCTGTATCACTTATTATGTTGAGTTCAGATGTGAGAAAGTATTTTGTAAAACTTTATATGATTTAACTCAATTATTTCTTTACATTCAAATTCAGTATATTGTTACCTATTGTTGTCCTTTCAGTCAGTTATTTTTCTCATGTATATTGCATACTCTTACATTCAAATATATTGATGTCATTCAACCTCTATCTTTTTATGATGTAGATACATATGTTTAGGATCATCAATTGGCACTCTGGTGAGATCATTCTACACTCCAGACAATTTTGGTGGGCCTCCTTGCATTTCGAAGGACTTCAAATTTCCTTTCAGTCCAGTTGTTTGGAGGTGTTGTGGGTCTTGTCCTGACACCTATCTTAAACATTACAAGATTCATAGATAGATAGATTCGAGGAGTCTCTCAGTACAATCTTTCTTTAAATATGTTTCACAAATTATTATTATTATTTCAATGAGTACTTTAAGACATTCTTATTGAGTTTTAATTTGAGATTATTTTCTGTTTTAAGCCTATTATTGCTTGAGTAAGTCTTCTACTAGGTAGTCAACTAGGCCAAGGGTTTGCTTTGGGACCAGCAATTGTTCTCGAGTGTCGGACATGTCCAGGGTGTAGGCTCGAGGCGTGATATTATAGTTTCCCAATTCAGCCAAAAATTTAATGTACTACTCGCTCGACGATGTTAGTTAGGCTCACCGATATCATTCGGCAAATTTCCAATCATGCTTCAGCTCGCCTTCTTCTTGCTCCATACTTCAGGTGTTTGAACCTTAGTTGATGATCTCGTTTGAGCCTGCTTTTCTCATCCCCAACTGAGGAAGGCTTATCTTTTTCCCAACTTAGGAGGGTTCATCTCGTTTCCAACTGAAGAGGGCTCACCAAGTGCTAATTGTAAATATTGCAACCTTACTAGCCACAAGTCAGAGTACAAGCACCAAAATCTACCTCATAAATGGATGCAATGCAGAGAAACATATGTGTCAGTACATGTAATGTAATGAGAATGTAAGGGAACCAACTTAGTCATATAAATAAACGTATGGAGGAAACAATGGAATAATGTTTCTAATATGTAAATTTATAATCGCAATAAATGCACTGGAAAGAGATAATTGGAAAATAAGCATAAATATTAGTTTGAAGACCTTTTTTCAAAAAACATTTGCATAATGATGAATCTAAATCAGTAGCCTTGAATTATCATAACATAAAATAACATAACTAATATACATCAAATATAGTTAATGAAATATCATAAAAGATACATAAGTTTGGGAGTATCTTCTAACCGACATATGTCATTTGAGCTTATGAAGCCCAACATATAATTCTAAGTGGATGGGTTGTCCTATACGTTTCCAGGGTATAGAACCTTTTCTTATCTTATTTGGATACACTAACATGTCCCACAAAGGGCTAACGATCAACTTTTAAAGTGGTGAAACATAATCCTACGTCGGCACATAATTATGAGACTTTAGTTTTTAAAACCTCCCTCCTCTTTGTACTAAATAGTCCTCCTAAAACAACATGTGTTTATTTATTGCTCATAGGTATTAAATCTCTTCTGATTCATATCACATGTGCGGCAAAGCTCAATAATAATGCCTTAAAAATAACCTCTATTTAGGTTGTAAATCATATCATGCTTGATTTAATTCTTAAATGTATAAAATGCATAAGAGGCCATAGGAATCATGCCAAATTAGTGCAATTATTTTTAAAAAATCAACGTGAAACAATGAAAATACGAGTTCATGAGGAAAAATCATAATTTCATGTGAACCCTATATTTCAATCTAAAAATCTTGAAGAGTTTCTCGAGAACCAAACTACCTTAGGCGTGAGAGAGAAAGGAATACTCACATTGAAGCCTTACATAACTTGGTGGCGAATCTTGAAGTAAAATTTTGGAAAATGAACCCTAGCCATCCCTTTTTTTAGTGTAGGAGTTTAGGATGAATGAGAGTTTTTTATTTATTAAAAAAATCATTTTCTACATGTTTAGGGCCATTTAGATAACTCCCTAAAGGTTTTTCAGACAAAAACAATCTTAAGAAAATAATTTATAAGAGCTCGAAGTCAAAATTTTATTCCAGTGGAAAGTTAGGTTCACATTTACTCTGTGCCACAGAGCCATCACGAATCTTTTACCAGGTTAAAGTGTCTCTAGTAAATCAGCCATAAAGTTTTATACCGAACTCAGTTTCATGTAAAATTGGTGGAGTTGGAAAGAACACTCTTAGACTTTAGATTTGATATGTTCTGGGTCACTTAATCTTCATATTCTAAGAGTTGTGGTCGATGGAAGTTGACCCATATAAGGACTCTTGTAAAAATTTAGCTGATAGAAATGTTTTGAACCTAGCTTGGTGTTAGAGGTCCTTTATAACCCTAAATCACTTCTGATACCCGTGCTACACTTGTTAAAGGACCTTAAAACATATGCGCAACTAGGACATCATCCAGCTCAAGATCATATACATACGGTGAATGATTCAGACTCTAAGAGTAGAGTTTTGAGGTGTTACAACCATATTGTTATTTCTCTACAAAGTGACACTAGGACCAACCTCAAAAGGGTGGTATTTTGACCAACTATAGGTATCTGAAGAGACCATAAAGTTCCTATAGGTTCATTAAGTTCTGATTTAGATCATCACCTGCTATAGCTCTAAATAGACCCTTCAAGTTCAGAAGCTCGATTATGGTACTAATTTTAACATTCACTTAACTCCTCTCATTTATAATAAATTGTTGTTTCTCAAATTTTTTTCAGAATCAATTCTGGTTGTTTACAATTTTAGTCAATCACTTGTGGTTTATAACCATCTCCATCAAATGAATTAATTCTCCTTAATCGTGTTAAGCCAAAAAATATTTGAACATTGTTTGTACTAATCCCTTTGCAGAAGATATATTTCTATATTTTATTTAATGCAACACGAGCTTATTTTATAATGTGTTTTGTGTTCGTCATGCATCAAAACTTTTTTATTGCAAAATTACATGTTTTATGTCTTTGCGAATTTCATAAATATATATCATAAATTAATAACTTGACTTTAAGTGAAATTCAACTCAAATAGTATGTATTAACCTATAAATCATACGAGCTTAAGTGTCTAAAAGGTATAGTGTATTTAAAGTGAATTTTGTGAAGTAACCAAATATGAGATACTTAAAGTTCAACTTTAAAATTTTGATTATTAATAATCTCAAAAATGGAGAACAAGTAAATTTTAGCTTAACCTATTAGTTATGTTCACATAAAAAGAGAAATTATGATAAATTGTCATATTATCTACATATTAAAGCAATAAATAAGTAATTGACCATATTTCAATTTTTTAAAAAGTCCAAATATGAGGAATACAATTATTATATTCTCAAAAGAGCATATTCAACATAAATGATTATATTAATTGTAACCTCATCAGTATTGAATAAAATTTTCTTTCTTCCAATTTTTATTATCTATATATACTAATCCCTCAACCCATATTCTTCTCACTTCTCATTCTTGAGATTTACGTTGAATACTTATTTCTTTTCATTTTCATATATACATGGCTTTTTCAAATCATGAAATGAACACTTGTCGTGAAATAGTT
>NC_064286.1:33778477-33803634 GCF_019186545.1 Solanum stenotomum | reverse complement strand
CAAAGTCAACTTTTCAAGTCATTACATAAAAGGAACATAATATTGACACACTTGAACTTTATAACAATTTTACCATGTCACTCAATTCTCTTAGTTTGTTCTTAAGCAAAAATCATTCCCCCTTACTTAGATTAATGTAACCTTGATTTTTTAATTCTACTTCTGAAAAATGATACAGTTTTATATTTTAAAATAATTTAACTATAGATTCTCATTTTTTACATTTACAGTTACAAAAATTTAACATATTTTCTTATTTGCAGAATGATGTTGAAACAATCACAGTACCCGAAAAACTGGCTAGGAAGAAGAGAAGTCTAGTTACTACCAAAGCAATAGCAAATACTTTAGTTGACTTTGTAATTGTACCTTCTAAAGGTGCAGCAAACCTTTACACTATTAGACTAAAAAAGGTTAGTACATTTGATTACTAAGACAATTTCTTTGTAAAAGACACTAATATAAACATTTCTATAGTAGATTCATTTGTCTGGCTATTTTATTATTACTATAGTGAAATATTATTAAAAAAAAGGCATACAATATAACATAACATGAAAAATCAGTTCTATAACACCATGGTTGTTATAGTAAAAGGTTGTAAATAACATGTTGAGTAAATGGAGAGGCCTGACTATTTTAATATTTTATTATGTACTCAAATAATAGAATGAAGACATGGCAAGTGATTCATACGGACTTAATCGCAAATATTATGACATGCTACATGGATGGAAAGCTGAAAGGAGACAACGTCAAAATGGAAGATGTGAAACGGTAATATAAGTCCTTCTATAAAAAAATTTCCTTTTTTTTGAATATTGAGTCTTACTACTTTCCTAAAGTACACTCACATTTATCTATTTATCCAATAATATTTATTATTTAGAATGAAGATTTTTGATGCACTTTCGACATTTATTATTTTTTTATTTCCTTCTTGACAATTGAGATTTAGTGATAGTCATTCGCAATCGAATTAGAATTTAATTGAATTTAATTTTCATTTTCTTCTGCCTTTAAAAAATTATAATTAAGGTATCATTTGTTTTGTATGTATAAAAAATTATCAAACGTGTTTCTTGTGATTTTTATTATTATTTATTTGGTAATATTGTGATTTTAATTTCTTTGTAATGTAATTTCTATATAAAAATTAAGGAAATTCATCTTGGATTGCAGTTTTACTTCCACGAGAGCAAATGTAGTGTGTGTCGATCGATTGGGGATGTAAGAAGATATATCTTCGAAGGTTTTGAAAACTTGAAAGTAGATGTTCAGCCAGAAACCAATGTAGTAATCGAGTCAAAGGTACGTTGTTACATTACATGAATTTTCAAAATTAAGAAAAAAGAAGTATTTTTGTATAGTATAGTAGTTATGGTTTTTCAAAATTAAGCTTAATAATTGACTTTTTACTTTTTGAAAGTTTAGCCGAGCACCAAATTTTTTGCTATAATATTGATAAATGTATTTTTCTCAAATTGATTAGGAAAACACAAATTAATTTACTACATTCCTAAATTACCTTTTAAAAAACCATCTATAACAAAAACAAACACTTTCAAAATATAAGGGATAAGTAAAGGAGTTATACCACATCGGATATTATGTATGTACTCTTGCCTTTCTACAAGAAATTATTTTCATAACTTGAACTTCACTATAACCGATGGTTACAAAATTGTAAGTTTAACCCTCATGGTAAGGCCTCATGACAATTATATTATTTCTACAAAAAACTCTTATTAAATTTAAGGTTGGAGTTATAGAAAAGAAATCGAAGAAAAGAAAAGGAGAATCTTCAATCTCAGAGAGGGAATCTACAGCAAAGAAGCACAAAAGAAATGGACACGACAATCCAGACCAGAGTGAGACTCAAAAAATTCTTGATGATGCCTGGAACTGCCTTATGAACATGTATGACCTATGAAACAACCAGGTAACTCATGTTAAGACAAGTATTACTAATTGCAGTTATACAAAAATTACACAAATGATAAAACATTAGATATTCGCGACACACAACTTTTGTTTCTAAACATAAAAGTCACAACTTATCCTATTTATTGAAGGTTCATTGTTCATATTCATGAGTTTTAGTTTTCTATCACATGGTCATTGCATTTACAAATATAGGTATCTAAGTTTGTTGAATCTTTGATAAATTTGACAAAACGACTTCATTTTACAGATTATGGGTTCCATCCACAAAAAGAAATAGATAAACTAGTGCACGAGAATATCGATGAAAAAAAGATTGCTCCATGCACGCATAAATATTCTCATTGATGAATAAGACGATGACAAAGAAAAAGTTATGTTTAGCTTGCAAAAAAAGAAGAAGGAAGAGTTGGCTATATGATTTTGCATTATGAAGATCTCTAGGCAAACCGTTAACTAATACATTCGACAAGCTCACAAGAGTTCTTTAATTAGTACTTGCACATTTATTGTTATTTACTTTTGCTTGTAATTTCTAAGTCTAATTTAGATCTTCTGTATTAAACAACAGATTAGTTTCATCTTGATATAAAAAATCTGTTTAATGTATATTTCAGATTTAGTTTCATATTGATACAAAAATCAGTTTAACATATGTGTTTCTATTTATGTATATGTCACTTAGAACTCATAGCTTTCTATTTTCGGAAAAAAAAATTCAATGTCTCTATCAGAAATACCAATTCTCCTTCCTACTTTAAGGCATGTAAAACTTGTTTTTTCTTTTAAATATTCGTAATTTGGACATCAATTTTCGACTTTTGCAAAATTCCTTTAATAATAGACTTCATATATAGGTTAGTTTATCTAGAAAAGGGTCGAAATTGGACCTACATTATATCAAAAAAGGTCTAACTATACTTTTCATCCTTCTATTTAGTTAGAAATACCCCTCTTCTTACATTTTAGGCTCAGGCATATTACTTGACTAATTGTCAACACTTCATTAAAATTTTATATAAATTCTACGTGCTATTTTATTACTGGTCCTATTTTTTACTCCAACCAAAATTTAAAAAATTCACTCACCTGATTTTCTAACATACTCGAGCTATTCTTTTATTGAATTTTTAAAAAAAATTATATTCCTCAAAATTAATTTTCGTTTTAAAACAAGACCTCCAGAGGTCTTTTCATAAAAACAATATCTCAAAGAAATCAACCTCAAGAGGTCAGCTTGCGTTTAGGCTGAATGAATCCCTTACCCAAGACATCCAATAGCTAAACACTAATCTTTTTGAGCTCTATGGGGGCCATAAGGTAATGTGGAATAGATATAGGATGAGTGCCTACCTCAAGGTTAATAGAAAGGTCAATATCACACTCAGGGGGAAGGCTTGGTAAGTCATTAGGTAAAACACCCACACCTCACTAATAACCTGGACTTAATCAATAGAAGGAACCTCTCTCCTCACATCCTATACATAAGCCAAATAAGCTAGACACACTGTAGCCATAAATCTCAGTCTGAATAAAAGAGATAAACCAAACTATCTGAATATGGGGCCCTTGCCATACCAATAAAAGAACGCCGGGCATATCTGGGCAAAAATCTTAGAAAATAAAACAAAGACCTCACTGTATGGGGATAAATAGTCCATGCCTAGAATCATATCAAAATGAAATATATAAAACAATATAAGGTATGTACGGGTGTCACGCCCTTCGATAGTCACCAAACAAGATCCAAACAGTTGATCAACTACTAATGATGAATGCACCGGGGTCGAAACAAACAATGGCGTTGCAAAGGTCTCCAAACTCATACTCTAATACGAAGCATATAATAAATAAATACATATGAAAAATTAGAGCCTGAATCAAATAAAGTTGAGGCGGGTTGTTGGCATAAAAGAATCATATATGTGATAACAACGTCTAACGCCTTAGCCTCCACCCTCGCTAGACGAGCTTATAGATGGGCATTTTATTCTATACACAGATCATCAGCCCTACCACTAGACTTTTCTCCTAGGGTCCACCCCATACTCCTTAATTATTGCCACGTTGTTCCTGACCCTGAGCACCACCTCTTGCTAGAATTGCTACCGCTAAAACTAGTCTAGCTAGATCTGGAGCATGTGTTATCATGCCTCGCTATGGACACTTCTTGGACAACTGATCAAGCTCCCCACATTCATTGAAACCTTTTCAAGATTGGCCCATAAAGTAGAAACACCATGACCTGAAACACTCGACACTGAACCCCATATACACTGACCCATAGCTGCATCACCCTAGTTGTATGTATTACCCTATAAAGCCTAAAGTTAGGCCTAGATATAAGCAAGACTGACCATGCTAAAACCTTTTTCGAGGTGTATCATATGAATACTTGCCTCTTGAATGGAACCCATTGTAGCTACCCCAATGTTGAGCCCTCTTATCACTTCCCCGTGGGCCTCGCATTGGAGCTCCTTCATAGTGCTGACATGGTCAACTACACCAAAGAAGGAGCGGCCTATTGAAGCCAAAGTCGAAGTCTCAACCTACACCAAAAACATAACCCATGAACAAAGCAAATGTCATGCCCCGAGCCTACACTTTGAATGTATCCAGCTCTCAGAAATGATTGTTGGTTCTCGAGCAATTCCTTGTTGTTGGTTAATACTTATAGGACGACTAACCCAAGAATAAACTAGCATCAAGGACCGAAGAAAATACTTTAAACAAATACTGAATCTAAAATTACTGAAATTAAATAATATGATATTAAAGTTTGCAACACATACGCAAAAAAATACTGAAAGACTCTAACCATCCCTATCTATGAAGCTTCTAATGTTTGAAGATATGTGTCAAGACAAGACCCACGATACCTCAAAACACTACTACTACTAAGAAAAATACTAGAGCCTTCCAAAGGAAAGTAAGTTTCATCGAAAGATGACAAATGGATAATAATATCTCAATGAAGTGCCTATTGATGAACCTGGATACCTATATCTGCATCTTAAAATGATGCATGTTGAATGACATTAGTAAATGGAATGTACAATATGTAATAAGGCTGAATGAAACAAAACACTGAACTGGAGGATTGGAAGTAACTCAATTGAAGTACAACATGGATCATGATGAAAACCATTTAAACTCTTGCTATAAGGGTAAAATAATAATAAATACTAGAATTTATGAATACATAAATACTTTACTTCACTTTATTGTGGAGTTTCTCTAACCAACAATTGTCACTATGAGCCTCGTGATGATATAACATCATATCCATATTGCCAGAGCCACCGTATGCCTTTCCAGGTTATAGGAGAGGACTTTAGCTTATGTATCGATCTAATAGGCCTTCTCAGAAGCAGTGAAGATTTGTCCCAATGTCTGTATGATCCTATCCTACATTGCCACATAGTAAATTGGGTTTAAGTCATATGAACTCTTACCCAAATTGGTGGACAATATCATTCTCAAAATATTACTATACATGCCTATGAAAAGTTATTACGAGGTTAAGTTAATGCTCACAAGACCCTCTTTATTGTGTAACTAAACTTTACTTTAATTGTCTGAAATGTTTCTAAAATATGTATATCATTTTCTTAAAATTGTACTTTCATTCTAATTATAAAATAATACATTTGGAATTGTTAGTGTTACATTAATTTCTTCTCAAAAGACACTATAAATCTTCTTCTTGGACTCACTTTTAAATTGTGAAAGTCAATGCATAGAATACTTAAACAAAAGTATTCAGCAAAACTCAATAACTACGGTTCACATAATAATATAAACCATGAATAAGAAGTCAAAATATCAAAAGTATAGAGTAGAAAGATCGCAATACTCAAGAATCTAAACTCAAAATAAGAACACAACCTAGTGTGGAAACTCATGGAACTTTTGATAGAACCCTAGATTTATCTCTTTACTAACTAAATTTAGATGTAGGGCGTGAGGATGAACTTAGTCCTATAGTATGAATATCCTTACATACCAAGAAGAACAAAGTTCTTGGAAAAACATAATGAATGCTTGAAAACCCTAGCTTTGTCCTCTTGGATCCTTGCTCTAAGTCCTTGGAATGATTATGGTGGTGTTAGGGTCGAATGGTACTGTTTAGAGCATTTATTAGGTGTGAAAAAATTGGGGTTAGGCTTTGAAGGGTGGGAAAAGGCTAAACTGACCCTACTTAAAAACTATCAAACAACTTCTACTGACACTATGTACGGTCCGTATAAACTTCTACAAACCGTACTGGTGAACCGTAAAAGGACTACAGGGACTTCAACTTTCTGATAAATTCAATGGCCAAGGTCTATAGTCCGTAGACCTTTCTACGACTCGTAGGTCCCTTTCGTGGAACCCAAGGTCAAAATTCCTCTAGGTGACATCTCCTTCCGAGGAGCCCTAGGCTACATACTTTACGACTTTGTACGGTCCGTAGAACCATCCATAGAACCTACATAAATATTTCACCAAGTATAGAACCTTCCCACGACCACTTCTTATGGGTTGTATAACTTTCTATCGACCATCCTACTGGTCCATAGGGACTCTTCTGGGACTTGGTGATTAGTGGTAAATTTACACTCATTTTAGAATATTAATTTCAATAATTAGTGTCCTCAATGCCTAATTATGTCAGATTCTAGAAATATTTTGATTATTTATAGATATGAAGACTAAGGGATAAGGCAAGCATGAATATTTGAATGAAAGGCAAAAAACATGGGGGAAAATGTAAACTCCACGTTGTTAATAGCCTAGCAAGAATGGTGGATTTCCCAATTGGCATGACCTCACCCAAAGTGAAAATGCTCAACACTTGAAATAACTGAGGCAGGTTGGTGAACTTAAAAGGAAAGGCGACTCACCGAATGCAAAGGGCAAACATGCTGACCATCACCGAAAATGATAGGACTTTGAGGAAAATTACCGGCTTGAGAGGTGAAAAAAGTTGGTACTCGGTGATTCATTGACTGTGAAAGGCAGACTCGAATGAACTTGTTGATTAAGGTTCAAAAACCTGAAGCCTAAAGCAAGAGAAAGGCCAGCTAGGAAGTAAATAATTATCCACTGAATCAGCTTGGTGAACCCGACAAACTTTGTCGAAGTGGTCACACAGTGAATTTATGGCCAAATTTTGGAAAACTATAAATAGCCCAAAGTTGAGAGGAAAATGAGTTTTTTGGAGAGACTTTAGAAGTGAGAGTTTTCCTTCTAAAGAGTGAAATATTTTACCTTGCATCTTTAGTCTTGGGGTTTTTAACTTTGCTCTTAAAATTTACTATTTGAAGTTGAATGCAAAGTGGGTGTTGCTTATAATTGCTTAATTTCATGTCACCCATTGCTGCTTTCATGAAAGATATAATTTCTTTACATTTTGTGATGGGTGGCTAAAACCCCAAAGTCAAGGGGTGAACTTATGGGGTTTGATGTTGATTTAATATAATGGGTATTGTGTTTTGCTCTATTTTGTTTTTGTTCATCCATGGATTTGGGCAATACTTTTGGGGTTTGATGTTGATTTAATGTAGTGGGTATTGTGATAACTTATGGTTTAAGGTTGCAAACTAGATCCTTCTTCTAATATCTAATAGATTCTCGAAAAAGATTGATTGGAGTGGTTAGTTAGTTCAATACTTGTAATTTAGGTTTGATATATATAGTTTACTTGAAAAAGAGTTTATGGGTCGTATCTAATTGACCTAATTATGTTCAAAATAAGTAAGAGTCTAAGGTAGTGTGTTGTTTAGTTATGTACATAGATGAGACCGAAAGGAGATTCTATGAACTGACATTATGAGATCGAAAAAAAGATTAGTGTCATTGAAGATTACCCAGCCTACCAATGAATATTTAACACTATTAAGCAACACAATTACCCCTACGTGACATTAATTTTCAATCCCAACACCCCTAGATTACTTGTTATTTACTAGAATTTAAGAAATTTAAGTTTAATAGTACCTCTCTATACCAAAATACTTTTTGTAAATTTGGTGGAATCATCCACCCACTGTTCTTACTGCTGCAAATGAATTGATTTACATTCTAAATTTCTTGATAGAATTCCTTGCACTATCTCACTCTTTGTGGGATTCGACCTTGACTCTTAGTTTGTTATTTTTATTGATGATGACAGCTTATTCTTTAGATTTGTTTTAGAGAGTCTTTTGAGCATTATCAAAAATGGCACCGCTGTCAGAAAGTGATCGCTATGCATTTGATTTGAGAATTTATTTGTAAATTTGTTTAGTTGAAGTACATTGTTGCTTGGTGTGTGGTTTGTTGATTTGCATATGCAAAACATAAGTGACCACAGTAGTGACAACGATAGTCACTACGGATAAAATGATAATATGAGTGATTTGAAATACATGCACATGAATGTAATTCAAACAATGGGAGCCACCCGATTACCCCTTACAACAGGAAGGGTTGTTTGTCATGTAACCAGGACAATGTTACATTTACTCCATTTGAGAGGAATATTTGGGGGTTTAGTTCATGAAGACCCCATGAGCACTTTCATAACTTTGTAGATGAACGTGGGCCATTTTTGTTCAAGATCATCTCATAAGAGTCAATGAGGTTAAGGTTATTCCCGCTCTGTTTGACAGGTGAAGCTATTAGATGGTTGGCGGAATTGCCAAATGATTCTATCACTTCTTGGGAGGAGTTAACTAAAGCCTTCTTGGACAAATTATTTTCTCCCTTGATGATGGTAAATCTTAGGGACCGGATCCAAAACATTAAGGGAATTGAATCTGAACCTCTACATGAGATGGAACACCCCAAAAATTTACTCTTGAAATCCGAATCATTTATCTAAAGTATATGAGCCGGAACCGGCTGATGTACTACTTGATAATGTGTTTTAGGTTCTTTACCAAGTTAGAAAGGGTATCGGAAGTGATTTAGGGTAATAAGGGACCTCTAATACTATGTCAAGTTCAAAGTCTTTTTACTACGTATGTTTTTCGTATTAGTTTATCAAGGATCAACTTCAGACAATCATATCTCTTAGAATATGCATACTTACATAGCCCATGACCTATCAAATTAAAGATCTATGAGTATTCTTCTCAACACCACCAAGTTTGAATCAATTGGAGTTTGGATTAAAAAATTATGCCTATTTTACTGGACACCATCTTGCCAAGGGCCGCCTGCGCAGCCGTGGCATTTTTCGTGCGGGTGCGCGGCGAGGCAGCAGCTACTGCCTTCCTGAACGGCTCACTGCATACTTCAGGCATTTTTTGCATGGGCGCGCGGGCCTCTGTTTCATTTAGAAACCCCCCAAATACTTAGTTCACCTCCTTAGTTCATAAATCTACCCTAGAAAGAAAAGTTTTCAAGAAACTAACTTCCTCCAAGGTTCATCCATCATCCAAGGTAAGATGTTACCATAGAACTTCATAATTCCTTCATCTTAACATTAATTAATATCTCCTACTCATGAAATTCATAGATTTTTCAAGAAAGCACTTCAAGAACTCATCTCTAACTTGTTTTAATCTGATTGGCTAAGGAAACGACCAAAATACCCCTCTTATTTTTAGGTAACTTTCCTTAAATGGACAACCTAACTTCAAAGAGCTCAAAAATTAGCAAACTCGGTGGCGTTGGAAAGAGGATTCCAAGACCTTTCATTTGATATCTTATGGGCCTCCTAACTCATCCTGTACTGAAAGTTATTGTTGTTTGAAGTTGACCAAAAACTCATTACTTATGCCTAACTTGCAAAATTTCAAATTTTGCTATTTCCAATTTAGTTCTTTCTATTTTTAGCTCTTTCAAATACCGAGGTGTTACAATTTTAGTAATGTTTAGCAACATATTTACAAATGAATACTGACAGACTCTCTAACTCTGCCTAGCTATTAATCTTTTAATGTTTCAATTTATGTGTCAAGAAAAGACCCACGTTATCTCAAAACCCTACTACTACTACTAAGAAATAAACCGGAGCTTTCCAATTTCAAGGAAGTCTCACCGAAATATGATGGATGGATGATGTGATCTTAATGAAGAACCTATTGAATATCCTCAATACATGTATCTGTATCATAAAATGATTCATGTTAAATGACATCAGTACATGGAATGTACAATATGTAATAAGGCTGAATGAAACAAACACTAAACTGGAGGATTTCACTCAATTGAAATACAACATTGATCATGATGAAAACCATTTAAGCTCTTGCTATAAGGGTAAAATAATAATAAATACTAAAATGTATGAATATATTAATACTTTACTTTACTTTACTAGGGAGTTTCTCTAATCGACAGCCATCACTATGAGCCTTGTGATGATACAACTTCATATCTATATTTCCAGAACCATTGTAAACCTTGTAGGCTATAGGACAGAAATTTAACTTATGGATCAGTCTAATAGGCCTTCTTAGAAGTAGTGAGAATGTGTCCCAATGTCTATGTGATCTTATCCTACATTGCCACGTAGTTTATGGGGTTTGATTCATACGAATTCTTACCCAAATTTGTGCACAATATCACTCTCAAAATATTATTATATATGGTCATAAAAAGTACTCTCTAGGTTTAGTTAATACTCACAAGACCCTATTTATTAGGTAAGTGCGCTTTACTTTATCTCTCTAAAATGCTTCTGAAATTTGTAGTTGCTTTTCTTGAAATCCTACTTTGTTTGAAAGTATAATTTAATACATTTGGAACAATTAGTGTTACCATAAATGATTCTCAAAAGATACTATAAAGCTTCTTTGGACTTACTTTTAAATTCTGAAAGTAAAAAAAACATTAAACAAAACTAAAAAATTATGGCTCACATGATAATATAAATCATGAAAAAGAACTCAAAAAATCAATTGTATAAAGTTGCATGATCGCAATACTCAAGAATCTGAACTCGAAATAAGAACACAACCTAGTGTGGAAACTCATTGAACTTTTGGTAGAACCCTAGATTTATCTCTTTACTGACTAAATTTTGATGTAAGTAGTGAGGATGAACTTAGTCCAACACTATGAATAGCCTTACATAACTAGAAGAAAGAAGGTCTTGGAGAAACTTAACGAACACTCGAAAACCCTAGCTTTCTCTCCTTGGATCCTTGCTCTAAGGCTTTGGAAAGATTATGGGGTTTTAGGGTCAAATGGTACTTTGTAGAGCCTTACTTAGTTGAGATTGTGCCCAAACATTCTAAATTTTCTTATATTGGTGAAAAATGTAAAATTGAACCCTTGTGTATGTTGGATGTTTGTTTTATTTTGTATGGGTGAATTCTGAGTCACCCAGTGTTGCTAAGATTGCATAATTTTACCCAATAATGGATGGAGTGATGACTTTCTTAAGAGAAAATCTTCATGTTTGGTAATACTTTGTGATATTTGGGGTAAGTTTGAGTACCCAAGGGTAGAGAGCATGTTGGTATATTGTAAAGTTAATTGAGAATTCGGTATTGTGCGTACAATGTTTAAATTTCAAAAAAGAGGCAACAGGTTGAACACTGCCTATTTGACGGGCTTGTCCTATCTCATCAAGGTAGGTAGGTGAATCGTCTAGTAATTCATTGCTTGCCTTTCTTTCTTGAATATGTTACTTGGCTATTGTCCCATTTGGTGGTCTTGTCTTAGTCTGTCCAAACTCACTGCTGTGTATCACCAAGTGGGAGTGGGCATCGCCCTTTGTGCTTGTTCTTTTAAATTTTCCACTCACTTTCAGTGAACTTTTCTTAGCCCAGCAAAACAAATTCGGTGAATCGGCAAGGTGGAGATGACTCCGTGCATCTTGCCTAATTTCTTTCAAATTTTGCACTGTCAACTTCGGCAAGCTCACCTCAGCTCGCCTAACATGTTAGGTAGACCGTCTTCCCAGTAGGCTAGCCTCAGAGAAAAAAATTATAAATGTGTCTTCTTTTGGGTTAGGTTTAAACTAAATTTCACCAAATCTATGTTTGAATCCTTGTGGCTTGTAGGATATGGCTAAACCAAATGGGAAGAAAGTTCAGACTTGTGATACAGAATACAACATTGAATCCTATCCTCCTCCTCCAACAACGGATAAAGGGGTAGCCATAAATTATCCTTATCAACAACAAACCACTCCATGGTCCTTGCTGCATGAGAGTGAGCAACTAAGAAAAGTAGTTGTTAGAAAAAAGACTGATATTTGATCCAAGTTGGTGCAACCTTCACAAGATCAGACATCCACTTCTCGTGTTTTCTCGATAATCACTACAAGATCCCTCAAAAGTCTTAAGGCTGCTACTGAACACACTATTTTAGAGAAAAGAAGACTCTCCAATGATGAGGTGATGACTGAGTACCTAGTTATATGGGATATGATTAAATTTCATGGGTTTGAGAGGTTCATAAAACCTTGACCAATCTATGTCCATCCATGAGTACGGTAATTCTATGAAACCTACACAAAAGCTTTGCCAATGAAGAGGAAGGGTACAATTTGGAAGCCTTTGGAAGAAGTCAAAGTTCGTGGAAAGATGGTGTAATGCCAAAAAGGAATGATAAATGAGATATTGGGTGCAAAAGGCACTAGTAATGCTAATTTCAGACTCATAATAAACAAAGATTTAGAGGAATTGAAGGTTTTGTTGGCTCCTCTCATCTCTAACATCTCATCGCTATGGGTGGTTGAGGGAACAAAGATTGAAAAGAAAGATATGAACATCGCCTACTGATACTAGTTCAAGTTCATTAGTAGCAATAACATGCTATCACATAATGAGTCCATTCTCTAGCTTCCAAAAGCCGTACTAGTTGGTTGCATCATGGACAGGACAACAATTAGTATTAGTGGTCTTATTGTTGATGATATATTGGTGAGGGCCAGACAAGAGCATACAACCCTTTCATTTCCAACTTTGATCACAAAGTTGTGTGAAGGTCTAGGAGTTCCCTTTCGGGGGAAGACTTATGTATTCATCACCCTAGCGTCCTTTAAGGACATTCTGAGGAATGCAGATAATTACTTACATAATGATGTTGTTAGGAGTAAGCATCCACCACCAGATACTATGTCCGTGGTTGATCTTGTTGCTCTTGACGCTGGGCTACTCCTTCCACTCCTTCTTTGGAGCAATCAGGTACACCCCAACTCCTATCTCTCGACTCCACTTGACCCATTCCGTGATTTACAAAATAGGCAATCTTTCTTGGAAAGCGAATTTGAGGACAACGAGCATCAAAAGGTTATGCCTAAGATGATTGATCGAGCGATTGAGGATTCTTTGCCCCTCGATAGATAGGCTAACTTAGTACGAGGCAACTATAGTGTCACATGGAGAGAGGTTAATTAACCTCACTACTAGGTTAGAGGCGGGAGAAAAGGTTGAGGATAGTTTAGATTTTTGATCTATGATGAGTGCTGAATAGGTACTCTTAAGGTTTATGTAGACCAACTGAGATCTACAAATATTTCAATGTTGTGGGATGAGGTTCCCTTTCCTGATGCTTCCGAGGATATGCCTAAATGTGGCCGAGTGTGGGTGGTACGACTATTGGTGATGTTTTAGATTTTGATGCTAATGATACTGATGAAGAGAGAGTTGAGGATGTGGATGATAAAGAGAAAGATGAGTAGGAGATTAGGAGATTTGAGGATGAGAAACAAATTGCTTTGAAACATACGAAACTTCAGGATCTTGAAGAGACAATGGTCCACGCTAAATTGGAGAGATCCATTTAGAAGACCTTTGTAGTTGGCACCAGTGGAGTTTCTTTAGACTCCACCGTTCCTCCTGTTTGTGTACTTGGTACTGATGCCTCATTTGTGCCTACTTTGCTGCCTTTGGTGATTACTTTTTTCGGCACTGATGACCAGGATTATGTTACTGCCGTTGAGACTCCAAATGCGAGCACTTCACAGGCATAGACTTCCAGGGGGACTTTTACCTCTTATCTAGTACTCTTTTCTTTTATTTTGCATTAAAGACACTGTTATTTTAATTTTGGTGGGGGTGAGGGCATTTGTGCCAATATTCCCTTTTTTATTGTATTTACTTACTTTCAGTTTTACTTTTGGATAATTGTAGTATCTTGTTATTTTTGCTTTTATTTTAGTTGTTTGATGGTTTAGTAGCTTATTTTATGCCTCTCCATTTTCATTTTCCCCATGAGTTTTGGAAATCCTTGAGTTTTCTTTGATAATGATTTGAGGATAAATTGTGTTCAGTATAGATGTCTTGTATATAACTCATGATGAGAATTGTGCTTAGTGTTGGTATTGTATAAAGAAATCGATGTGGCTTCCTTTTTGAATGATCTTTTTGAATCTTGTGTTGACTAGTTGCATTTTTTATGTGAGCCTTACATTGAATATCACATGTATGCTTTTGATCATGACGGGCTATGCTAAATAGTAGCATTTCAAGTACCGTGTGTGGTAAGGTTTTACTTGGAAGCATGCTTGTTGAATGTAAGAAATGATCTTGGGCAGAAATTTTGAGAGGGAACCCAAAAGTTCTTTCCCATTTTTGTGACTACCTTGTTAGGGTGTGCAATCAGTTTGACATCATTTGAGCCTAAATCATTTGTTGACAACCGTTTTGAACCTCTTGGGCCAAATTATCCCTAACGTCTCACTCATTTATTATTTTCGAAGCATTGGTTTGTTTTAATTGCCAACCTCGACCAAAAGCGTAAGTTGGGGTGTAGAAAGAAAGGAGGAAAGAAAACCAAGTGGAAGGTAAGGAAAGATTAAGTGAGACTTAGCTTTGAAGTGTGTTACAAAAAGAAGGAACCCCTCCCTACAAAAAAAAAAGAAGATATTGTGATGAACAACCATTTGAAAATTGATGTGAAAAAGAAATTTTTGTAAAATAAAAATGGGTTCCCAATAAATTTATTAACAAGTCAAAGTTTTTGTTCTCAAGTGAAAAAGAATGAAAACTACTTGAGAAGAGGCGAAGATAATTGCAACAATACTTTGAAAAGGTGAAGCAACTGAGCCAAATTGACCATACCTTAACCATCAACCCCATTACAAGCCTAAAAGATCCTTGAGATCTTACATGAACTAGGTTACGATATGATTGGAAGATTTGAGAATTCTACCAACCACCTTGTAGCTTTACCCGTCAGAGAAAATGGGAATAACCTCAACCGTATGGACTTTTGTAAAATGTTCTTGAAAACAAAGGGCCCACATACATCCACAAAATTATGAAGGTGTTCATGGGGTTCTTCATGAGCTAAACCCCCAAACATTCTTGTCAGTTGCAGGAGCTGTAACATTGTTCCAGTTACATGAAAAACTTCCCCCCCTTCTATATGAGCTAACTGGATGGCTCTTGTGATTTGAATGACGTTCAGGTGCATCTTATTCAAATCATGATAATTGTTGTTTTGTCCGTAGTGATTATTGTTTTCACTACGGTGGTCACTAATGCTCTCAACCTACAAATCAACAAAGCACAACACCGAGCAACACTCTATAATAACTAGAAAAATTTACAAACTAATTTCTCAAATGGAAGTCTTAGCAATCAGTCCCCAGCAAC
This sequence comes from Solanum stenotomum, assembly GCF_019186545.1. NCBI lineage: Eukaryota > Viridiplantae > Streptophyta > Magnoliopsida > Solanales > Solanaceae > Solanum > Solanum stenotomum. Next base: position 33,788,164 of record NC_064286.1, on the reverse strand, counting down.
GTCTTCATTTTTTGGTAACACTCAAACTACTCTATAAAAAAATCCAAAGAGTAAGTGATCATCATCGTCAATATAAAATACCCAACTAAGAGTTGGGGTCGAATCTCATAGATAGTAATAAAGTGCAAGGAAATCTATTATGAAATTTAGAATTTATATTAATTCATTTGTAGCAATAAGAACAATAGGTGGATGATTCCACCAATTTTATGAAAAGGATAGGAGTATCAAAAGTCACAATTAAACTAAAAATTCATAAATTTGAATAAGAAACATGAAGTTTAGGCGTGTGGGGATCAAAAATCGATATCACATAGAGGAAGTTATGTTCCTGTATAGTGTCGAACAGTCATAGATAGACTAGGTCATCTTCAATGACACTAATCTTCTTTCGATCTCATACCATCATTTCATAAAAATCTCATTTCGGTCTCATCTATGTGCATAACTAACAATCCATTATCTTACTCTCTTTCGATATAGAAATAGGGAAAATACATCCGACCCATAAATATCTTTTTCAAGTAAACTATAGACATCAAACGTAAGTTGCAAATTTTAAACTTACTACCCACTCCAATCAATCTTTTTTGAGCATAAATCGAAAATCAGAAGTAAGATTCAGTTTTAAACTTTAACCTATCCGTTTACCTAATGATAATTATCCCAAATTGATAGATGACCAGCAACAAAACAGAGCATAACAAAATACCACATTACATTAAATCAACACCCAACCCCATAATTACACCACTGGGCTTTGGGGTTTTACCCACCAATCACAGAGTGTAAGGAAATTATACCTTCAACGAAAGCAGCCACGTGTGATGTAAAATAAATCAATTATAAACAGCACCCAATTTCAATTCAACTTCAAATTTTGAATTTTAAGAACAAAGTTGAAAATCCCAAAACTAAAGTTGTTTTTCAGAAGGTAAAGTAATTCTCACTATAAAACTCTAGTGAAAGAATACTAAGACGAGTCTCTAGAAAAGATTTTTGGACCATTCTTTCTCTCTCCTATGGAAAATTTATAGTTTACCAAAATTTGGCCCAAAATTCAATTTGTGACCATTACAATGATGTTAGTCGGACTCTCCAAGCACATTCAATAGATCATCGATTGCTCCTTAGCTCACCCTTCTCTTTCTTTAAGCTTCAGGTGTTTCAACCTCCATTGGCGAGGTCGTTCCAGTCTACCTTTCACATTTGGCAAATCACCAAGTACCACCTCTATTTGTATTTCTAGCCAACAATTTTCTTCCCATTCATGTCACATTCGGTGATGGTCAGCATGTTTTCCCTATCCGTTTGGCGAGTCACATTTCCTTTTATGTTCTCTGACCTGCCTTAATTATTTCATGTGTTAAGCATTGTCACTTTTGGTGATGTCGTGACAATTGGGTGATCTACCCTTGTTGTTAAGCGATCAACAATGTGGAGTTTATACTTCTTTCCATGTTTTTGGCCTTTCATCAAGATACTCATACTTTCCTTGTCCCTTAGCGTTCATATATACAAATAATCAAATTATTATTATAATATTACATAATTAGGCATTAAGGGCACTGGTTATTGATCTTAATAGGCCTCAAATGAGTGTAAATCTACCACTCATTTTGGATGGACTAGATCCTTGTAGACTAGAATAACAAATTTGAGTCTGGTACTATGAGCCTTAGCTTAGGCCATTTCTCAGCTTTGTAGACTTTTTATCTTCTCTCCCTAGCTATATGACTTTTAGCACTTGGCATCCTCGATCAACATGTCTCCTTCAATATATATGTTAGCTAGTCTTTTTCCTTTGAGATGGCTTTTGGTGGTCTATTTTTTGGATTTGTATTTTTTCGTATTAGACAGCTCTAGACTTATGACTTCCAGGCTTTAATGAGGGTATCTATTGTATATAGTATTTTTTCTTTCTTCATTTCAGTCTTTTCTTACAATTAGTGTTATTTTCTAGTTATTTCTACCTTTTTACTCATTACTTGTCATTCTGGGTACATGCTGGCTTACTTACTGGTGGGTTATAATAGGTGCCAACATGACTCAGGAAGTTGGGTCTTAACAGGCGTAGTTTATGGGGTTTGAGTCATTTGAACTCTTACCCAAATCTCTGCTCAATATCACTCCCAAAATATTATTATATATGCTTATATAAAAGTACTTTCTAGGTTGAGTTGATACTCATAAGACCCTCTTTGACAGCTAATTGAACTTTACTTTATCTATGTGAAATGCTTATGAAATTTGTATATCGTGAAAACTCATTTTCTTAGTAAACATGAATTTCATCAAGAACATGCATAACATAAGGAGATCATGGAAACACATAAATCACACATGACTCCAAAACATGAAACAAGTCATAAGGATCTCTTTGTCTCAAACTTGAATAGGAATAGAAGAAATGGATGAGGATACCAGAACTTTCGTCAACATTTCTATCAAAGCATACCATCAACCCCTTGGGAGTAAACCCCCTATTAAGGCTAACATCAAAATCTAACAAATAGCATAGGGACCTAATAAAACATCTACATCTATAAGGAACTATCAATATGTTGGTGCCTTCATCCGGAATGGCTCCTTTGTCCTCTCTAGACCGGAGTGCATAAATGCGACCATAATTTGGAGAAATGGGAACCATACCATTAAGAGAAGCCTGATTGACTTCTCTTCCGTTTTCCGTAAGTGTAGGGGAATTTTTCTCTTGATGATCATTCTTTCCACAACCATAGCAACCATCCGTACCGGCTAGGCACTTCCTATGGTGCTTCTTTCCACAATTGGAGAAAGTAGGCTTAGGAAATGGAGGCCCACTATCTTTCTCTTGGTTAATCCTTGGAGTGTTTGAAGAATCTTTGTTAAAGGACCTCTTTTTGAAACGTGGTTGACCTTGTTCCACGGACCTACTCTTGGAAGAATTCCAATCATCGGTCCTAGCTCTTTTCACTTCCCTATTTCTTTTCTTAAGTCTTGACTCTTCATTTTTGTTGGGCATACACCATAAGACGTGATATATCCATGTTTTCAGAAAGCATTATTGCACAACATTCTTCTTCCATTGAGTCGGACACACCCGTCAAAGATCTACTCATCTCATCCCTTGGATTCAACACCAAAGATGGAGCATACTTGGACAATTGCGTGAATTTTAGGATGTATTCTTTCACACTCATGCCCCTTTGAAAAAGATTGATGAACTCGTCAACTTTAGCTTCCTTCGATTCCTGGGAAAAATACCTTGCATGAAATGCCGATTTGAACACTTCCGAATCTATTAGATCCGCTTCTACCGGCCTATTTCTCTTCCATTGAGTATACCAAACTTCAGCAACACTCTTAAATCGGTACATCACTAGCTCCGCTTTATCTACTAAAGTCACCCCCATAATGTCAAGTATCTTGAAAACCTCTTCCACAAACTCTCCTACTTTGGAGCCATGGAACTCGGGAGGATTCATTCTTGCAAAATCCCTAATCCTTGAAGTCGCTAAATTCACATTTAGATTAGCCGGAGCAACCACTTCCCTAGTAGCTTGGGCCGTCATGGCTTGAGCTTGAGTTGTCACAGCTTTAGCTTGGGCCGTCATAGCTTGTGTCAACATTAGAAAAGAGGACCTAACCTCAACATCTATCATACCCACCGGATCCATCGGAGCTTGAGGAACTTGAGGACCTTGGGGAGGAACTCCCTCATTCACATTCTCCTCTTCCATCCTTCTAGCGTTAGCCCTTTGTGTATTCATATCCTGAAAACACAAGAGAAGGGTTAGGAGAGGGACTCTTATAGAGTTGAACTCTAAAGCACGACTTAAGAGTAATGAAGAAAGTGAAATTTCCTAACATCTTATAGCCTCTCATTAATAAATATGGCGCACTTCAGACTCATGAACAAGACTCTACTAAACGTGGCTTATGAGACATCATCCTAAAACCATCCCAAAATATTATGCTCTGATACCATGCTGTCACGACCCAAAGGCTACCTCCTAGATGTGACACGGCGTACCATACGCTGAAGAGCCTCATAAAATATCATAACATAAGACATAAGAAATGATGAGGGATTTAAAGACTTTTATCCATACAATAGAAGACTTTTATAAAAGCAAGAGGAAGTCTAAGTTGTCTCAATTAGCCATATAATACAATCTTTGAATCAACAATAGGGTCACATCCCTTCAACAAAGTCCGAAACATAAAATAATATGAAAGGAAACTACTAATGACTAATACATCCTCGAATCTTGAGGACTCACTACAAGCTAGGAGAATAGTCGATCCAAGCTTGTATCAAAGGAAGATCACCTCAAACACAGGAACCTACACTTTGTAGAAAAATGTAGAAGATATATGGGTTAGTACACAAATGCACTATGTATGATAACCATGCATACAAATCCTTGTAAACATGCTAAAAAAGGACACTTTAGTTGAAAACCACGCTTAATGTAGAGTTTGAGAAACATCATGAAATTTAGTATAAAAGCATAAGTCACAAGCATATTCAACATATAAATCATTATAACATAATAGAACCATTTCTTAGGTAACCCGACATTATACTTGTGCAATGTATGAAAGGCATCCCATAATACCACTCATACTAAGAATCCCTTTGAGGATACCATAGTCATGCTTACCATTCTTTGATCCAATCTTTAGTTAATACTCATAGACAAGGAACATTCACATTTAATAAGTCATATGCATGAAAGCAACTTATAACAACAATACAAGTTAAGCAGTCATCCTTTCATTTAGCTTTTATATCAATATTGTCAATAGCATCATTATAAGCATATTCATTTCATTAGACATTATGATATTCGAGGAACACATCATAACCACTCTCAAAGCCTACTCGTGCAATGCATGGATGAAGTGTCATACCCCCATGCATACTTCATAGAACATCTTGAGTAACCATAGTACATAACTCACATGATGGGAATAAGCCCAAACTGACATAGACCATGTGAGCAAATCGTGGAATCCGGTGTCATGTCCCACACCAAAAAGAGTTGGTCTACTTGCCTAAGGTAGAACCGGTAATATTTTAGCTTAGGTGGATTTACTAGATAATGTCCTATGTGGGCACATAGTTATGGGAAAAGGAGGTTGTTACTAGAAACCCGGCCTAACATAGGGAGAGCTTCCACTCCATAATATACACTCCGTACTAAGCATTACATTCCCCTGGAGTAGTAACATTATTACACAAGATAGGGATGCCCATATTTCCATAGGTTTTCCCATATATTCATGTAAGCTTCATTCCATAGGTTTGCCCATATTTCCATTCATCACAAAACCTAGTTCATGCAAGATATCAAGGGTTTTTGATGGCTGTAATCGGCCTGAGGGTTAAGGTATGGTCAATTTGTCTTGGTGACTTCACCTTTTCAAAATATTGTTGCAATAATCTTCACATCTTCTCAAGTTCTTTTCATTCTTTTTCATTTGAGAAATCAAACTTTAATTTGTCACACACTTTATTCGGAATCCCCTGTATTTCATCAACTTCTCTTTTTCATTTCCATTTTTTAAAATTGAACTTGCATTTTTTTAAGAAGGGGTTCTTACATCTTTTTTTTTTTTGTAACAAACTTCAAAGTTGAGTCATCTTTCATCTTTATTTTCCCTTCACTTTTCTTTCATTCATCATTGCATTCCCAACTTAGGCATTTGGCGTAAGTTGTCTATAAAATTATAATAATTCTTCATAAAGGATTTTGGGTGAGAAAGTGGGGACAATATAGGCTCAAGAGGTTTCAATGTGGTTTTGTCAACAAATGGTTCCAAGACGGATGCATACTCTCACAAGGTAGTCACAAAGGATATGAAAATTTGGGTTCCCTCTTAGAATTGTTTCCTAAGATTATGCCTTACACTTACCAAGATTTAGACAATTCGATTAATAAGGAAAATTCTAGGATTCAACATACATGTGTTCAGGTAAGACCTCACCATATATGGAACTTCGAATACACTCATTTAGCACAGCCCAAAAGTATCAAAATTGTAGGTGTGATGTTCATTGCAAGGCTCACATCAAATTGTAGCTAGTCAACAAAATATTCAAAGAGATCGCCCAAAAGTACGACAAGATCAATTTCATTCTTGCAACACCAATACTATACACCATGCTCATCATGAGTACTATTGAAGACATCGATATTTAACCCTATCGATCCTCAAGTTATTATCAGTTAAAACTCAAGCATTTTATTATTTTCAAAACTCATGGGGAGAGAAAGGTAAAGAGAGAATAACTAAATGAAACAAAATGAAAATAATAAACACATCAAATGGGAGTTTTGGCACAAGTGGACTCACCCCACCAAAAAGTAAAATACACTATCATCAATGAAAAGAAATGACATGATCAAGCATACATGGAGGAATTCCCTAAATAAGTGAGAATTGAGACAGTTGAACCATTTGACGGATAGGCAACCAAGGGATGATCTCTGACTATACCAATTGGTTAGGAGAATTTTTACTCCAATTCGGTGAGATGCAACTTGATCGCCCAAAATTGATAAGAGAATCGTCAAAAATCCATGGTCAACAACAAATTTATGAAATAATCTATGTTGCAAATCCATCATTATAATACTTCAAATATTGGTGGTAGGTAGATGGGATTGCTTTGTTCTCATGCACCCATAGCCTACCAATAAAAATGTTACATGAAATATTTTCATCAATTACATGTAACCACACGTTTGATCGAAACTCTCTGATGGGGAGGTCTATTTTTACAGTTCATATGGCCTTTTGTCCTCCTTGATTGAATCATTGGATCATCAAGTGACTTTCAATAAGATGTGTAGTTGATATCCAAAGTTATTTCATTGTGAGAATTGGAAGGATGTTAATTTCAGATACTCCATCAACTAGGATTTTGTTTACCCTTTTCTCACGTGCAAAACAAACCATGAATAAAAAGAGATTATGAAGTGTGTGACCAATAGAAGATCATCTTCAAAGAACATGATTTTGGCCATTCATGCATTCTCGACCTCAGGAGATGACTTTGGAGCATCTTTTGGTGATGGATATGATGGTGTAGCATCTTTTTCTTCGTTCTCATCGACATAACAACGAAGAGCTTTTGTGCCATCACATACGAAATTGGTGTAAAATAAACTTGGCAAATATTATCCTAATGTAATTGGTCGATGCGACACTTGGCAGTGGTGCACCTTTATTTCTTCCATCTTTGAGTGCAGAATCAAAGTATTTGTTTTGGATCTCCTTACAATTGTTTACCTAACATGTTGCTTCATTTACTCCTTATGCGAACTCACTTTTTTGTGTTTACGTCGAGTCACAAGAGTCCAACCACAATCATTTGATTAATCACCACTTTCTCTTGTCGATCCTTCTCCTACGGAAGCCACATAACTTAGCATAGGAAGAGACAACAAATTATTTACATCTATGTGTTCAAAGCCTCCAAACTTGATCATTCTTGTCTGATTAATGTTTGGAATGTCTCGCTCCTCATTTCATTCGAAAAAATTGCAGGTCATGACCGAATTGGAAAAGTTAGAAGCAACACCGACTTGGTTAAGAATTACATTTAATGAAGGTGGGTTTCATCTAATTGTTATTGATTATGGTTAAATAGGTCTCATAATCTATGAATTGATGTTAATCCATTATATTTAGTTTAAATTACATTCACCCATGCTCATATTATATTTTTTTAACTATGATCCTATGATAAACCCATAAATCTATGAATTATGAAATTATGACGATATTCATGTTTTTATGAAATGAATATAAATGATTTGCGAATGCTTTGAAAGGAAAGTACCAGTGCAATTGTGAAAGTATTTCTCACTTATTATGATGATCATGATTGTGAAAGTTATTTCTTACAAATGTATTCCTATTGGTGAAAGGTTTTCTCATCCATGTTGCATTATGTTTAAGGAAATATTCTATGCTTTAATCTCAAAAGTGTGGATTGGTATTGATCATTGCATTTCCTATGCTAAAATGATATTTGACATTTATCTATTTCATTGTAATTTAGACAAAGCACCGATAGGGCTTTGTCGAGGCTAAAATAGAGTAGTCTTTATTAGCAACCTCGATTCCCTAACTCATGCCCCATAGGATTAACATAAATGACCTAGCTATTGGATCCACTTTAGCAAATGATCATATATATAGATTCTACCTTGGCAAGTAGTTTTCCCTTCTTTCAGTATGAGGGATATACCGGATTTGATGGTATAGCTCTCATAGTCTTATTGTCGGATAAAGCAAAGATCCCACAAAATATTTACGTTTTCTTCAAGCTTTTGTTATTCCCTTTATGGTAATGTATTTTTTACTATGTTTATGATTTTTATGCCACATCTTCTTTAAATACTTTTAAATGTTTTATTATGATCATGCCTACATGTTTTATGTCATTCATGTTATCATGAGAATGTTTATGCATATTACCTCATACTTTGTGTATTTCATGTACTAATGCATAATTATTCCTATATTGTTTCACTAATGTAGGGTCTGACGATCGTACTTCCCATACTCGTGGCTAGTTGATCCTTCATAGACTTTGAAGATGGGTGAGTCATCTTGTTCCGAGGACTGAGACTCTTCTATTGATTTCTTGTATTTTATTTTCGTACTTTTTATGTGATGTACGAGTTATTTCCTTATCACTTTCCTTATGATGTTTTAGATGGCTTTTGAGACACATGTAGACTTCCACTTTGCTAAACTTAAGTGATGTTTAGAATGCTATCTTTTATAGTCTTTATTTCTATTATCTTGTACTATGCATGCTAAAGGGATTGTGTGGTCTCACGCCCTGAGGATATACCCTTGACGTAACATGGGAGCTAGGATTATGAGTGACCCTAAGCTAACCCTATGTGTGGCATATATCAAGCATACTAAGAATGTCACGCCCCGAGCTACCCCCGAGACGCGGACACGGGACCTAGGACCACAAGTGATCCCAAGCTAACCCTGCTGGCATGATCATGAGCCTACTAAATATAATCTGAATAATAAAAACTGTGCGGAAGCTAAATCATAAATAAGATGAAAAGATGGGGACTACCCATATACTATAACTGAGATATATGATAACTGATGAGTTTAATACAAAGAAGATATTAACTCAATACTAAGCTGAATCTAACTATGTCTGAAATAAGCCTCTAAACTGACTAGAAATGCTGGGACAGGCCCCAGCTAAGTCTAGCAAAACTGAAACTAAAGACTAAAATACTGAAAAGAAACTCATGACTATTGTCCCCGAAGAATGAGGACTCACCAACTGATTCTGCTGAGCTGAAGATCGGGAATCAATCTAAGCGTGATCTGGATACTGAGAACCTGAACCTACATCACGAGAAGATGTAGCGCACATATGCGTCAGTACTTTAAAGGTACTGAGCATGCAGGATAGAGTAAAGCTGAAAGAACATATAACTGAACAAAGCAACAAAGCAATGAAATAATCTAAACATGATATAGATACTGAATACTGAGCTAACTGAATGCAATGACCAATTTATAACATGCTGACTGAATACTGAATGAACTGTAAATGTGGTCAATGCAATAGAGTCTGACTGAACTGTGGGAGCTACTAATAACCGACATAAAACCACATGAGCTAAATGTGGAGTCCGATGTATA
>NC_064286.1:33616718-33773924 GCF_019186545.1 Solanum stenotomum | reverse complement strand
GAACTAGATGATAGAGATAACCCTTAGAGATCATCTTTCTGGCCTTAAGGTAAGAAATGAATCGACCCATAGGCGCTAAGCTACTACCCTTCCATTCTAGAATTGGTTCGCCTGGAAACTGAAAACGAACAATCCTAGTTCTACAATCAACTGAGGCATAACATGAATGTAACCAATCCATACCTAGAATGGCATCGAAGTCTACCATTTCTAACTCTACAAGATCTGCTGAGGTGACTTTCTGAGAGACTGTGACAGGGCAATTTCTGTATACCCGCCTAGCTATAACTGGGTCACCGACTGGAGTAGAGACTGAGAAGGGTTCTGAAAGAGTTTCTGGACTAACACTGAATTGGACTGCTGTATAAGGAGTTACAAAAGACAAAGTAGCCCCTGGATCTAACAATGCATAAACATCAAGATCAAAGACTCGTAACGTACCAGTGACTACATCAGGAGAATCTTCCTGATCTTGACGAGCCTAAAGAGCATAAAGCCTGTTTTGGCGCTGTCCGCCACCAGTACAAGAAGAGTTACCCTGTTGAGTCGGGCGACCAGCTGGTGCTGCTGAAGTTGTAGACTGAGCTCTACCATTATTTCCTCTTTGACCTTGTCTTGAAGGACAATCCTTCACTCTATGACCAGACTGGCCACACCCAAAGCATCCTTCCTTACCTGCAAGGCACTCACCCGGATGGTTCTTACTACACTTCGGGCAAGTTGGGTAGGTTTTGGTGCCTGAAACACTACCTTGAGACTGAGAGCCTGAAGCCCTACCTTTCTGATCATTACGGAACCTGGGGGATGGAACACTAGCTGATGAAGGGGCTGGAGTCGAAGACTTCTGCTGAAAATACGAGCGGTTTCCACCACCCGATTTCTGTTGGGCATACTCATAGTTACCTGTTCTTGCTTTCTTAGTCTCCTTAGCCTATTCCCTAAGCTTGTCATCCTCAACCTGCTGAGCATGAGTCATGAGCCTAGAGATGTTCATGTCTCCCAACAACATAGCATTCCTGCACTCTGTTTTCACTAAGTCTGACACTCCATAGAGAAACTTATTCATCTGAGCCCTGGAATCAGCAACAATGTGAGGAGCATACCTGGAGAGTTGGTTAAACTTGAGCCCATACTCTTGGACAGTCATGTTACCCTGCCTCAAGTTCATAAATTCCTGGGCCCTTGCTTCTCTCAACTCTATGGGGAAAAACCTGTCTAGAAAGGTTTCACTAAAACATTCCCAAGTAATAGGAGCGGCATCTATACCCCTGTTCTCCTTCCACTGAGTATACCAGATATGAGCTACATCCTTAAGTTGGTAAGATGCTAACTCAACCCGATCATTCCCAGTGACCTGCATCACCTCAAAGATCTTCTTGATCTCATCTAAGAAATTCTGGGGATCTTCACCAATCTACGATCCTAAGAACTCTGGAGGATTCATCCTAACAAAGTCACGGACCCTCGCTGCTGCTGATCCACGATTTGCATTCACAGGAGCTTGAACCCGCTGATTGTTCTGGTTAGCGACACTCTGAGCCAACATCTGAATGGCATTCCTGAATTCAGCATTCGACACTTCTTGATCTGGAACTGGAGGAGCTGCGTTTGCATTCCTAGCATTCGAATTCCTGACATAAGCTCTACGAGGAGGCATGATCACTGAAACGTAAAACGTTGAGTTAGAATGGAATTGGATCATACCTTACGCACGATAAGAGTAACGAGAAAATGAAGATTTTCTAAATACTTTGTAGCCTCCCTCTCATTAGATGTGGTGCGCACTACACACCCACGAAAAGGACTCTACCTAGTGCGGCTTTTCAGACATCCTAGGACACTTAAACCTAAGGCTCTGATACCAAGTTTGTCACGCCCCGAGCTACCCCCGAGACGCGGACACGGGACCTAGGACCACAAGTGATCCCAAGCTAACCCTGTTGGCATGATCATGAGCATACTAAATATAATCTGAATAATAGAAACTGTGCAGAAGCTAAATCATAAATAAGATGAAAAGATGGGGACTACCCATTTACTATAACTGAGATATATGATAACTGATGAGTTTAATACAAAGAAGATATTAACTCAATACTAAGCTGAATCTAACTATGTCTGAAATAAGCCTCTAAATTGACTAGAAATGCTGGGACAGGCCCCAGCTAAGTCTGGCAAAACTGAAACTAAAGACTAAAATACTGAAAAGAAACTCATGACTATTGTCCCCGAAGAATGAGGACTTACCAACTGATTCTGCTGAATTGAAGATCGGGAATCAATCTAAGCGTGATCTGGATACTGAGAACCTGAACCTACATCACGAGAAGATCTAGCGCACGTATGCGTCAGTACTTGAAAGGTACTGAGCATGCAGGATAGAGTAAAGCTGAAAGAACATATAACTGAACAAAGCAATAAAGCAATGAAATAATCTAAACATGATATAGATACTGAATACTGAGCTAACTGAATGCAATGACCAATTTATAACATGCTGACTGAATACTGAGTGAACTGTAAATGTGGTCAATGCAATAGAGTCTGACTGAACTGTGGGAGCTACTAATAACCGACATAAAACCACATGAGCTAAATGTGGAGTCCGATGTATACGCCCCATCGAGAGGACCCAATATACCCTGCCAGAGGTATAGAGGCATGCTGGCGTGATCACTAAACTGATATTGCCCACAGAGGGGACTTACACCTACGTGGCTCGTAGTTCTGGGACTATATGGGTACGCTGAAACCCTAGTCCAACTCGGTATTATGCTACTCCCAATGAATTAAGTAGTTAACTGGTTATGACTGAATTTCTGTAAATACTGGATAGCTCGAACTGAACATGCAAACTGAGAATGCAACAATTAATCTGATAATGATGCATTCATAAACTGAGGCATGTATAACTGAATACTGAAATAACTGACCTAGCATGTGTAATTCAAGAACTTAAGAAATACATAGCTAGGGTTCTGAAATTCATGCGATAAACTGAGCAATAACATGATAATCTGATTTGGAACATTTAAATAACTAATTAATGATGATCTGTTCAAATTCTAGAAACCCTAGGTCTATTCATAATCATGGAATCAAGAATCTGACTGAATTAAAGGGACCTAATGGGCGAAAGGAACCCACTAATGAAATCCCACATACCTGGTGACGAATTCCACGGAGAAATCTTTCGATTTCGGGGCTGGAACTGAAGAAACCTCGCTGCGTTCTTGAACTAGGGTTCTTGACCTTTTTCTCCTCTTTTGCTTCTAATTTTCTAAGTTTTGATTAATGAATTGACTTAGATAAGTTCTAGTTATGTTTCTAGGCTTAAACTGATTAAAACCTCATGATTTAGGGCTTAAACGACGTATCTAAGGGGTTAAACAAAATAGGAAAAGACCAAAGACCCCTGAATTAACTGCTGTGGGAGTGACCTACGGATTGGACCTACGGGCCGTAGGTCAATCTACGGTCCGTAGATTGCGTCCGTAAGTCAGGCCTACTCAACAGACCTTCACTAAAATGAGCATAAGTTTTTACTCGGAGGTCAAAATTTAGCTAACTCGGTGGCGTTGGAAAGATAATTCAATTATCTATATAACCATAGCTCATGGGACACATAATTCATTTTGTACTAAAAGTTATGACCATCTGAAGTTTACCCATCAGAATTTTCTGCTAACTGACTGCTAACCTTCGATCTACGGCCAGACCTACGGACCGTGGATCTAATGACGGTCCGTGCTGGTCAACCGTAGTTCGGGACTAAAGCTGGGCTTTTGGGGCATCGATCCACGGACACGAACTACGGTCCGTGACCTGACCTACGGACTGTAAGTCCGGCAGTGGGTCAACACTTAGCCAAATTTTCTGACTGAGTTCTGGGGAAGTTTTCTGTCACGAACCACGGACCTGCAGGACGGACCGTGAGTCCATCTACGGTCCGTGGATGGTGTCCGTGAGTGCCACCTGTAACACCAGAAATCTGACATCTCTATTTTCGGCTACGGGGTGTTACAAAGAATAATTGAATTAGACATATACTATGTGAAAGCTAAAACAACAGATTACCGGAAAATAGGAAAACCCCAACTAGTCTAAATGTATAAATCATAGTAAGAGTTTAATAACACCTGAGAGATGAACTTAACAATTCAAGCTGATTCTACTACTACGTTAGAAAAAACCTCTAATTCAGTTTAGTTGCCGGGACATACCCCCCCCTCAAGTTAACTCTAACAAAAATTGAAACTGAAATGTAAAGGAAGAAATGAAAGTATGTCTATTGTTCTCGAAGTATGAGGACTCACCACTCAAGTTGTTGAATGTGGATCGAGAATCTATCTAAGCACGGTCTGAATGCTGAGTGCCTAAACCTACATCATGAAAGGATGTAGCAAATAGTATGCGTCGTTACTTGGAATGTACTGAGCATGTAGGATATAGATACTAAATTAAACTAGTATACATTTAAAAGCTGAACAAAGCATAACTGAGCAATGACATAACTGAGTAAGAATGTAAGTACTGAAAACATAACTAAAAAGCTAAATTGAATGCAATGACCAAATGCTAATTATTAACATGACATGCTAAACTGAATATTGAGGTATATACTGAAAACCTGGTCAAATACATCAAGAGTTTGACTGTGGGAGCTACTATCAACCGACATAAAACCATGTGACCTAAACGTGGAGTTCGATTTATATGCCCAATTGAGTGGACCCAATCTACCTTGATAGGGGTATAAAGCCATGGCTAGCATGATCACTAAATCTGATGCCCAACAGGGGGGACTTATAAACCGATGGGGGCACGTAACTCTGTGACTATAAGGGTACGTTGAAAGCTAGTGAAACTCGGTGCTAATTCTACTCCCAACTGAATATATATATGATTGAAATGTAACTGAAACACTGAATAGATCAAAGTATACGGCATTTATATACTAATAACGTAACATTCGAAATCTGGAGCATGATTATCTGTTTATCTGACCTACCAAGTATAATTAATGAACTAAGAGAATTTATACAACTAGGGTTCTAAGTTTCAAGCAAGGAACTAGGAAAACTTTCCAAGAAACAAGCTATTTTGATTTAGGATACTACAACAATAAAATCACCACCATTATCCAAGGTTTTAGAAACCCTAGGTCTAAACAACATATGGAGAATCAAGGATCTGAGTTAGTTCTAGGGACCTACTGGATGAAACGAATTCACTAGTGAAATCGCACATAGCTGGTGATGAAATCTATAGAGAAATCCTTTGATTTTGGGGCTGAAACTTGAAGAAAACCTAATGCTTGTTCTTGAGAGGATGGTCGACTTTTCTCTTCTTTTTGGCTCCAATTTCAATGAATTTCGGTGGGTAATGGTTTTCGTTAGGTTTTGACTAAGTTATTGGGCTTAAATTGAGTAAAACAACATAGTTTAGGTGTTAAATGACATAGTTTAAATGTCCAATGCAAAGAGGAAAAGACCGAAATGACCCTAACTTAAAAGCTGAAGAGTCCGATCGCGGAGCCACTGACGGACCGTCACCAGGACCACGGCCCGTCGAATGGGTCATGGTTCTTGGCCAGGGTCTATTGGTTCTTTGGTATTTCCACATGACAGCCCGCTTCACGGACTTTTTGAAGGACCACGGACCGTTAAGGCCACCATGGTTCTTCACTTGGGGATGGGGTCTACTGGCTCAAGACGACCGACCCATCCATGACCCATCATCGAGACATAACCCCGTGGTGGGCTCTGTGTTTTGGTGTTGAGCTGGGTTAGTTCTATCTGGCATCAACGCATCTTCCATCGGCTCATATGGTTGTGCACAACTCGTGAAGGGCTCTGTGGTCCACCACTTCTGGGTCGATGTGAACAACGATGAGGGTGTCGGACTATGGTCCCAATCAAGGTATGTGAACCCCTTCGTGGTTCACTTTTTCTGCTGAAAAGTCCAAGTCTGGTTTCAGAGGTGTTACAATATCTCCCCCTTGGGAACATTCGTCCTCGAATAAAGTCTAAACAAGCTGAGCATGGAAGGAAGGAACTACAATCCCTACCATTAAGTACTAGAAACTGATATCTAACATAATTGAGTTCCAAGAACATGCAAATATGCTGAAAATGCAAGAACACTGAAGGCACATGATACTAAGACTAAATTTACACAAGAATAAGCTAAGAGACTGGAGAGGAACTATTACCTCAAGCTGAAATGGAATCGAAAGGAAAGAAATGACGTTACTTGGCCTTCATGGCTGCTTCTGCCTCCAAAGTAGCTCCCTCTACGGACTTACCCCTCAAACAAACCTTCACTGAAGACTTATTTATTTCCCAACCTACGAACCTAACATTCAAGAATCTCAATTGACACCTCTTCATAAGAGAGACTATCCTTCACAATCACACTCTCTAATGGAACTAACGATGTTGGATCACACACACGTCTTCAACAACGAAATGTGAAAGACTGAATGGACTGGTTCTAGTTCTGGTGGAAACTCTAACTCATAAGAAACATCACCAATCCTCTTCAGGATTATGTAAGGACCTACATAACTTGAACTAAGCTTTCCTTTCTTTCCAAATCTCATCACCCCTTACATAGGTGACACCTTTAAGAAAACCCAATAATCGATTTCGAACTCTCAGTCCCTTCTCTGCACATCTACATAGGACTCCCGATGACTCTGACCTACCCTAAGTCTATCTATGATGAGCTATTCTTTTTCCATATCTTCATAAACTGAATCTAGCCTAATCAATGTTGCTACACCTACTTAAAACCAACCAATCAGGGACCTGTATTTACGCCCATATAGTGCCTCATACGGGGCGATCTGAATAATGGAATGGAAACTATTATTATAAGAAAACTCTATGAGAGGTATGTGATCAGCCCAACTACTCTTTAAATCGATTACGCAAACTCTGAACATGTCCTCTATGGTCTGAATGGTATGTTCTTCTTAACCATCCCTCTATGGATGAAATGTTGTGCTGAGATTTCCAAAACTGAAAGGTAAACTGAGGACCTCTATCTGAGATGAATGATAAGGAAACCCCATGCAACCTGACTATCTCCATTGATGTAGAGTTTAGCATAGTCATCCACTGAATATGTAGTGTTGACAACCAAGAAATGAGCAGACCTAGTAACTCTTTCTACTATCACCCAAAATGGAGTCATGAAGTCTACGAGTATGAGGTAAACATGTAATGAAGTCCATATTTATCACTTCCCACTTCCATGTAGGAATGTTAACCTCCTAAGTCATACCTCCTAGTTTCTGATATTCTATCTTACATTGTTGAAAATTAAGACACTTTGCTATGAAGTCTGCTATGTCGCTCTACCAAAAGAATTATCATAGATCACGGTACATCTTAGTGGAACCTGGATGAATGGAATACTTGGAGTCATGAGCTTCTGTAAGGATTTTATTCCTCAGCTCACCCACATTAGGAACATATAAGCGACCCTGTTAACAAAGTACACCATCTAACCCTTAGGAGAAAACCTCAACTTTCTGCTGATGAACTCCGCCTTTCAACTGAAGTAATATAGGAACACTATCTTGTTTTTCATTAACCTTCGATACCTGTAAAGATTCTGATGCATTTTGAACTATCACCCCACTATGTTATGTGTCCGTAAGGCAAACTATGACGAGTGTAAGTAGGTGAACATCTTTTGCTGACTCTTTCTTTTCTTCGTTGATATGCGTTACACCACCCATAGACAGTCTGCTAAGAGCATCAGCCACTGCATTTGTCTTACCCGGATGGTAAAGCATATTCATGTCATAGTCTTTGAGGAATTCAAGCCATCTTCTCTGACAATGATTTAACTCTTTCTGGCTGAACACGTACGAGAGGCTCTTATGATCTGTGAACACGTAGACATGCCTACCATAAAAGTAGTGTCTCCAAATCTTAAGGGAAAATACTACGACTGCAAGCTCGGGGTCATGAGTTTGTTAGTTCTTCTCATGGACTTTAACTTGTCTAGAAGCATAAGCTATGACCTTATCTTGCTGCACCAACACACAATCTAGGCCGACCCTTGATGTATCACAATAAATCACATAACCGTGTAAACCATCTTGTAAAGTAAATATAGGAGTTGTAGTCAACCTAGTTTTCAGTTCTGTAAAGCTTTTCTCATACTCATCTCACCATTGAAACTTAACCTTCTTCTGAGTCAACTTGATCAATCGGGAAGTTATGTATGAAAATCCTTCAACTACCTCATATAATAATCGCCCAAACCCAAGAAATTTTTGATATCTTTTGGAGAGGTGGGTCTGGGCAAGTATTGTACTGCCTCAATTTTTCTGAGAATCCACTCAGATCCCTTCGCTGGATACCACATGACAAAGGAAAGTGACCTATTGTAACCAGAATTCACATTTACTAAACGTAGCGAATAGTTGGTGATCCTTGAGAGTTTGCAGGACAACTGTCTAATGAGTCACATACTACTCCTCAATCCGAGAATAAACAAAGATATCATCAATAAAGACGATAACAAACAAGTCCAAGTACTGTTTGAACACCCCATGCATTAAGTCCATAAAGCTGCAGAAGTATTTGTTTGTCCAAAAGACATAACTATAAATTCAAAGTGACCATACCGAGTTCTGAAAGATGTCTTCAAAATGTTGCTATCTCTGACTCTGAGCAGATGATCGCCGAATTTGAGGTCTATCTTAGAAAAGTAACTATCACCCTAGATTTGGTCTAATAAGTCATCCATCCTGGGATGGGATATTTATTCTTGATGGTGACTTTGTTCAACTGACGATAGTCAATGCACATTCTGAGAGAACCATCTTTCTTTATATCGAAAAACACTAGAGTACCCCATGGAGAGATACTAGGTATGATGAAGCCCTTATCTAGAAGGTCTTTTAACTGCTCTTTCAATTCCTTAAGCTCAGCTGGAGACATTGTGGAAGGAGGAATCTAAGTGGGCTGGGTATCTAAGAGGAGATCTATTCTGAAGTTTACTTCCCTTTAGGGAGGAAGTCCGAGAAGATCTTCTGGAAACTCATTTACTACTAGGACTAACTCAAGAGTTGGTATTTGAAAGTTTTAGTCGTTAACCCGAACAAGATTATAGATATACCATTTGGAAAAACTTTTTCTAGCCTTAAGGTAAGAGATTAATAAACCCATAGGCATTGAACTATTACCTTTCCATTCTAAAACTGGCTCATTTGGAAACTGAAACCAAACGATTATAGTTCTACAATCGACTGAGGTATAACATGAATGTAACCAATCCATGCCTAAAGTGATTTCAAAATCTACCATTTCTAACACTACAATATCTTCTAAGATGACTTTCCGAGATATTGTGACTGGGCAATTCTGTAGACCCGTCTAGCTATAACTAAGTCACCAACTAGAGTAGAGATTGAGTAGGGTTCTTAGTGAGTTTCCGGACTGACACCGAAGTTTACTACAATATAAGAAGTTACAAAAGACAGTGTAGCCCCTAGATCTAACAATGGATAAGCATCTAAATGAAAGACTCATAACGTACCAGTGACCACAACAGGAAAATCTTTCTGGTCCTAGTGAGCTTGGAGAGCATACAACCTGTTCTGGCATTGACCACCACCTGTACCAGACGAAGCACCCTGCTGAGTTAGGCGACCTGCTAGTGCTACTAGAGTTGTAGACTGAGCTCTATTGTTGTTACATCTTTGCCCCTGCTTGGCAGAAAGGCAATCCTTCAACTTATGGCCAAACTAACTACACCCAAAGCACCCTTCTTGCCTACAAGTCACTCACCGAGATGGTTCTTACCACACTTTGGTCAAGGTGAGAGAGTCATGTTACCTAAATCCCTCCCGCGAGACTTAGAGCGTGTTTCCCTACCATTATGATCCTATCGAAACCTGAGGGATGGAGCACTAGATGATGAAGGTGCTGGAGTTGTAGACCTCTATTGAAACTCTATGTTTCCCATCGTCTGACATTTGTAGTGAATATATAAAGTTTTGTGTTCTAGCCTTTTTGTTATCCTTAGCAAATTCCCTAATCTTATCTCCCTAAACCTACTGAGTATGAGTCATTAGTCTTGACATATCTATTTCCCCTAGAAACATAGCAATCGTGCACTCGGTTTTCACCAGATTAGATACCCCAAAAAGAACTTACTCATTAGTCCCTTTGCATCGGAAACCATGTGCGAAGCATACCTAGAGAGCTGGGTAAACTTCAATCCATATTCTTGGACTGACATTGAACCCTGTTTCATGTTCATAGACTCATGTGCCTAGCCTCTCTCAATTCCCTTGGGAAGAACCTGTCTAGGAATTTTCCAGTAAAAGAATCCCAAGTCACATGAGTTGCATCCGCACCCAGGTTATCTTTCAACTAATAAACCAGATATAAGCTACATCCTTAAGTTTGTAGGATCCAACTAAACATTCTCAGTTCCAGTCACTTGCATTACTACAAGGATTTTCTTAACCTCATCAATGAAGTTCTATGGGTCCTCACCAACCTTCGAACCTAGAAACTCAAGCGGATTCATCCTTAAAAAGTCTCGAACCCTAGTTGCCGCTGATCCACCATTTGTGTTAGTACGAACTGGACTTATTGATTATTCTAATTGGCCACACTTTGAGCCTACAGCTGGATCGCATTCAAAAATTCTGCATTCTTAACCTCATAGTTCAGGACTAGAGGAACTTCGTTAGTATTGCGTGCATTAACATTCCGTGTTTTAGCTCTATGATGAGGCATGATCTGAAACACATAACGACATATTACAAAGGAGAAGTTAGATCACATCCACGGACGATAAGAATAACAACGAAAGTGAAGTTTATCTTAAAACACTTCGTAGCCTCCCTCTTATAGATATTATGCATTTCACACCTACGAAAGATACTCTACTTAGTGCTGCTTGTAGACATCCTAGGACTCTTGAACCTAATGTTCTGATACCAAGCTAGTCAGTCCCCGAGTCTACCCCCTTTACATAACACAGGACCAAGAATCACGAGTGAGCCCAACCTAATCGTGTACCTCGCATATATCAAGCATGTCGACAATAACTGAATCAAACATATAATTTGGAAGCTAAAACAATAGATAACTTGAAAAATGGGACACCACAACTAGTCTGAATGTATAAACTATACTATGATTTTAATAACAATTGAAAGATGAACTTAACAATTCAAGTTGATTCTACTACTACGTTTGAAAAAGCCTGTAACTGAGTTACTGGGACATGACCCCAGCAAACTGTAACAAAAACTGAAACTTAAATGTAAAGGCTGAAATGAAAGCATGTCTAATGTCCTCAAATTGTGATGACGCATCACTGAAGTTGTTGATTTCGGATCGAGAATCTATGTAAGCGCGGTCTAAATACTGAGTACCTAAACCTACATCATGAAAGGATGTAGCGCAGACTATGCGTTATTACTTGGAATGTACTTAGCATGCAAAATATATATACTAAGCTTAAAAATTACTCATATAAAAGCTGATCAAAGCATAACTGAGCAATGACTTAACTGAGTAAGAATGTAAGTACTGAAAACATAACTGAAAATCGAAACTGAATGCAATGACAAAGTGCTACTCATGAACATGACATGCTTAACTAAACACTGAGGTATTTACTGATAACCTGGTCAAATGCACTAAGAGTCTAACTGTGGGAGCTACTATTA
This sequence comes from Solanum stenotomum, assembly GCF_019186545.1. Classification (NCBI taxonomy): domain Eukaryota; kingdom Viridiplantae; phylum Streptophyta; class Magnoliopsida; order Solanales; family Solanaceae; genus Solanum; species Solanum stenotomum. The sequence goes on along the minus strand of NC_064286.1, from coordinate 33,762,211 downwards.
ATAAGCATAAAACCACGTGAGCTAAAGTGAAGTCTGATGTATTCACTACATCGAGAGAACCTATTTTACATTGCCATCTGTATAAAGGCATGGCTGGTGTGATCACTAAATATGGGGCTTTTAATCCTATGGCGGCACGTAGTTCTTGGACTATAATGCTACGCTGAACCCTAGTAAAACTCGGTGCTAAGTCTACTCCAAAAAATTATGTATATGCCTGAAATGTAACTGAAATACTGAATAGCTCAAAATACTAATATGTAATCTGAGAATGCGACATTTATCTACTAATAACGTAACATTTGAAATTTGGAGCATGATTATCTGTTTATCGGACCAAGAAAGTATAATTCATGAACTAAGAGAATTTATACAACTAGGGTTCTAAGTTTCATGTAAAGAACTAATCAAACTTTCCAAGAAACAAGCTATATCAATTTAGGATACTATAATAGTTAAATAACAACCATTATCCAATGTTTTAGAAACTGTAGGTCTAAACAAGATATAGAGAATCAAGGATCTAACTAAATTTTAGGGACCCAGTGGATGAAAGGAACCTACTAGTGAAATACCACATACCTGGTGATTAAATCTATGGAGAAATCCTTCGATTTCGAGGTTGAAACTTGAAAAAAACGTTATGCTTGTTCTTGGGAGGTTGGTTCACTTTCCTCTTCTTTTTGGCTCTAATTTCGAGGAATTTTGGTGAATAAAGGTTTTGGTTAGGTTATGACTAAGTTATTGGGCTTAAACTGAGTAAAACGACGTAGTTTAAGTGATAAACGTTGAAGTGTGAATGTCCAACACATAGGCAAAAAACCGGAACAACCCTGACATAAAAGCTAACGATGCCGACCACGGAGCCACTGATACACCTTCGTCAAGACCACGGTCCGTCGAGTGGGTCATGGTTCTTTGGAAGGGTCTACTAGTTTCTTGAAATTTCCCCACTACGGCCAATTTAACATACTGTGTGAAGGACCACAGACCGTGAAGGCCACAGTGGTTCTTCACTAAGGGCTGGGGTCTACCACTGGAAGACGATAGACCCATCCATGGCCCGTCATCGAGACCACGACCGGTGTTGGGCTCCGTGGTTTTATACTTGAGCAAGGTTAGTTCTTCCTGGATTCCACGAGCCTTCCCGCGGCTTGTGTGGTGGTTCACAGCCCGTAAAGGGCTTCATTGTCCACCAATTCTTGGTGGGTGTGAACCACAATGAGGGTGACATATCGTGGTCCTGATCACGCCTCTTGAACCCCTCCGTGGTTCTCCTTTTTCTATTTAAAAGTCCAAGTCTTATTTCTGAGGTGATACATGTAGGGCCTCTCAAAATCCTATACGTCATGTTACGCCTAAGGTATACTTTGGGTCGTGACAATGCTACATCCTAATACTTGCCATAGCTTCATCAATCTGATCCAAATGTGATACAACGTGCATATCACTTGGTTATTGCATTGATCTATGAATATTAAAGCTTACTGCTTCGTCAATAACTCAAAACATCAACTCGCCACCTTCCATGTCAAAACCCAGGGGTACCCCCTAGATGAAACAATGTGTACTTAACCCCGAAGGATCTTATACAATCCCCTAAACATGTCATAACATGAGGTAATAGAAATGATGCGGAGATTTTAAAACTTTTTCCACACAATCGATGTCTTTTATAAAAACAAGCGGAAGTCTACAAAATTTTGTCTCAAATAATCTACAACCCTATGAATACTCTTATGGATGCAGCCCATACAATAGTCTAAAACATAAAGGAAAAAGGATCACATTCTTGATGCTATAAGGACTCACCAAGTCTTCAACTCCTTGCCCTACTAGGAACGTAGCCATGAGAATGGGACTTGATATCGCCAAACCCTACATTTGATAAGAATGTAGGCAAAAGTATGCGCTAGTACAAAATGTACTAAATATGATGTCTAGCATAATCATCGACATAAGAATATAAGAGGGATTAGTCAACACAAGACATATACCATAATCATATGAGACAATAACATAAGTCATAAGCATAAGAGACATAATCATAAGACATATGCTATTATCATAAGAGATATTAACAAAATCAGTAACATAAGCTCCAACATAAACATAATGTAAACATTAGTCATCATAAGGCATACTACATATACATAGTGAATACTTAGTCCATCATATCATACGAGAACCACTTCATAAATAGCCTCCAAGTATATTTGTGCAATGCATGAATAAGATCTCATAATCCCATCCATGCTATGTATCCCCTTTGTCAACTATAATCATACTTACAATGTTGACCTCATCCTTAGCTTAGTTCTCATAGACAAGGGAATTATCACCTTTAACCAATCATATCATGGAAGGCAACTAAAACAACAATCCATGAAGACATTGCCAGAAGCATAAGTCATAATCATATTCATTATATAGATCATTATAACATAAGAGGAACACATCATAACTACCTTCAAAGAATATTTATGCAATGCATGAATAAAACCCCATAAATCCTACCCATGCTAAGTAAATCCTCTTGAGTAACCATATTTAATAATTCATGTTCTTGTTTTGGATAGTGTGAATTAGCCTTAACCGACATAGACCATGTGAGCTTATCATGGAATCTGGTGTTACCCAAACCAAAATGGGTTGTCTTACTTGCCTACGGTAAGACCATGACATGTTAGATTTAGGTGTATCCAATAGATAAATAACCTATGTGGAGACAAAGTTATGGATAAAGAGATTGCTACTAGAAACCCGGACTCACTGAGGTAGAAGGTTTCCATCTCATGAGATAAATTTTTTGGTAACCTGGACTCACTAAGGTAGAAGGAACCCATTTGTAAAGACGGACTCACAGAGGTAAAAGATTATATCTCATATACAATATCCACTCGGTGCTAAGCATAATTCTCTTGGAGTATTTGTTAATTCATAAATTATTTTGTTAGAATAGATCATTAGATCATGTGTGAGAAAAACCTTTCACCGTCCATGTCTTCATGTTCACGTAAGATTCAATTAGGTGAGAAAGCCTTTCAACCTTAGAATCATCATATTGTGAGAAAACCTTTCACATCATGTTCATTATGCATTCATGAGAATAACCTTTCAATGAATCACAACAACATTGTCATAATCATGGACAGTTCATTCATAGTTATGAATAAGGGTGTATGTGATAAATAGCCTTTTAACAACACCACAATTACGTCATAGTCATAATCACTTTTCTCTCAAAATGATCTTAAAACATATACATAACCTTCTTAAAACATGCATAATAGCATATATTGCCCTTTCAATGGTCAAAGCTCATACCAAATCAACATATCTAGAATGACTACCTTAGACATGGATATAATCATAATTAATGTAGTTCAATTACTACAAACATAATCTCATACCTAACCTCCTTCAGGTTCAAGACTTACTTTCCATTATCACACTTAGGATTCAAGCACTAGACATGGAAATAATCCTAACTCATGTGATTCTAACACTTCATACATTCAAACATTCATGAGGTAGATTAGATGGGTAAGGTCCTTCCACGACAACTTTATCTAGTAGTCTACCATTATCATCTAGACTTCCCTATCAAAGCATATTACAAACATAATCCAACATATTAACCTCATTCTCAAATCCCTAATATTCAACATTCATGATTACAAGCCTTACTCTCAATGTTTTACTTCTTACAATCATCATACCTAGATTACAAGGCATTCGAATCACATGCTTCATTTTAAAGCAATTTTAGTCATAATCCACCAAAAATGCTCAATATCAATCATTACTAGTCATGATCTATCATATATACCTTAATAAAATTCAATTCATGTCTTTGTACTTTCATTCTTAAATAATTACTACATATGTCATCAACCCTTGAAGATCATCTCTAAATCCTCAATTTCCCTCTTTAGGGCACAAACCCACATTACTTCAATTTCATCAATTAGACTAGGGTTAGGCATAGAAAACATGTAATATCATATTTACGTGGTCTAGTCTCAAGCAATTCATAAAGAAATTCATCAATCTTAGAAGGTCACACCTAAGCGCCCAATTTTCTCTTTCATGGCATAAAACCAACTATATCAATTTCACACTAGAATCTTAGGTTAATCAAGAATACATGAATAATCATACTAAAATCATATAATTAAATATTAATCAATTATAAACAACCATTATCCACTCAATTCGATTAACATATAACAATATCCATGAATGAATAAGACATCATACTTTGATCATAAATTCCTACAAAGATTGGAAGATTGGAGACTTGACCAAGCTTGAACCTTTCTTCTTCTTCTTCACTTTCTAGAAAGAGGATTTCTTGGAGGGAATTGGGTTTCTCTTGGTGATTTAAAATAATGATTTGGAATCACTTAATTAAGGTTCCAAAGTCTTTATATATTAGGTCTAATCTTATAAAAAATGACTCCACTTAATCCCTAATTAATTCTAGAACGTTCCCCAACCCCCTTCCTTAAAAACTTAAGGGCCAAGGCTGCCTCACCCATGCCTACGGGGCGTGCTGGCCCTCCATGGGTGGTGGTCTGTGGCTTGGTTTTTTGGGGTATTGACCCACGGCCACTTCCCACGGGGCGTGGGTCTACCAACTGGGCGTGAGACCCATTCGTAGGTGGGCCATTTTGGGAAGTTTCTAGGTGTTGTTTTGAGTCCCCTCTCAAAGACCCTTGGTTGGTCCTTGGGGGGTCGTACCTAGATACCCGAACCCTAAACCCTTCATTCTAAGTACGAGAAGTCATATTTACGATTCTAACCCTCACGTCAAACTCTAGAACCCTCACAAAAACCTCTAGTTTAGCCTACTAGTTTCCTGGGTGTTACAATATCTCCCCCTTGGGAACATTCATCCTCGAATGACACTCTAGGCACTTCATAAGGTCCTGACTCTAGACTTGCAACCTATAACGCATGCAACTTAAGTCTGAGTGCATATAAAGACTAGGAGGAACTTCATCTTCAAGCTCCACATACTCAATGAAACACAAGGAAGTAGGAACTACATCTAACCGCCCATAATGCAAGATTTTTCATAACTAGTCATGTTCAAGGAGGAACTACCATCTCCTAGTCATAACATGATCAACATAAACTCATGGAGCTCATATGCAAGTTACTTTTTTTTAAAAAAAATAAAGGAGGAATCTCTCAACTCCAACTAAGGCATGTGATAACGTTCAAATATACTTCTTGATAAGAAATATAAAGGATTGTATACAATATATTTACCCAACTATAAGTCGGGGTCGATCCCACAAAGAATATGGAAGAATATTGTCAATAGCAAATATTTAACTCGATAGTCGTTATATAAAAATGGAAAAGATCGTATGCAATAAATTTACCCAACTATGAGTCGGGGTAGATCCCACAGAGAATATGAAGAATATTATCAATAGCAAATATTTAACTCGATGGTCGTTATATAAAAATGGAGGGATTTAAATTGAAATAAAATAAAAACAATAAAAAGATAGTTTTGAACTAAGTATTTATTTATATTAAGATTATTAAAAGTAACTAGGAATGTGTTTCCCATAAGCTCATAACACAGTAATCCTAATAATAGTAATCCTTTTCTAGTGTATTACATGCAAAGTTATAAGTTAGGTATCTCTAATTCCTTGGTCCGACAACTAGTGAATTTCACCCCGCACCGTGGTCCGGCTACATGTGTATAATTTACTAACCCTTACCTCTACCTCATATTAGACATCACATCGATGTTTGACTTAGTTATTACTTCGCACCAATCGACACTAGACTATTAGATAGTATCACACTAAATCTATGTTGATAATTCTTTTCTTGTTGATTACCTCTTTGGTCCGGCAAGTAGAAACAAGGCGAGTTCTAACGTTGCACACCGTTAAAAAGAATTCTAGACGAAAGAATTATCAATTCATGCTTCAACACTATTCAAGATATACATAGTTATTATTTGTACTTTGTTAATCACTTATGGTTCCAACAGCCCTAGTTATGAAAGTTAGCTAGTAATTATCTCAAAAACACAATCAAAATTTATTAAAATAATTATGCTTGTGTTAATCATAAAAAGTTAAGAACAACAGCTAAACTATCTTTTATTAATCACTAATACAAATAAATAATGAAGGAGAAGAAAGAATAAACCATAATTTTCCGGCCTCCATGGCGGCTCTTTCAAAGTTCCTAAGCTAGAAGAAAATTTATATTGTGTCTTGTATCTTGGTTCTTGGGTCCCTAAAGAATACTTTTTCATACCCTATTTATAGACATAGTAACCCTAAATAAAATAATTAAGTTCAAGACAAATTAGGAAAACAAAACTCAGTTAAATTGTATTTCCACTCTATGCACGCGTGAACAGTAGTGCCACTTTAATGAATTTATTGATTCTATACCGCCATTCATCAATTGGCAACTGCATTGAGAGATTGCCACGTGTCAACTTATTCATTCAACTTAAATCTTTTGCAATTCACAATATGCCCCTTTTATAAATAGATAATATTTTATTCACTCTAATCCATTAGGCTGTCTGCTTGATTTCCTTCTTGAACCTTCAATCTTTAATTCGTTTTAGCTCCAAACTTCTCCAATTTTCCACCAATTTAATCCTACAAATAAAATATACAATTTAGCACAATTCATCAAATTAATGTTCAAAAAGGACAAATATAAATAATAAATGTGAGGAAATAATGATTAAAAATATGTATTTTTATCCTCATATCAACACCCGACACTTAAACTTTTGTTCGTCCTCGAGCAAACATTAAAACTCATCCCAAAAAAATCATACTAGCAATGTCATCACTTTGGTTAATACAAACAATTAGGCCATATATCAATTTCAAAACATAAAGTAGACTTCTCAATCATTATACAAGACATCCAAATAAACAACAAACCTCTAACCTCCTAACCTTAAGGAAGGACTTTGAACTCATCAAATTTAAGTTTGCTCACCTATTCTCATCAAAGAAAGTTAATAAAATCACCTATCTATCATGAAATAAGTGCCCTCACAAGAAGAAATAGTCCACACACTCAAATCAAAAGATTGAGTATAAATTAAGGACTTGGCATCAAAGAACAGTCTAACACTCACAATGAAAGTTCACATGTATGTGCAAAGAACCATAGGCTTGCCAGTTATGTACCTCTCCACTAATTAAGCATGATTGAATAGAATCAAATAGCACTTTAACGGGTTGTAATGTAGGCTAGGGGACGGGTAGGAAAACTATATAATAGTGACTTACACTTCCTGAAGCACTTTGCAATTTTAGACTTCATCACCCATTATTTTCTTCTCTTTATTTTCAGCCCTCTCTTCAACAATGATTTCACAAGTAATTCTCATCATCTCAAGAATGCTTCAATCGTTTTTTTTTAAGTTTTCCTTGATAATAGCCACCCTCAACTTACGTATTTTACTTGCATTAAGGTGCACGATGTCCTTGGAAGGACCAGGGCAATCATCAAGGTAACTTCTTCTTCTTCTTTTTTTTCATGTCACATTCTTCCTTTTCTTTTTCTTTTTTCATGTCACATTCTTTCAAAGAGGGCTTTAAGCACTTTGTAGTTATCATTAATTACCTTTTCACTCAACCATCCATTTTTCTTAGAATTGATAATTAGAATAAGTCTATGCTATAATGCTCAAGGAAGCAAGGTGCAAAAACTAGGGATTCAACAAAAGAGTCAAGGGCAAAATATGGATACCAACAAAAGGCTATAGGCTCAAAAGGGCTATGTAGTGATAAAATATCTGAAAATGCAAAAATTTACCAGACAAATCAAAGAAAGCCTATTATCATCTTCTAAACAAAGCAACACTTGTTATTTCGCTTCAATAATATGCAGGGCAAGTTCTAGACTAAGATGCAAAACATGGAATAAACAAAATTTCACCACACATGGCACAACTATCAATCAAGATGGTTCAATTCCACTTCTAAGATAAACATGATCATAAAAAACTACATAATAAAATAAGCTATTACCAAGTCACAACCATGAACCTAGATGTCAAATAGTTTGCAATTTGACTAGCATTCAAGCATTCACAAAAAATTACTACTCAAATTTAGGCCCAAATAGTAAGTATCACATAACTCAAAAGGGTCTTTTCTTTTCTCTCCGAAAAATTAAAAATAAAAATAAAATTTATTCCTAAAAAAAAAATAACAAACACGCAGTTCAAAGGGACTATCCTCAGGAAAGAACCGAAAACAAAAGCCAAGGAGCCCATCCTTAAAAAAAACTCAATAAAATGGTAAAAACTAAGAATTCATTCCTCCACCCCACACTTAAAAAGATGTTATGTCCCCAAAGCATTAAATAAAATTTAAAACAAGGGTTAGGAAAACTCCCTGAGGCCTTTAGGGCTAGCTAGTAGCATGGTCTCTTAATTTTCATCAATGGTTGTGACCTCATACTTAAGCTCAAACATGCTCCTTTGCTTCATATTTTTTTTGTTTTTGGGTACTCAGACTTCCCCTAATCTGCAAAAACAGGAAAAGAAAAAAAAAGTGATACTAAATAAAATAAAATAAGAAGTTACACTACTAATTTGGTTGCCTCCCAATAAGCGCTTAATTTAATGTCACGGCACGACACCATCAATTTTACTATTTTTTCTTCCACTTTGAAGATATGAATTGCACCCCTAATTTCACATCAATTTTTCTATTACGCTCAAGGGGTGGTGGTATAAAAATAAAGGTCTCAAGCAATAGATATCACATTATGCATTTCCTGGATCCTAAGTGAGGAATGTAATTCTCCGATGTTGGAACAATAAATTCAAGAATATAGACACATTGTTCCTCTTCCATACACTCTTCTATAGGCTCAGATGACTCGATTAATTTCTCATCATCTAAGCATAATTTTGAAAAATGATTGGAATAAGGTGCAATGCGCCCTAACTTATGAATTATTTTATTATTTACACCCTCATATTTACACATACTAGAGTTTTTAAAAATAATATTAGCTACTTCATTACATAACTCTAGTGCACTCTTCTCAACAATGACAACATCAATAAAAGTATGATCAAGCAATTGGTCCTCAACTTTTAGCTCTTCAAGTTGTCTTATAAGTATTTTTTCTTCCTCACACATGTTATTACTAAATTGTTGGGTGTCATATGATTTAATCTTTGCACTAAACTCAAAATTTAATATATAGACATCCCAATCATAGGTATCTTCTTCAATCATGCACTTAAAGATTGATTTATAACACAATATCAATATATCTTCCATGTCCCCACACAATTTATTTTGTTGAGAAAAAATTAGTTTATAAGAATTCATAATATTATAAGTACACAAATTGCGAGAACACTTAACACTACATACTTTTTCAGATGACATCTCAAGAAGAGTAAAACACATAATAAACAAAAGTGGATTAAAACAAATAAAAGAGATAAAAAAAACAAAAAAAGGACTACAAGTCAAAATAAATACTAAAATCAATTTCTAAGCCATATTCCCCGACAGCGGCGCCATTCTTGATAACGTTCAAATATACTTCTTAGAAAGAAATATAAATGATCGTATGCAATATATTTACCCAACTATGAGTCAGGGTCGATCCCACAGAGAATATGGAAGAATATTGTCAATAGCAAATATTTAACTCTATAATCGTTATATAAAACTAGAGGGATTTAAATTGAAATAAAATAAAAACAACAAAAAGATAGCTTTGAACTAAGTATTTATTTGTATTCAGATTATTAAAAGTAACTAGGAATGTGTTTCCCATAAGCTCATAACACGGTAATCCCAATAATAGTAATCATTTTCTAGTGTATTACATGCAAAGTGATAAGTTAGGTATCTCTAATTCCTTGGTCCGGCAACTAGAGAATTTCACCCCGCACCTTGGTCCGGCTACGTGTGTATAGTTTAGTAACCATTACCTTTACCTTTTATTAGACATTACATCACTGTTTGGCTTAGTTATTACTTCGCACCAATCGACACTAGACTATTAGATAGTATCACACTAAATCTATGTTGATAATTCTTTTCTTATTGATTACCTCCTTGGTCCGGCAAGTAGCAACAAGATGAGTTCTAACGTTACGCACAGTTAAAAAGACTTCTAGACGGAAGATTTACTTAGTTATTATTCATACTTTGTTATTCGCTTATGGTTTCCACAACCCTAGTTATGAAAGTTAGTTACCCATTATCTCAAAAACACAATCAAAATTTATTAAAATAAATATGTTTGAGTTAATCATAAAAAGTTAAGAAGAATGGCTAAACTATCTTTTATTAATCACTAATACAAATAAATAATGAAGCAGAAGAAAGAATAAACCACAATTCTCCAGCCTCCACGGCGGCTCTTTCATAATTCCTAAGCTAGAAGAAAATTTATATTGCATCTTGTATCGTGATTCTTGGGTCCCTAAAGAATACTTTTTCATGCCCTATTTAGAGACATGGAAACCCTAAATAAAATAATTAAGTTCAAGACAAATTAGGAAAAAAAACCAAATTAAATTGGATTTTCACTCTACGCACGCATGAACAGTAGTGCCGCCTCAATGAATTTGTTGATTCTATACCGCCATTCATCAATTGGCTACTTCATTGAGAGACTGCCACGTGGTAGCTTATTCAGTCAACTTAAATCTTTTGCAATTCGCAATATGCCCCTTTTATATCAATATGATATTTTATTCACTTTAATTCATTAAGCTGTCTCCTTGATTTTCTTCTTGAACCTTCAATCTTTAATTCGTTTTAGCTCCAAACTTCTCCAATTTTCCACCAATTTAATCCTACAAATAAAATATACAATTTAGCACAATCCAACAAATTAATGCTCAAAATGGACAAATATAAATAATAAATGTGACGAAATAATGATTAAAAATATGTATTTTTAGCCTCATATCAGTATGCTCAAATTTTCATCTCATAAAGTCAAATAGGCAGCGTATACTCAATGCACCATAACATGAGGAAAACCATTTACACTAAACTCATTTTATTTCAAAACATAAGTATTCATGAGCAAGCACCACAGAAGGAAATCATGGAAACATACAAACCATACATAACTTCACATAAAAGCACTCATGAGGAACTCATCATCATAATGCTAAAGGAGGAATACAAGGAAAATGATGAGGATAACGGGACATCTCATTGGCCTTTGGCCTTCAAAGTAGCAGCCTCACCTAAAGCCCTCACTAAAGGTCACTCCTTAACACTTTCTTGGAAGAAATTTCCTTGCCTATCTAATATCTCTACCGATATTTCTAAATTAGAGAAATTCTCAATAATTCTCCAACTCTTCTAAAGGTATTTATGAATGTCGGATCCCCAACACCCATCTATATCTATATCTAAGAATCATTGAGTGCACAGTTGATCTATGCATATGTAATTTGAATCTTGTTGTGTATGTTCATGTTTGAGTCTTGTGTAGAACTGTTCAAGACACCCTTTCCGAACCACTGAACTTGAGTTTGCTTGAGGACAAGCAAAAGTTTAAGTTGGGGGTGTTGATGAGTCCACAACTTGGACTCATTTAGGGCTTTATTTTGATAAGAATAGTGTCCTCGAATACTTATTTTGTCTAAATATCTGATGAAAACTCTTAAGTTTCACGTATTTAAAGTTTTAGTGAAAGCATGGATACTTAGGCGCAAAAAGGGACAAAAATGCTGAAAAGAACGACGAAGCTGAAACGTAAGCATCGCCAACCACACTTGGCGATTCACCGAAGGGATTTACTACGCCCTTTGTTCCAGTACGCGAAACCCTGAAGGAGAAGGATCAAAAAGGCAATGAATAGAGCAGTCGACGCTCCACCGAATAGTTTCACGGAGCAATACTATGCCGCCCAATGGTCCAGAATGTGAAGGTGCTAAACAGAAGCACAAAACTGTGATGAGACAAATGAAGGGAGAGTCGCCGAAGTCATTCGGTGACATCGACTAACTTCGCCGAAAGATCCACCAACTCTATTTTTTGAAGTTTATAAATATTGAACTTATTATTATTTTTAAGTGTCTAACTTTTATTTTAATTTCCGAAATAGAATAGTACTTTTTAGATATTTTCTCTCAAGTTTGGAGAGGGTTTTTGAGAACTTGAAGAAAGGAGTTCATCTTCCCCAAGTTGGAAGTGGAACTTCTCTATTCTTCTTCCTTTTCTTAAATTAATGTTTAATTTCTTATACCCATTTGATTTTACAATCATTTTAGGTGTATTTTGTTATTTCTTGATGTGTGGCTAAAAACCCCATTCCAGGGGTGTGACTTATCAAATATGTGTTGATATTATTGTTGGGTCTTGCTTGCTGATAGACTAGATGTAGTTTAATGGTGATTTCACCTAGTGGTTGTGGTTTAATCTAAAGGGTTTGTAGTTGCAAATACAAAGCCACTCATGTGTTTTCGGCTAGCCCGAGAGGGAGGTCACGAAACCAAGACCACTAGACTGATGGCCTAAGGAGTGGGTCGACATGAGGTTCAGCCCGAGAGGGTGAACCCTAGTCCCATATCCTAACACTAAGTTTGAGAGAGTGAGTGGGGTAAGGCGTAGGTTGGTCTTCATGCGACAAATGGGTGTCCGAGAGGAACGCATTTGAAATGGGGTAAGTTGCCTGAGAAGGAACTTATTTCCATACAAAGCTTAGCCTAGTCACTATTATCTTACAAATTTCTTGTCAAAAGCATGTACCCAACTATTTATCTCAACTTGTATTGCGGTCACACCCCAAGAATATTTTCCCATACTTGATTTTCTTGTTAATTTTTGCTGGTTTTTTTTACTTGTGACAAAACCCCCAATTGATATTTGACACTTTCGTGTCACCCCCTTTAATTTATTATGTTTTTAATCGTTAATGTGTTTAGCTACGACTAATTAGAGCTAAATTTTATTTTTCTATCAATTCTCAAAATCACTCCCTTGGGATACAACCCCAACCTTTAGTTGAGTTACTATACTATCTACGATCGTGGACACTCATACTGTAGGTTAGTGTCATTGGTCACAATAAGCATCAATACACTTTCTCGTCAACTTAATCAACCACCTAGCCGTTTCCCCAATTAAATGAAACGGACATAACCTAGACAGCATTGACTCTTGTGGAATACCATAAACCAAAAAGGGGTTGCACACATTCTAAAACTTGTGGAGGTGATCATTAGGGACTGCATGCTCGAAACACCAAAATAATCCTCGTAATTTAATAAGCTGCAACATGGATTTGGTTACGACAAATGTGACATCCATATTTATCGGTGGTAACTAACTTTATTCTTAATATGAGAAATCACTGCTTCTTCCTTTCTAATTTCATTATCTTGTCCATGGTGACTAGATTCATCACCACAATATGTATTCATTGTTTCACCTATCAAAAGAACACAACAAGAGGTCCAAGAGTTAGTTTGTTCACCTACAAAACAAATTAATATGCAAATTACTTATGAAATTGAATTCCTAGCTACCATTCCCCAGCAGCGGCGCCATTTTTTTAAATCCTCAAACTACTCCTCAAAACTAATCAAAAGAGTAGGCATTTGCCTTCAATTAATATACCCAACTAAGAGTTGGGGTCGAATACCACAATGAAAGGTATGAGGTTAAGGATTCAATTAGGGACTTAAATCACAACTAATCTTAATGTAGTAAAGACGGCAAATATGTGGATGATTCTACCAAATTTAATAACACTAATAAAGGCTCAGAATTTTAATAATATCTAAGCAAGCAAAGGCTCACGAATTTAGTTAACTCTAGGGTTGTAGGGAATTGAACATTGAAATCACTAGGGGTAGTATTGAATTTCTCAATAAAACTAAATAATCAAGCATAGGTTGGGTGATCTTTAATAGTGTTAATCTTCTTCTGATCTCCCAACACTAGTTCATGAAATCTTCTTTGAGATTCATTCATGCGGTTTTTAATTCAACCCACTACATTGGATTTACAATTAATCATAACTAAATTGAAAACATCAAACTAATTAACAACTCATATTGGTCTTTATAGAGCACAAATAAGAGATTGAAGTTAAAATCAAGTTGGCGACCTTAATTTATGCTTTTCGCACATGGTAACAGTTCAAATCTATAATTAAAAGCTATAAAATAGAGAAATTATACACATTCACTAAGTTAAATTACTATCCCACCCCATAATCATACCCCAAGAGATTCGGGTTTTAGCCACACATCACAAAGTGTAGAGAATTTATACCTTTCATAAAATCAGTTTTCGGTAACATGAATTTGAGCAATTACAAGCAAGACAGATTCGAATTCAACCTCAATTTATCAAATTAGAGATAAAAAAATTAAAAACCCCCAGAAACTTAAAGTGTTCTTCAATCAATACGAAGTGTTTCTCTCTCCAAAATATCCAAAACTATCCCACATTTTTCCTACCCCTTTTCCCTCTCCTTTGGTCTATTTATATGTAACACCCCAAAAATTCCTAAGCTAAGACCCGAATCATTTTCTAGCGCCTGACAACTCTACTCTTAAAATTTTAATCGTTCATTATAAGAATATTAGTTTGAAATGGGTTATTTTTCTCATGTGATATATCATCCTTAACAAGTGTATCAACAATATCTAATGTGATATAGGGTCATAAGGGACCTCAAACACCAAGCTAAGTTCTCGCATGAGTTTATATAAAGGTAAAACTCAATAGATCAAATATCTCAGCATATAATGAATTAGGTGGCTTACAACCTTCCAAATTAAAGATCTATGAGTCTTCTTTCCAACACCACCATGTTTGCCTTATTCCGTGTTTGGACTAAATAGTTACAATTGTTTTACTAGAACATACCCAGGTTGGGAAATTGGGCGAACTCACCTGCTAAATCGACGATCCGCTGAATGGGTTGGCGAATCGCTGAATTAGCTCACTGATTTGTCCCAAAAACCTTAAGCTTATGTCAATTTGGGTGATCTAAAGTCCCAGTGGGTGATCCGCTAAGTGTTTATTGGGAGGAAACCTCCAGATCGCCTATTTGGCCAACAAAATTTAGTCAAAGGTTGTTTCCTTGATTTTTATTGTTTTCTTCAGTTTATAGAAGTTTAGTATTGACCTTTTACCCTATATCAACCTCCCTAAGTCCATCATACAACCTAATAACAATATTATATGTTTAACAACTCTCAAAATCCCCTATTCGCATTCTTCTAAATATCAAGAATTCCAAGAAAGGGATTTGTCCATTTTCTCAAGACCTAAATGCCCCAAGTTCAAGATCTCTTTAAGAATCCTAAGGTTTCAATATTTTCATGTGCATTCAAACCATTTAAAAAACTATATGTTACATGTTTATCTTTTCATATTACTGAACCAGTTAGCTCTAAAGGCTAATCATTCTGTTATTGAATATATTTCTATATATCACTATTTTTAATGGATTCTTCCATAATTTCTTTAATTAGTTAAAATCGGGATCAAAAGTTTCCTCTGATTTTCTAATTTCAATAGAATTCTTAATTCTTTTAATGGACTTCATCAAAGTAGTATCATTACTTATCATTTTATTGTTTGTGGTAATATTTATTAAGTAATGTAAATCTTTTACGGATGATAGTGTAGACATGAATATTTAAGAGAGAAGAACACTATTTTTGGGCTTAAGTGTCTACATTAAGGGTTACTTTCGGAATAGTAAATTCTTTGTGTGATAATTATCGTTACCTTTTACACTAACCTTATTAGATTTTATTCCTCTAGGCTTGGTGACGGGAAATCCCCCCAAATCCAGCTCTACGACACATGTAGTCTAAGCTAATCCAATAGAAAAGTACGGACCTGCCAATGTATAAACTGCGGTTAACAGGTTGCCCTACTTTAAGGAATAAAACAAAGAGCATAAGTGGAAGAAGAACAACAACTACCAAACTCTGAACTTATTGTACCGACCGCACCACATTCATAACAGCTGGGCTTATTGTTACATCAAAAAATTTGTGGCATAATTATCTCATGAAAGATAATAGGCAAGAAATATTAAATGCTACTACTATTAACCAAGTTATTAAGAATGAATCTTTTGGGAAAAACCATAAAAGATGAAATCTTAGAAGATGCCACCACCACCTTAATTTATAATATAGCTAAACATTTTATAGGTGAACCTCAACTTTTTCACGATAGAATTCTAGTAATATTATCTAATCTATCCTGTCCGAAGTTAGATGATTTTAGGTGGTATAAAGATATTTACCAAAACTAATGTTATGATTAGAAAAGATTGTAATCATGACAATGGGAAGGAAATTATTATTAGTGGTTTACCAATACAATTTACTGAAAAGGTTACGATAAATTCAAAAGATAGGTTTAAGGGGAAAATTTTGTATAATTACTTAACCTATGTTTACCTCATAAGTTATATAAATATTACCGGATTAAAATTATATACGGATATGACACTTTAAAATAAATTGAAAAATGGTAGTAAATTATCACGAAATGAATTAGCGGATTTTTTTAAAGACTTCTGATATACCAAATTATCTGCACCTTCAACTAAAGTTTCTAAAAACAGTAAAGACCATCATAAAAATTATAAGAATAAACATGACAAACCTCATTATTACAAAAAAAAATTAGAAAATCCAAATTAGATAATAAAAGTAATATCAACACTAATACGTGTTGGAACTGTGGAAAAATCGGACATCATGCTAGAGATTGTCGGGTACCTAATAAAATAAGAATAAGATAAATATGTTAGAACTAAAAGATGAAGTTAAAAATTAATTATATTCAGTCCTTGATAAGAATCAAACTAGTTCTTCTTTCGAAAGGAGTCCTATTGAAGATGACCAACTTAAAATGATATATAGTTCAGACAGTAATAATTCAACGAACTGTGGATCAGGTGATGCAAGCAGCACCAGCCAAGACAACTCCATACATGTCATTACCAACAGTAACGAAGTTTTCTTTGAAATAGTTGAGTATAACAAAGATACAGTGCTGACTAATCTAACTTATTAGGTTATATGTTTTACATGTGTGCATACACTAATACAATTTTCTTTTTACACGTAGCTACTAAATATTACACATTATTGACAATGACTACACCTGGTTAATAATTTATGCAACGTAGTTGGAAACAAGCCCACATAGCTTTTTGTTGAATTTGTTGCATATATATACTTGTTGAAAATATATTTTTGCTGAAAATAGTCTTGGAGATATGTATCTTCTTATTGTTTGGACCTCTGTCATTTTGTGGCATAGATTTTTTTGTCCCAACAAGGTCCACCTGCTTGTCTTGAATTCCGAGTTCTTGAGTTACTAATTATTGAATTCTAGTTCCTATTATTGAGTTGATATATCTTGCATTGAGATTCTTGAGTTGATTGTTCATGTCTATTTTTCAACATTAACCCTATTTTCTATGTATTCCTTGAGTTCTTATTGAGAATCTTTTAAACAAAATATATTTGTATAAACTGAGTTTTGAAAAAATCAAGAGGAGTTTTAGAAAGAGTTTAACCAAGATTTAAGTATAGGGAAACTAAATGTTTCCCAAATGTTTCATTTTTACATGGAGAAAAACAATATTATTTTGATAAAAGTGACAATAGAGTTTTAAGAAAGATCGAGTACATAGCAGTTACCTCTTAAAGAGGCTTCTTTTTAGTAATTATCTCAACCCAAAATGTATTTTTACAATGAGTAAAGAGAAACCATGTTTTGTAAATGTGCAATGAGTTTCAGAGATATTTTAGCGCAATTATCTCTTTTAAAAGGAAAGTGTGAGAAATTAACTAAAACCAGAGAAAGAGTATGTTTTATACATTTAAGAAAGAGTATATTATTGGGAGAAGTATTGAACACCGGTATAGGTAAGAGTTCACACAACTCACAGTCCCCATAAACCATGTCTTTCCAATATGGGTACATGATCTTACTTTTAAGATAAATTTTCATTGCTTTGTGGATCCACTTAGTTGAGAGGTTCTAAATGTCGACACGATATAGGAAAACTCTAGCAGCGAGGTCAAGACGTTATCATCGCATAGAACATGATGATTGTTGGTTAGAAAATGTCCTAATAGAGTTAATGTGTATTTTTATATATCACTTAATATGTTGAGTTCATAAAGGATAAAGTATTTTGTAAAGCTTTAAATGATTTAATTCCTTTATTTCTTTACATTAAGATTGAGTATATCGTTACCTATTGCAATCCTTTCATTCAGTTATTTCTTCTCTCTAGATTACATACTCGTACATTTAAATATATTGATGTCATTTGACCTATTGTTTGGACATATTGTGGATATTGTCCATACCTCTATCTTAAACATTAGACTCTTCATAGATAAATAGTATCAAGATGTATCTTAGTACATTCTTTCATTTAAAGATGTTTTAAAAATTATTACTATTATTGCATTGAGTACTTTCAGATATTCTTATTGAGTTTTACATTTCTATTTTAAGCCTATTCTCGATTGAGTAAGTCTTCCGCTAATAAGTCAGCCAGGCCAAAGGTTCGCTTGGTGAGTGGGAATGGTTCTTAAGTGCCGTCCACATCCAAGGTGTAGGCTCGGGGTGTGAAAAACTTGGTATCAGAGCACAAAGTTGAAGTGTCCTAGGGTGTCTTTTGATATACCGTGAGTTTACGGTATTTTGGATACATTTCACTTAAGAGTTGTGTGTGTCTAGGGCCAGTTTGTAGTAGAAATAACTTTTTATGTGTTATGTTAGCATGAAATAGGCTTGGACGCGGTTGAGTTAGATGACAACTAAAATTGTGCAAAAGGAGCCACCCAGGGACACGTTCCACGGACCGTAGGTCCTTCAACGGTCCACGTTGGGTAGGGTAGATGGAGCATTAGGGAAGTCTGACCAAGTGTGGAACCATGGATGCAACTGACAGATCATAGGTCAACCCACGCTCCATCATGCACATTCATCATTGATGAACTGGGAGTTGAAGTTCTAGTACCTGATGAAAATCATAAGTGTGGAGCCTTGAAAAAGGAACCACAGACCGTAGATCAACCTGCGGGTTCGTCTTGCACGTCCATTGATGAAAAACTGGGAGTTGAAGGTTCCAGCCTATGTTGAAAAAGTTCTATGTGTTGACCAATGGAGTGGACCTACAGACCGTAGGTCGACCCACGGTCCGTAGGTCGAGTCCTCGATCAAAGCCGCATTTCAGAAGTTTATTTCCTTATTTTGTTTCCTTTTTGTTTAGGACATTTTTTTCTACAAATAGGGGATGTAAACCTAATTTTTGGGGGTTAGACAATATTGTTCACTTTTAGTTCTTGGTATTTTGTGGAATTAACTTGCAACTTTAGTAATTTGACTTCAGGATTTCATTTTACAAGATTTTGACTATGAAATTCAATTGGAGATTTCGTGTTTCTTCTACTCTAATCGTAAGTTCATGAATTGTCTTTATCAAAACATGAATTGTGTTTTTTCAAGCATGAGTAACTAAATCCACAACTAGGGTTGTGGGAACCATGAAAAAATTAAAAAAAGTATGAATAATAATTAAGTAATTCTTGAATAATGTTTATGCATGTATTGTTAATTCTTTCACTTAGAAGTCATTTTAACGGTGCGCAACATTAGGATTCTCCTTGTTGCTACTTGCCAAACCAAGGAGGTAGTTAATTAGAAAAGAATTAACAACAAAGATTTAGTGGATGCTATCTAATAGTCTAGTGTCAATTGGTGCAAGGGTGAAAACTAAGCCATAAATTGATGTGATGTCTAATCTGAGGTAGAGGTAAGGGTTAGTAAAGTATACACTCGTAGCTGGACCAAGGTGTGTAATGTTGGGTCAGCCACTGCTAGGGTGAGAGACTTTGTTAGAATGAACCCTCCAAAATTCTTAGGGTCGCAAGTTGGAGAAGATCCCCACAACTTCATTGACGAGGTTAAGATCTTAGAATTGATGCAGGTAACTAGAAATGATCGATTTAAGCTAGCTTCTTACCAACTTAAGGATGTGGCTCGTATCTGGTATACTCAGTGGAAGGTACGAATGCAGCTCCTATTACTTGGGATTACTTTAGTGAGACTTTTCTGGACATGTTCTTCCCTATTGACTTGAGAGAGGCAAGGACCCAAGAGTTTATGAATTTGAGGCATGATAACATGACCGTTCAGGAGTATGGGTTCAAGTTCAACCAACTCTCCAGGTATGCTCCTCACATGGTTGCTGATTCTAGGGCACAAATGAACAAGTTCTTGTATGGAGTGTCAAACTTGGTTAAGACAGAGTGCAGAAATGCTATGTTGTTGGGAGAAATGAACATCTCTAGGCTCATGACTCATGCTAAGTAGGTTAAGGGTGATAAGCTTAGGGAACAGGCCAAGGAGAACAAGAAAGCTAGAACAGACAACTATGACTACTCTCAACAGAAATCGGGTGGTGGTAATCACTCACAACAGAAATTTTCAGCGCCTTCATCAACTAGTGTTCCATCTCCCAGCTTCCATAATGATCAGAAGGATAGGGCATCAGACTCTAAGTCTCAAGATGATGTTTCAAGTACCAAATCATACCCTAGTTGCCCTAAATGTGGTAGGAATAATCCGAGTGAGTGTCTTGCTGGGAAAGAAAGATGCTTTGGGTGTGGTTAGTCAGGTCACGGGTTGAAGGATTGTCTTTCTAGACAGGGTCAGAGAGGAAATGGTAGAGCTCAGTCTACTAATACAGCAACACCAGCAGGTCACCCGACTTAGCAGGGTAACTCTTCTGGTACAAGTGGAGAACAACGCCAAAACAGGCTCTATGCTCTTCTATCTCGACAGGATCAAGAAGGTTCTCCTGATGTGGTCACTGGTATGTTACGAGTGTTTGATCTTGATGTTTATGCATTGTTAGATCCAGGGGCTACTTTGTCTTTTGTAACTCTTTTCACAGCAGTCCAGTTCAGTGTTAGTCCAGAAACTCTCTCAGAACCATTCTCAGTCTCTACTCCAGTTGGTGAACCAGTTATAGGTAGACGGGTATACAGATATTGCCCTGTCACAATCTCTCAGAAAATCACCTCAGCAGATCTTGTAGAGTTAGAAATGGTAGACTTCGATGTCATTCTAGGCATGGATTGGTTACATTCCTGTTATGCCTCAGTCGACTATAGAACTACGATTGTTCGCTTTCAGTTTCCAAACAAACCAATCCTAGAATGGAAGGGTAGTAGCTTAGCACCTAGAGGTCAAATCATTTCTTACCTTAAGGACAGAAAAATTATCTCTGAGGGTTATCTCTATCATGTAGTTTGGGTGAAGGACTCTAGTTCTAAAACCCCAGCTCTTGAATCAGGTCCAGTGGTTAATGAGTGTCCAGAAGTGTTTCCAAAAGATCTTGGAGTTCCTCCCGATAGGGAAATTGACTTTGGAATTGATCTACTTCCAGATACCCAACCTATTTCTATCCCTCATTATAGAATGGCTGGAATTAAAAAAGCAGTTGAAAGACCTTCTAGATAAGGGCTTCATCAGACCTAGTATTTCGCCATAGGGTGCCCCAGTGTTGTTCGTAAAGAAGAAAGATGGTTCTCTCAGATGTGCATTGACTATAGACAGTTGAACAAGGTCACAATCAAGAATAAGTATCCCATTCCAAAGATTGATGACTTGATTGACCAACTTCAGGGTGCTGGTCATTTCTCAAAGATAGACCTCAGATCGGGTTATCATCAACTTAAAGTCAGAGATAGTGACATTCTGAAGATAGCTTTCAGAACTCAATATGGTCATTATGAATTTGTAGTCATGTCATTTGGACTAACCAATGCTCCTACAGCTTTCCTGGATTTGATTAAAAGAGTGTTCAAGGAGTATTTGGACTTGTCTGTCATCGTCTTTATTGATGATATCCTCATTTACTCTAGGAGTGAGGAAGAACATGCAACTCACTTGAGAGTCGTTCTGCAAACTCTCAAAGATCACCAGTTATTTGCAAAATTTAGCAAGTGTCATGTCACTTGAGAGTCGTTCTGCAAACTCTCAAAGATCACCAGTTATTTGCAAAATTTAGCAAGTGTGTGTTTTGGTTACAAGCAGTTGCTTTCCTTGGGCATATTGTGTCTAGTGAAGGGATTCGAGTAGATTCCCAGAAGATAGAAGAGGTGAACAATGGCCCAGACCTACCTCAACTAAAAATATCAGATGTTGCTTGAGTTTAGTAGGTTATTACAGAAGGTTTGTGGAAGGATTCTCATCCATAGCCTCACCATTGATTAAGTTGACTCAGAAGATGGTCAAGTTTAAGTGGTCAGATGGTTGCGAGAAAAGCTTTGCAAAATTAAAAACTAGGTTGACTACAACTCTTGTCTTGATTCTACTAGAGGGTTCAGATGGGTATGTGATTTATTGTGATGTATCTAGAGTCGGCCTAGGTTGTGTGTTGATGCAGCGAGATAAGGTTATAGCTTATGCTTCCACGCAACTTAAGGTGCATGAGAAGAATTACCCAACTCATGACCATAAGCTAGCAGCAGTGGTGTTTGCACTTAAGATTTGAAGACATTATTTATATGGTGCTCATGTAGGTGTGTCACAGACCATACGAGCCTTCAGTATGTGTTCAACTAGAAATAGTTGAATCTTCGCCAAAGAAGATAGCTAGAGTTCCTCAAGTATTATGAAATGAGTGTGCATTACCATCCAGGTAAGGAAAATGTAGTAGCAAATGCTCTTAGCAGACTATCTATGGGTAGTGTACCACATGTTGAAGAAGAGAAGAAATAATTAGCAAAGGATGTTCACAGACTTGCTCGCTTACTTGCTTGCTTAGGAGTTCGTCTTATGAGCATATCAAATAGTGGTGTAACAGTTTAGAATGGGGTAGAATCTTCTTTGGTAGTAGAAGTTAAGGAAAAGCAAGACAATGGTCCAATATTCGGTCTAGAAGCAGACATTGGAGATATTATCCCAAGGGGAAGATGGTGTGCTTCGTTATCAAGGTCGATTATGTGTTCCTGATGTGGGTGAATTGAGACAACATATCCTTGCAGAAGCCCATAATTCTAGATATTCTATTCATCCAGGTGCCACTAAGATGTAGCGCGATCTGTAGGAAGTCTATTGGTGGAATGGTATGAAAAGAGATATAGCAAATTTTGTGGCTAAGTGCCCCAATTGCCAGCAAGTCAATGTAGAACATCAGAGACCTGGAGGTATGACTCAAGAGATTGATATTCCTACTTGAAAGTGGGAAGTGATCAATGTGGATTTCAACACAGGGTTACCTCATACTCGCAGACAGAATGACTGCATTTGGGTGATTGTTGATAGAGTTACTAAGTCTTCTCGCTTTTTGGCTGTTAAGACTTCATTTTCAGCAAAGGATTATGCCAAGCTTTACATTAATGAGATTGTGAGATTGAATGGAGTTCCTTTGTCTATTATCTCAGATAGAGGTCCTCAGTTTACCTCTCATTTCTGGAAGTCATTTCAGAAATGTCTTGGTACTCAGGTTAACCTTAGCACAACATTTCATCCGCAGACAGATGGGTAGGCAGAGCGTACCATTCAGACCTTAAAGGACATGTTGAGAGCTTGTGTGATCGACTTCAAGGGTAGTTGGGATGCCCACCTTCCTCCTATAGAGTTCGCCTACAATAATAGCTACCATTCTAGCATTCAGATGGCCCCTTATGAGGCAATGTATGGGTGTAGATGTAGATCTCATGTTGGCTCATTTGAAGTAGGTGAAACAACATTTCATAGGGCAAGATTCAGTCCTCTATGCTATGGAGAAAGTGCAACTCATCTAAGATATACTTAAACAGGCCAGAGTCGCCAGAAGTCTGATGCAGATGTGAGAAGAAGGGAATTAGAGTTCCAAGTTGATCATTGGGTTTTCTGAAAGTATCACCTATGAAAGGGGTGATGAGATTTGGCAAGAGAGGGAAGCTCAGTCCTAGATTTGTAGGCCCTTACAAGATCTTGGAAAGGATTAGGAAAGTGGCTTACGAGTTAGAGTTGCCAGCAGATTTAGCATTAGTGCATCCAGTCATCAACATCTCACTTTTGAAGAAGTGTGTGGGGGATCCAACATCCTTGGTTCCATTAGAGAGAGTGGCAGTGAAAGATAGCCTTTCTTATGAGGATGTATCAATAGAGATTCTTGATCGTCATGTTAGAAGATTGAGAAACAAGGAAGTCACTTCAGTCAAGGTTTTGTGGAGGACTCAGTCCGTAGAGGAAGCTACTTGGGAAGCAGAAGGAGCCACGAAGTCCAAGTATCCTCACCACTTTCCTTCCAATCCTACTCAGCTTGAGGTAATAGTTCCTCTTTAGTTTTTCAATCGTTCAGGCATCAACTCATTCTTAGAATCATGTTACTTCAATTGTACTTGCATTTTCAGTGTATTTGCATGTGCTTGGAACTCAGTTCAGTTAGAAATTCAGTCTCAGTTTTTAGTGGTAGGGATTGCAGCCCTCTCCCTCCATTTTCAGCTAGTTTAGTCTTCATTCGACCACAAATGTTTCCAAGGGGGAGATAATGTGACACCCCAGATTCATGAAGGAAAAATTTGTAGAATTTTTAGATCTGGCAGGTGCCCAATCCGCATCAGGATTTGGACAGCTTTTAAGTCAAGGGTGTTTTTGTCTTTACCCACTCTTCCTTTAATTCCACAATTAAAAGGGTTTTAGTTAGTCATTTAAAATCCTATAAACCTAAATAGAACTTACCAAAGTCATTTAATTAAGTAAAACAAAAGAAAAGAAGAGAGTAGAGAGAGAGACGGCCGAAACCCTAGCTAAACCCTAGTTGCCGCCAGAAAACGCCATAAAGTCACTGGAAAAGTCAAGTCCAATCATAGTTGATAGTTTTTCGTGGAGATTTATTCACCATGTATGTTGTATTTCATTAATGGGTCCCTTTCGCCCGTTATATCCCTAGAATTCAGACGATTCTTGATTCCATGCTATGAACGAAATTAGGGTTCTTGAACGTTTCTTGATTTTGGGTTTTATATGTTAGAATGATCCAATTATTAATCGATTTTCAATGATTATGAGTGAAACCTGGTAGTTTCTAAAGTTACAACTGATTTCATGAAGAGACTGTTTTAAAAATGTTTCGATTTAGAAATCACGTTTTTAACTATATGTTCTAACGTCGAAACATCATGTCACGTTTTAGCTATATTTTAATGTTCCAAATCAGCATGTCTCGTCTTCTTCAAATTATCGTATGAATATCAGAACCCTGGCTATGTATTACTTTAGGTCTTGAATTACATGTGTTAGGTCAGACTTTATCAGAAATCAGTTATACATGACTCAGTATTATGCATCAATGTTAGTTTAAATTGTTGCGTTCAATTTGCATGTCTAGTTTTTAGCTATCCAGAACAATTACAGAAAATCAGTCATAATTAGTTTACTACTAAATTAATTGGGACAAGCATAATACCGAGTTGGACTGGGGTTTAGCGTACCCAAATAGTCCCAGAACTACTAGCCAAGTAGGTTGTAAGTCCCTTCCATGGGTAACAGATTAGTGATCACACCAGCATGCCTTTATAGCTCTGTCAGGGTATATTAGGTCCTCTCGATGGGGCGTATACATCGAACTCTATATTCAGCTCGTGTGGTTTTATTATCGGTGATTAGAGGCTCCCACATATCACTCAGACTCCATTTGCATTGACCATGTTTAGTATTCAGTTTCAGCATGTCATAGTTGGTCATTGCATACAGATCAGTTATGTTTAGTATTTTTCGCCATTCTTCATATCCATATATATTTCATTGCTTTTTGCTTGGTCAGTTATATATGTATTTCAGCGATACTCCATTCTCATGCTCGGTACCTTTCAGTACTGATGCATATTTTTGCGCTACCTCTTCTTGTGATGTTGGTTCAGACTCTCGGCATCCAGATTGCACTTAGATCATTTTCCGATTTTCAGCTCAGCAGATTAGTAGTGGTGAGTCCTCATCCTTCGAGGACCAGAGACATGATATCCTTACTACTATCAGTTTTTAGTTTTAGTTTTGCTAGATCTAGTTGCCGCATGTCCCAACATTTTTAGTCAGTTTAGAGGTTTACTTTCAGACATAGTTAGTTTCAGCCTAGTATGAGTTAATATCTTTTGTATGAAATTCTCTCAATTATAGTATATGGGTATTCCCCATCTTTTCTTTATTTATGATTTTAGTTTCCGCATCAGTTATTTTTATTCATGTTAATATAGTATGCTCAGATTATGCTAGTAGGGTTAGCTTGGGATCACTTGTGGTCCTAGGTCGCGTGTCACGTCTCGGGGGTAGCTCGGGGCGTGACATTCCTAACTTTATGTTTTCTTTTGTTTTTGTTTTCTATAAGTTTCTACTCTAGTGTATGCCAAGTACACAGAGTCGAGGCAAACCATTGATCTCATACGATCTGGAACTAAGCAAAACTTTGAGAAAAATGAATAATCAAGGGGTCCATAATAATCCAATCATAGAGGAATAGGAGGATGGAGTTGAATTGCAACCGCCTAGATTTGGTAATTATAATGCTCTGGTTCGTGGTGGTAACCTACTCAGAGACGCATTTAGGGTACAAAATCCGCCAGAACCGAGGTTGTGTGATAACTACAGGGATCGACTTCAACACAGTTGAATTAGATAGACCTATTGCTCTCCCTCCTCTACCTCAAGGGCATACATTTGTGGTGACGAGCAGTCTGATGCAGATGCTTACAGCGAGAGGGTTGTTTTATGGGCTAGCTTCGGAATATCTGCATGGTCACATGGCTAAATTGAGAAGTTTCTTTAAGAGTTGT
Source organism: Solanum stenotomum (assembly GCF_019186545.1). NCBI lineage: Eukaryota > Viridiplantae > Streptophyta > Magnoliopsida > Solanales > Solanaceae > Solanum > Solanum stenotomum. The sequence continues at coordinate 33,735,363 of NC_064286.1, read as the reverse complement.
GTGTGGAAACTAGAGTTGGATATGAATGTCATAGGGTTGAGAGTCTTCCCTCTATCATTGATCGGTGATGCTGCGGTGTGGTTTGCTGAGCTTTCATATAATTCAATTCATACATGGGACAAATTGCATCGAGTGTTCATGGTAATGTATTTCCCATTGTCTAAGAAGCTTAACCGCAAGGACAAGTTGAATAATTTTGTTGCACTTCCGGGAGAGTTTGTGAGCAGTTCTTAGGATAGATTACTTGCGTTCATCCGAAGTGTTCCAAATCACCGCATAGATGATGAGTTATCAAAGGACTATTTCTACAAAGGGTGGGATGAAAATAGAAAAGGCTATGCTAGATACTATCGCTGGAGGATCCTATGGTGAGTGCACTTTTGAGGAGATCGCTGAAAAATTGGAGAAGATTTCCTCGAATAATAAGGCATGGAGCACTAAAAAAGCTAATACTTGAAGAAGCACATTCACTGTCCAAGCTGCACCAGATCAATCTAGTCATGACATTGGGGAGGATATGGCTCAGATAAGGACATAACTTGGGTTGGTATTGAATCATGTGAGTGGAGGGGTAGAGAAAGTGAAAGAGGGGGGTTTTCGAGCCAACACCCAAAGTTCCAACTTGGATAATTGGTGCCACGGTCAAGGAAACCAAGGTCAAAACTATGGAAACTACAATCGAGAAGGGAACTATGTCCGGGATGGGAACTACAATTGTGATAACAATTACAACCGAAACAACTATGGTAACATGAATGAGAGAGTTGGGCCCTATGTTCCACCTGCAAATTAGGAATCTGGCAATAGAGAAGTTGGGGGTAGTATGTCACGCATTGAGGATATGATGTAGAAGATGATGAAAAGGTTCGATGTGACTGATGAGAATGTGAAAGAGATGCGAAACGGCTTGTCTGGAATCGATAAAAAAGTTGATGCTCATGCCGTGTCGATCTAGCAACTTGAGCAGCACTTTAATTAGTTGTCCACTACAATGAACCCACGTCAGCATGGCACACTTCCTAGTAACACCATCCAGAATCTGTAGAATGATAGGAATTGTATGTCTGTCACCACTCGAGGAGGTAAATAGATCATTGATCCCCCTGTGCCGTGTGAGATTGAAATTGTGGTAGAAAGAGATAATGATGAGATTGAGGTTATTAGAGAGTCTAAGAATGCTACAGAGAACGAAACAAAGGTGACCCAAAGAGTTGTTCACATGCCTAAACCTCCAACTCCATTCCCACAGAGATTTGTGAAAAAGACCGAAGAAGGAAAATACCAGACGTTCATTACTATGTTCAAACAACTTTCCATCAATGTTTTGTTGATAGAAACTTTGAAGAAAATGCTTGGGTATGCGAAGTTTATGAAGGATTTGGTGACCAAAAATAGGGCCGTTAGTTTTGAAAATGATGAGAGGTTGTAACATTGAAGTGCTATTGTTACTAGGTCACTTGTGTAAAAGAAAGAGGACCATGGTTCTTTCATTATTCCTTGTACCATTGGGTTGTTACATTTTGTGAAGGCGTTGTGTGATTTGGGTGTTAGCATTAATCTGATGCCATTGTCTATCTACAAAAAGTTGGGTTTAGGGGTTCAAAATCCGACTGCGATGAGACTACTCATGGCTAATACAACTGTGAAGAAGCTCATTTGTGTGCTCCAAGATGTCCTTGTGAAAGTGGAGTCGTTCATTTTTCTGGCAGATTTTGTGATACTTGATTGTGAGATTGATTTTGAGGTTCCCATCATCTTAGGGAGACCATTCCTTGCTACTAGGTGTGCGTTGGTCGATTTGGAAAGAGGGCAGATGAAGTTCTGATAACTAAGAGGTAACTTTCAATATATGTAGGTCTATGAAGCAGGAAAGTGATCTCAAGTCAGTATCAGTGGTGAATCATATTGTGGAGGGAGGTTGTGAAGTGTCTATTGAAGAAAGGTTAGGTGTTGATGCATTGGCAGGAGTAATTATGAATTTTAAGGGTGATGGTATTGAAGACTATGATGAATTAGTTGCTGCACTTTATAGGTTCGAATTTCGTTCCAAGCCAAATAAGTTAGAACTAGATATGAAGAATCGTGACTCTCCACCCGCAAAACCATATGTTGAAAAAGCTCCAAAATTGGAGCTCAAGGATCTACCATCGCATTTGAGGTATGTATTCTTGGGGAGAGATGAAACTTTATCGGTAATCATTGTGGCCAATTTATGTGAGGTACAAGTAGAGGCATTGGTTTATGTATTGAAAAGGTTCAAACGGGCAATTAGATGGACTATTGCAGACATTATTGGGATTCCTCTTGTCATTTGTACTCATAAAATCCAACTCATGCTGGACAGCAAGCCAAGTATTGAACACCAAAGGAGACTAAATCCTCCTATGCAAGAGGTCGTGAAAATGGAAATCATCAAATGGTTGGATGCTGGAGTCATATACCCCATTGCAGATTGTAATTGGGTCTGTCATGTTCAGTGTGTACCTAAGAAAGGTGGGATTTCTGTGGTTCCTAATGTGAAGAATGATCTTGTTATGATGAGGCTAGTGACCAGTTGGAGAGTATGCTTGGAGTATCGCAGGATGAATGCTTGGACATAAAATGATCTCTTTCGGATGTTGTTCATGGATCAGATACTGGATCGTCTTACTGGTAAGGGTTGGTATTACTTTCTTGATGGGTATTTGGGCTAAAATCAGATCTCCATAGCACCGGAAGACCAAGAGAAGACCACCTTCACTTGTCCTTATGGGACTTTCACCTTCAAAAGAATGTCATTTGGGGTGCGTAATGCTCCAACAACCTTCCAGCGTTGCATGGTGTCGATATTTTCTGATATGGTGGAGGATACTATTGAGGTATTTATAGATGATTTCTCTGTGGTAGGTGACTCATTTGATTTGTTGTTTGATGTATTTGGCCGAGGTACTAAAATGGTGTGAAGAGTGCAATCTTGTGCTCCATTGGGAAAAGTGCCACCTAATGGTGAAAGAGGGGATAGTTGTAGGTCATCGAATTTTTGAGAAGGGTAATAAGGTTGATAAAGCTAAAGTTGAGGTAATAGAAAAACATCCACTACCTATCTCCGTTAAAGGTGTTACAAATTTTCTTGGGGTTTTTATCGAAGGTTTATTAAAGATTCCTCTAAAATTGCACACCCATTGTGCTAAATGTTCATAAAGGAGTATAAGTTTGATTTTGATGATGCTTGTGTGAGAGCATTTGGAGAGTTGAAAGAAAGGTTTGTATCAGCACCTATCATTATTTCACTGGATTGGGGGCAACCATTTGAAGTGATGTGTGATGCGAGTGGAGTAGCGCCTGGTACGGTATTGGGACAGAGGTGAGAGAAGATTTTTCATCCAATTTACTATGCCAGCAAAGCTCTGAATGTGGGTCAACAGAATTATATGATGACTGAACAAAAAATCCTTGCTGTGGTTTTCGCATTCAAGAAATTTTGATCCTACTTGCATGGTACTAAGGTCATAGTGCATATTGACCATTCCGCATTGAGGTATCTAATGGCTAAAAAGGATGCAAAACCAAAGTTTATTATATGGGTATTGCTGCTGCAAGAGTTTGATTTGGAGGTAAAAGATAGAAAAGGGACGGAGAATCAAGTTGCCGACCATTTGTCCAGATTGGAGAAGGAAGTTATGCTCAAGTTAGGAGATGGGGCTGAAACTAATGATGCATTACCAGATGAACTGGTATTGGCTGCTTCTTTTGATCTTATCCCTTGGTCAGCAGATTTTGCTAACTACTTGGCAAGCGATTTGGTTCCATCAGATTTGTCGTTTCACCAAAGGAAAAAGTTTGTGCATGATGTGAAGAAGTTCTTTTGGGATGAGCCTTAATTATTTCATATTTGTGCTGATGGGATTATTTGTTGTTGTGTGCCTGAGGTCGAGATGATGAGTATACTAGAGGCGTGTGATTCATCGCATGTTGGTAGGCATCATAGTGGTATTCGGACTACTCATAAAATCCTGCAGTGTGGGTATTATTGGCCTACCTCCACCAAGATCCTCATGATTTCACCAAGTCTTACGACCGTTGCCAAAGAGAAGGAGAAATTTCAAAGAGGCAAGAGCTACATATGAATCCAATATTGGTGATTGAGTTATTTGATGTATGGTGCCTTAACTCCATGGGTCTATTTGTGAGTTCATATGGGATGAAGTATATTCTTGGTGCGGTTGACTATGTTTCAAAATGGGTGGAAGCGATTGCGCTTTCAAAATATGAGGGTAAGAGTGTCACCGCATTCTTGAAAAAGAGTATCCTCTACAAATTTGGCACACACCTAGGGCGATTATTAGTGATGGAGGTTCCAAATTTGGTAATAAATTGTAACATTCGGGAAAGTTAGAGACTAAAGTAGTTACTAACATAAAATGAGTAGGCTAAGTTAAAGCCTGACGTTAGAAGTAGAGCCTTAACGATACCTTAAAAATTCATAGTTTCGTGTTATAAGGTCAAGGCCTATACCCCAAGAACCAACCTTAAGTCCTTGGGGAAAAAGAACCTTAGGGCTGCCAAGCAGTGACCCACGAAAGGGTTCCACGCCACGTGGATGAACCCACACCCCGTAGGGGGGCAGCCTGGCTGAAGCCCTTGAGGAATCTGCCTAAGGCAGTAGTCACGGGCAGGACCCACACTTCGTGGATTGGTCCACGCCACGTGGCCTGCCCCTGTAGGTTGAGACACCAAAAATCTAGTCTCTCAAGGAAACCATAATTGACCAGCACGGGTCGTGGTCCCACCCACGGTTCGTGGGTCCCCAACTGTGGATCACCCCTGAAACTGCCCTTTGGCAGTTGAGTCTAGGGTTTCCGTGATAATTTTCCTATTAAATAATTATTATGTGGTGTTATTTTAAGCTTATTTTAAAGGACTATATAAGTATTTTTCCCACCTAAACAACGCATCTAAAAGCATATTCGTAAATTCCCAAAACCAAATCAAACCCTCTCCCAAAATTTCTCTCTCTAAAACCTCCATTGAAGAAGAAAAAGAAGTCATGGTCTAGGGCTCAATAACTCATATTTTCCACTCAAATTCGTGAAGAATCTTCATCTAAGGTATGGTGGTTTTGATTCATGGTTAGCTTTTCATCCATGAAGCCCTGAATATCTCAATTTCAAAGATGAAAAGTCTCCAAAACCTAGGGTTTTCTATCTATGCCATGGATTCTTCTTAGAATTGTCTTAAATGATTTAATTATCTTTTATTATGATTGAATTACTATTTTTTGGTGGTTTTATAATGAAATCTTCCATGAATCCATGAATGTCCCCTAACCCTAATTTATGACTTGTGAATTCGGTGAATTGTAGTTACTATGAAATAGTACTTTTAGTAGTTTAATTATTTGGTTCATGTTACCATCTATATATAATGTAGTGATTCTAGAATTGATTGGTTACATGTGATCTATATCCCTTAGAGGGCATAACATGAGAACTAGCTATATGAATGAGACTTGTGTGTATGCAACTAGATTGCTTTGAGAATAAAGTGCTTATATTATAATCTAATTGTTGTGTTGATGGGATGATTATCCTTAGTTGCACAATTAGGTATGAATATCATACAATGTGAAAGGTTTGTCACATATAATGATTCGAAGGGTTGATGACTAGTCTCCCCTATTGAATCTAGAAGCTTTAGCATGAGTTTGTTGGATTAAGTGTCAGGACACCCTTCCATAAGTAGTAATTTAAGTCAAAATTTAATATAAACTCAAGTGCAAATGATACTTAGCACCAACTGGATATATATAGTAACATGATATGGAAGCCCTCACGATAGTAGCCCCCAGGTTTCTAGGTACAATCTCTTGGGATGGAAGCCCTCACGTTAGTAGAGGCCGGGTTTTCTAGTAGCAATCCCCTTATCCCATAACTATGTGCCCCCATAGGTATTTAGCTAGTGGATCCACCTAATCTAATAGTTAAGTTCTACCTTAGGCAAGTAGGACAGAGGACACCCCTTTTCGGTGTGGGGTAGACACCGGATTCCATGAATAAGCTCTCATGTTCTATGTCGGTTAAAGCTAATCCATCTATGATAGTATGAACTAGAGTTGGAGTTATGGACTATAGTAACTTAAAATTTTTTCCTTAGTGTGGATAAGAGTATGAGATCTTGTTGCTACATTGCACAAGGATGCTTTGATGGTACTTATGGTTTGTTTCCATTATGATATGATGATCACAATGTTGAATATGCTTATATTCTATGCTTTTGTACTAATTTTCATGATGAACTCTAAACTTGATAAAGTGCATAGTTTTCAACTAAAAGGTCCCTTTTTAGCATGTTTAAAGGTTTTCGTGCATAGCTACCATACTTAGTCATTTTTGTAGTAACCCATATTTCTTCTACATTTTTCTACAAAGTGTAGGTTCTAGCACTTCAGATGATTCCTTCTAGTTCGAAGCTTGGTAGACTATTGTTCAAAGCTTGTGGTATGTCCTCATAGATCCGAAGATAAGTGCTTATTGATGTTTCATTTCTTTAATTGTATTAGACTTTTGGATTTTCTATCTTGAGGGTTGTGACCCTATTTTTGAGATTTTGATTGTAATAGATGGCTAAATGAGACTATGTCTAGACTTCCGCTTTATTTTTATGAAATATTCTTATAGACATGAAAAATGTATTTCTACTCTTCATTGTTCTTTACTTATGTGATGATGATATGCTAAGTGGCTTAAATAGTGCCTTTAGGGGTGTTATGTGCCATATTACGTCTATGGGGTACACTTGGGTTGTGACATAAATTTTTCAAGGCAGTGCTAGAGAAATATGGAGTTCGTCACAATGTAACTACTCCTTACCATCCGCAGTCTAGTGAAAAAGTTGAAGTGTCTAACAGAGAGATAAAACAAATCCTTGCAAAGACTGTGAATGCCAAAAGATCGTATTTGTCAAAAAGTCTTGATGATGCTCTATGGGCCTATCGCACCGTATTCAAGATTCCCATAGGTATGCCTCCCTACCAACTTGTATATGGAAATTCATGCCATTTCCCTGTAGAGCTAGATCATAAGGCCATGTGGGCGCTAAAGAAGTTGAATTTGGATTGGGGCGCCGCATTGAGTCAAATAGTGAGTGACATGAATGATTGATGAGTTTCGCCTAAAATTTATGAAAGTTCAGCCTTGTACAAGGAAAAAATGAAGAAGCATCATGATCAAAAGTTTGAAAAGCGTGAATTTGATGTGGGTGATTTGGTGCTTCTATTCAACTCAAGGTTGCGCTTGTTTCCTGGCAAGCTCAAGTCCAAGTGGACCGGGTCATTCAAAGTCACTCAAGTATTCCCAGATGGAGCGGGTCGAGCTCAAGAACAAGGAGAGAAAAAGGTTCATAGTGAACCAGCAGAGGATCAAAGTATACATAGGGAAATTGGAGAGCGTGCAAGAAGTGATTGAGGCCTATTATCTTGAAGAAGTCTGAGTAATCAAGGGGCATGTGTCGTGTCGCGACGATAAATCAAGCGTTTCTTAGGAGGCAACCAAAGATGTACAATCTGGTAAACTATAGATTTTCTTTTCGATATAGGAGTTTTCTTCTTTTATTTCAATTTTTGTAAACTCTTTAGATAGGTGTTTTATTTTAATATTAGTATTGGCTAGATATAGAATAGAGTCCATGTCTAAAAAGTGTCTAGAAAATGTAAAAAGAAAGTTCTAATGGTAGCTACGTGTGGAGGGACGAAAGGCAAAATATGCAGAAAAACAGTTGTGAAGTGGTCTATGGACCCCATTAATTGTCCGTTGGTTAATCCACGGACCGTGGATGGCGTTCGTAGATCCCAGGTAAGTCCTCAAAATTTTCTAAGTGTCAAAGTGACCTACGAACCCTACCCACAGTCCATAGGTCAACCCGTAGACTGTAGACGAGGTCTCGTGGGTCCAAAAACTAGGGTTTGCCTAACCCGACCCTGACCCCTTCTAAATAAAAACCCTTCATTTTTAAAACAACCCCCTATGTCCAAACATCCCTCTCAACCGTGTTTAAACTTTTTCTCTCCCTCAATCACTCCCATTTAATCACAATATCCCACAGATCAAGACCCTATTCACTTCCCCAAATCCCAAATCACCCTTTTCTCTCCCAAATCACTCTTCTTCATTCCCTAATGATTCCACAGTCCGGGTTCAGTGTCAAAGGGCTAAAAAAGGTTTAAGGAGTCTATTGCATCATCACACTCACCCACTTCGATTACTTGTAAGGTAAACGACTTCACCCTGACTTTGAATTCACTATTCATTCTTTGTATCATGAAATCACGAAGTTAAAACTTGACCTTCGGTTATTAATTTTGTGTTTGGATGTGAAATTGTATGATAGAAGCACCCTTGGTTTGATGGTATGTGAGGGTGAAGTTAAATAAAACCGAATAACTCCAGTTAATAGGCCGAATTGGAAGTTTTGACTTAGGGTTCATAGGTTTAGTTGTGATACTCTGTAAAATTCTGTGAAATTGGAACCCTAAGGTGATTAACTACCAACTTACTTGTTGGAATGCAGGTGTAGGCCTAGGTTATTTGTAATTATTGAAAGAAAAGGAAGAAAGATATTAAACCGTCTAAAATCTAGCACACAAGTGACCCACGAGACCCCGTCTACGGACCGTAGGTCGGGTCTGAGGGCCAAAAGCACGCAGATTTTTCCTAATTGTTGGACCACGGTGTGGACTATGGTCCGTTGTTCCTGAGATTTGATCTGGTAGGTTAGACATAAAGTAGATGAGGAATTAAATTAACAATTGTGGTATTATGACCGTTAGCTGAGAGCAATGAAGTGTGGCTACGTCATTAGATTAACAACATCATCAAGAGGTGTACCTAAGATCGCATGTGGTCAGACGAGGTTCCAATTAAGTTTATGGTTTGTTTATTCATGACTGCTTAGATAGTTTTATCAAGTTGTCAGTGTGGATCAGGCTGATGTGAGAATTATTTATTGCCCTTTAAAGGTTGGTCGAAGGGATCATATATAGAAAATGACAAGACTCTTAAAGATAGTTCGAGTTTCCTCTAGTTGGGTAGATGTGAACATAGAAAGGTGGCATTAAAAAACTAAGAAGGAGACATGACACTATTAAGAGTTAGACCAAGTGACTTTATAAGCTATTGAGAAGAGGTTAAGAGAATCATCTAAGAAAGAGGCCTTTGAAGAAATCGTAGTACCTACATATGGAGAGTCTGTAGCCATGATATTAGTTTTTCTTGAGTATTAGAGTAAATGAATCTAGAATAGTATAGATATGATAGAGTGATCTATGACTTTAATGTGTCAGCTTCAACCTATGGGGGAGTTGATAAGATGAGAAACCAAGTCAAGTGTGGAGACTCATATAATGATGTGTTCATATAGAGTTATTGCGTTATATCAATCCATTCACACTCTAGTGTATTTCTCAAAATTTAGTTGTTACTAATTCTTATTGATGTCCCCAATATAAGAATTGTGTTCATGACTTATGCCCATACACTTCAGACATATTCACATTTATGCTCAATCCCCAAAATGAGGGGCAAAGTCTTTAGCTCAGTGATCTCAATCTTACTGCATAAATTTATGCATATCAGCCTCTTGATATGATTCATATAAGCACTCATTTCTCATAGTATGCTAAATCTTATGAATTCAAAAATTATTCTCAATAGCTAGCAGCTTAATGTTATGTCATCCATATTCTTATATTAGAATTCTCGAATGAATCGTGTTTATGATCTTTCGCCCTAAAGCTATTTCGGTGAGCATTTATAGTTAGAGAGTGATGTTGATGATAGTAGTTAAGTAGTGATAGAAGAAGAAGGTTAATGTTTCTTATGTTGGTAGTGATGGTATGCTTATTCCATCTAATGTTATAAAGGTGGAGGAAGGATGAAATGAAGTTTTACTATGAGTAATAGTTAGATGAGAGTAGTTAGTCAATTCATGGTAGTAATGCCTAAAATTTCATATTGTAGAGATGACAAGAGAATGAGAAATTCTTAGAAATATTAGTTAGTAGGAGTCCAAGGATGAGTTATAGTTCTATGTCTGAATGAGGTGTTGATAACAAGTGGATGAATGCATAATGTATTAGGTGGTTCTTGATTAGGGATCGAGGTTGGTTGAATGCGGTGGTAAAGAGTAGTATTCTTGGGATGAGATTCTCTATAGATGTTTAAAACCTAAATCATGTGGTTTAGATTAGTATAAGAATCTCATGTTTAGCACCTTGTCATTTAGAGTTAGGCTTAAACATAGTAAGAGCAGCCAATTCAACTTAGACCTTGGTAAGAGTACTCTTAAGCTCTTGTAGGAGATGAGTTGCAGCTAATGAGGTGCGGTATTCACAAATGAGAGCATGGTTTAGAGGTTTTTCTAGGCTTGAAAGCTAGCAATTGTACTGCTTAAGGCATAGTAGTAATATTCTTACTTCGTGCCCAGATACCCTTGTTTCATGCTAAATAACTTGAGATAGAGTGTGACTTTATTCAAACCCATATAGTTTATTACTTATGTGATGTAAAAAATTCCAAACTCTTAGTATGAAATAGTTCTCCCTATGTTAGTAGGAAATTTCAAAAGTTAGAAAGATAGTAAGAGTAAATGTTTTCCCTTTCCATGCTCATTTCAGCCATCATTTGAGGACGAATGATCCCAAGATGGAGATATTGTAACACCCCAAAAATTTCTAAGCTAAGACCTGAATCATTTTGTAGCACCTCACAACTCTACTCTTAAAATTTGAATAGTTCGTCATAAGTATATGAGATTGAACCAGGTTATTTTCTACTTTATCATGTGTTATAAAATCCTTACAAAGTGTATCAAGAGTATCTAAAGTGATCAAGAGTCATAAGGGACCTCAAAAACAAAGCCAAGTTCATAACATTCCTATTGGATAAGTTCTCGTGAGTTCAAATAAAGATCAAATTCAAAAACCGATATCTCTCAGAATATATTTAATTAGGTGGCTTACGACCTGCAAAATTAAAGGTCTATGAGTCTTCATTCCAATGCACTCAAGTTTGTCTTATTATGTGTTTGGAGTAAAAAGTTATAATTGTTTTACTAGAATATACCTAGGCTAGGAAATTGGGCAAACTCACCTGCTCAATCGGTGATCCGCCGAAAGAGTTGGCGAATGGCCGAATAAACTAGTCAAATAGTCCCAAATTACACTACAACAAAAGGGGGATTTAGTAGCCATTAAAAATGGTTTTCGCAGCCATAACTATGGCCGCTATAGCCATTACCAGCCAATGCTCTTTGGCCGTTGTATCAGGGGTCGGCAAAGGCTGTTGCGGCAATTAGGACAAGCGTTGGTAAAGCCAACATCATTTGTCGCTAAAACTAAGACGATTTTGCGGCAATTGATTGCGGCAATTTAAAAGGCTGACAAATCCAATCAAAAGCGGTTGGCTAGGCTTATGTAGCGTCCATTTTTATAGCCGGTAAAATCAACTAAATTGCCGCTAAAATACATTTGTTCTAGCGGCTATTGGTTGCGGCAATTTAGATGGTTGGTAAATCCTATCCAAAAAAGTTAGTTATGCTTGTGTAGTGTCCATTTTTATAGACGGTAAATCCAACCAAATGGCCACTAAATTCATTAGTTATAGCGGAAATTAAAATAGTTGTTAAATCAAATCTAAAACAACTAATCATGCTCATGTAGTGTCTATTTTTGTAGCTGGTAAATTCAATAATATTGCCACTAAAAGTTCATATCTTTAACGACAAAAGTTTGGTGGCAATTATAAAGGCTATAATATCCTTTTGAAAACATCTTAATTTCCCCCATTTAGCATCCAATTTTTATGGCAAGTAAATTCACTTAGTTTGACGCTAAAAGTCAAAAACTTTAACAACCGATTGGTAAGCCACCATTAATAATGACTACATCCAGTCATAAAATTATCGAATTCACAATTCTACTTGGAAGTTTATAACTAGTAAATTCAAAAATATTGTAATCAAAAGAGAGCCTATTAGAGCAAACGAGGTTTGTCAAATACTAAAAACATATTTATAATTCATAAACATAATATATCTCATAAAATCTAAACAAAAAGAGGTATTAATCAAAACTATAGTATCAAAACTTAAAAACTAAACTTATATTATTTGAACGAAATAACTAATATCACTATATAGACCAATCCCAAAATTTCCGAACATCATATTGTATGGCCTAAAAAAATAAAATAAATGTGTCAAAAGATGAAATCTAATTGATAAAAACATCATGAGATAGGAATTATATCATATCATACAAAAAATCTCAAAAACCCCCTAGGATCTCCTGTGGAGATTCTAATAAAAAGTGTTTTCATGTCTTTATAAAAGCATGGCCTGTTGAATCAAGATTACTAAACTATTTCATGTCGTTCATGCCCAAAGTTCACTAAATCTGGATAAGAACCTCAGTTTAAATCATTGGTGTTTTGCAGATGACATGTTAGTATTTCATACAGGAGAACTAGAACTAGTGATGGTCATGTTAAGAGGGCTGAAAACATTCTCGTTAGCTTCATGCGCTGACAGTAATGTCTCTAATTCAAATATTTTTTGAGCCAATATGAACCAACATGTTATTGAGGACATCTGTCAATTAGACATTGAAAAGACTTTTCATTGTATTAACTATGACTTCCTTTTTAAAATCTTGAAGGACATAAGGTTTGGAAGCAAATGATTAAGGTGGATTCTTTTTATTCTAATACACTACAATCAGGTGACATTTGAAGGGTTGTAGGGTGCTGAACAATGAGAGGAGCAGCCTGAAATTATACATCTTAGGCTGGTTTCTTCTATCTTTGATTTTCTGTGATGCTAAACTGGAACAGGTTAGATACATGAGGCTGAATCCTTATGTCTTTGAAGAAGTTCTTAATTGTTAGTCTTTAGGTGAATCAGGAAAAATCTCAAATTTTCTCAGTCAATAAACCCCTAAGCAAGATGATAGAGTGCAGATTGTAATAACTCTTGCAGACTATCAAAAAATCTGATATGGAAAATGCTCAAGAAGACTGCTGAGATGTTAGTATGTTGCAGGAGACATGATGAGGCAGAAAAAATGGTCGAGCTAGCATCCCAGCCAACATCTGGTGGTAAATATAGAGGATAGAAACTCAAGAAGTTATAAATATAGCGAGCTTTCTTATGGACAATGTTCGCAGCAACTATATACCACATTTGGAAAGTTCATAATGAAGCTTAATGGCATCAAAGCTTAGCCGATAATCTAGTACAAAGAGAGTAGGGATGAGGTGATAAAGGATTGTTTGAGCAATCAGATAAATAATACTCAGCTATAAAACAAAGCCTAATAAGCTATTGAAAACCTAATACTCAGGAACAACAGTACACAAATATATAATAATGTACTAAAATCAGTACACTATAATAGAATTCAGGGATAACAAATGACAAAGATAGCTAATCTCTCTCAAATAACAAAATTCTACCCATTTTTTGTCATGAACTACTTTCTTATTATTACACTAATACATACAAATATTTTTAAACAGATGCATATGGTGAGGATAATGATGAGTAATACCTGTTGTTTATGGTATTTGTCCATGGCCACTATTAACATCGGGGACCTGATAAATATTAACACATTAGGTAAAAGATATTCTTATTACGATTAAATTTTATAAAAATGTCTACAACTTATGTTATCGAGTTACCTGTCCACTTGAGGTGCCATTGATATTTTGAGGCATGCATTCATTAGGAGCATATTTATGCATCAATTGTCTCATTTGAAGTAATTCTAATTGCATATTATCCTGATTTTGCTTCATCAGATTCATTTCTTCATTTTGTTTCGCCTTTAATTTAGTAATCTCATGTTCTAGCCGTTGTACAACATCATTAGATGAATCCTCTTGATCAATATTTCCAAATGAAGATCTGCTACCCTATAGAACAGAAGGAGTGGGACCAAGTCCTAAACCACGAACATATCCACTTCTTTCATTTCCCAACACTTGGGAATACACATCACCTTTCCAAGCAACATGGTGAGGAGGTTGGTCAGTAGGTCCCTCACTATTGCTCATCTTTTCGTTTATCATGTCCTGGCCAGAGAATAGTTATGAAATCTAGTTTTGAATTCATTTATTTGCCTTTAAGTTTTTTCTCTAAATATTTCCCGATATAGAAATTAAAAGAAAAAAAAAATCTTACAATTACTTTGGTAGAATCATCATCCATTGGTCTACTGTCCGCGCGTTTTTTATGAGTTAATAAGAAAACTTCTGCTCGTGTAGGCTCTACACCATTTTCAGCCTAATATAATAAAATTGATGTCATATGTACATGGCAAAAAGGGGTAAAATATTATAGTTTGTAGTTTCAACAGGTTTACCTTCTCATCCATCAATGTAGCAATACTTTTGGATCCTCCCGTGTGAGGCATATTTTGCTTGGCCCTATTGTTTCTATTTGCTTAGGTACGTCTCTGTCATTGAAAAAATAAAGCGATATCTTATGATTTATAAATAAAAATTGAGCATAACAAAACTCTAAACACTATGAAGATTAGTAACTAGGAATATGTATTTAAGATTTGTTGATACCTTAGCTTTGTCGAAAAGCCAATAAGAGACAAGACCACTCCATTGATCTCTCGGTATACGACTTGGTCTATTTTTCAGCAAAACGTCTTTAGTCTTATACTTTGGAATATGGTCACCTTTTAATTGGCATTTGTAATCTTTCCATTTCTTTCCTAGCAACTTTAAGACAAAGTCTTCTCCGCATTTTGGGATAGTGAACTTCTTCTGAAAAAGTAAAAGAAAAAAATTAGAAAATAATATCACGTATAATAGAGTCTGCGTACTTAATAATAACAATTACACCATACCCTCACAAAATCCAACAATTTCTTCTTTTCCTCATTGTCAAAATTTCTCCAATCATCTACGTGTAGAGGTGTTAGTTCTGGAGTTCTTGCAATAATTCGTAGAAAGCTAGCAAGCTTTCGACCCTCTTTTCCAATAGATTGGTTGAGACTATTAAATGGCACATCAATTGTTTTCCCTGGAGGAAGTTTCCAAATATCTTTAAGTAAAGTAGGTCCACGTATCTTTCTTGCCTCCGAATTACCTAGAAGTAAAAAGATTTGAAGGACATCAAATGAGAAAAACTTATATAGTTAAGAAACTGATAGATTTTGTACAATCTGTTAAATAAAAGGATCACGATAGAACAATAGTAAACAAAAGTAATATATTCTACCTATTGCCTACCTCATGTGACATATTAGATGCATCTTGACTAAGGACATTGCATATGTGAATCTTTGTTATTTTTTATCTATGTTGATATAGTACTTGTTTATCA
Source organism: Solanum stenotomum (assembly GCF_019186545.1). Classification (NCBI taxonomy): domain Eukaryota; kingdom Viridiplantae; phylum Streptophyta; class Magnoliopsida; order Solanales; family Solanaceae; genus Solanum; species Solanum stenotomum. The sequence continues at coordinate 33,719,991 of NC_064286.1, read as the reverse complement.
TGTAGGATTAGAATGACTTATCTGATGCAATGAACCTATTAGTTTGATATTCTTATGTTGTTGTTTAGTTTAACAAAAGTTCACATTTGAAGTGGCTTTGGTGGTTTGGACAGAATGAGGAAGGGTACTGGAGGGATATAGTCAAAGCCAAACATGGCATTCTCGATTATTGGAGGCCAATGAGGAGCAGGGGTACACAGAAGGCGGTACTTTCATTTCAATACAGAAGCTATTGGGGACTGCTGCTCATGGAACTGCCAATACAGAAGCAATTGGGGACTGTTGCTCATGGAACTGGACAGGATCAGGTTCAGTTACTGCTGCTCATGGGAATGCGAATAAAGAAGCTAAACTCCTAGGTGTTTCTCCAGAGAGTCAAATGTATTTGCAATCAGATCTGGTTTTAGGAGTTGTTGCTGGAAAAAATCAATTATCAGAAGTAAGGGCTATTGATACTAGGACAGGATCAGGTTCAGTTATTGCTACTCATGAACTGCCAATACATGGATTTCGAGGGAAGAACCAATTTTCTACAACAATGAAGCAAAGGGGAATTGTGGAAATAGTTCAGGTAGAACTGGAAGCACCCAGTTTGAGCATGACTCTGGAAACCTCCTTCCATTGTCGGCACGATTATGCGATGATTCAGCAGTAATGACTGATTATTGATTTAATGGATGCACCAGGTGCCCTGATTCCTACTGAGGCACCAAGTGCTAAAATACTGGGAGATCGATGAACTCCTCTCACTACTACAGACTCTGAAGGAATGCATCCTAGATGATACCACAATAGATTTGTTCCCAGCTTGTAAAACTAATAAGAAGTAGACAACTTAAGAAGTATTACCTGATTCCCCAGTGGCACCAACAGTATTGTTCAACTTATTAGATTGATCATCATGATCTGGAGTATCTGAGTGATTCTGAATATTCATCAATTGTTCAATATACGGTTGGGCTCGATCGATGTTCCGTTCATCCATGAACTGATCAACATATTGTCGTAGATCTTCACCATTTTGTGGTTGAATGTTCAATCTGGTGCAACCTCTAGTTTGCATACTTAATTATCTAAAATTATGTAACTATATAGACGCATTAAAGTGCACTGGTAGGAGAATAACAAGATACATGCAATACAAGAGAAAGGATCATGCTCATGTTTAGTTGTAAAATCACATACCAATGCACCAGAGATGGACAAACTTCCAATTCACAAGAACACATTCTCACTTCACAATCCAGGGGACAAAGCCACAAAATATAGGTAAAAACAAGCCCGGAAAAGTCACTCCGAACCTTCACTAATCAACCAACACAAACATGGAAAATTCATAACTGACTAACAAGCATATTCTATAAAATGATTTAGATTGAAAGCAAACCATAAAGATATAATGTTCAAATTTATAAATGTAAAATAACAAGTATGTAAAGGTTCTTCAGTAACACTGGCAAAAAATATATGTTATAATAACCGCCTATTATTCTGGATCACTTTCATTTTCAATATCATTTTCTCCTTCGGGATTAGCTTCACCATCATTTAGAGAAGCTTGAGTATGAACTTCTGTATCAATTACTATTCGATCGACTCCACCTCTTATCCAATCATTATTTTCATACTCAAGAATGTGAGAATTTTCTAAGATAGCCAAGTCAATGGAATCACTTTGCATTGATGACTCAAACTGCACATTATTTTGCTCTCCCATATCAAAAACGTCTCGAGGTTTAATTAACATAGGAAACAAACCATTCAAGATCTTGAGGATCTTCCACAAATATTACTTGTTGAGCTTGTTCTGCAAATATAAAGGGCTCATGACGTGCTCGATCACCAGAATCAACCAGGCATGAAAAATTCACAACTTTGAAACCGAAGTCATCTTCCATAATTCCTCTACCTTTGGTTACATCAACCCAATCACACTTAAATAAGACCACCTTAAATTATTCATAGTAGTTTAACTCCACAGTTTCATTCAATATACCATAATATGTGATATTTGAAGACTTCGGAGCATTGTCACTTGAACTTGCACAACTTTCAGTCTTTGAAACGACCATAACACCACTATTTTGTGTCTCTAGGTGCTCTTCACTTTGTTTTGTTTGAAATCGATATCCATTAATTACATCATAGTCATTGAATCTTTTTGCAATGTAACTCGGCCCTCTTGCAAGAACTATAACATTCTTTAAGATGTCAGATGTGGCTTCTAACTATTTTACCTAACCAAATAGAATGATATAACTATAAATTTTGATATAAGGATGAATACAATAATTAAGGTAACCAATAACTTAGTCCTACTACTTACTTTCTCTTTGAACCACTCACTAAATGTATCGAAATGCATACGGTCAAGTTGATGTTGTGTCAAACGACGCTTGCGATGTAATCTCTTTATTTAAGCAATATGTTCTCTATTCATGTAGTTCATATGTATCAATATTGTTACCAACTGAAATAATATACACTTAATCAACAATAGATATAATAATAACACTTACTTTTTATAATTCTCTACCACCTTTGACTCGCAATTGAAAAGCACATGCCGATGTGCTTGCAACAGTGTTTTCTCATCCATTTCATATACATCTACTGCACTATATGACTCTCCGGTAGAAGGAAAAATACATTCTTCTTTACTAGTCTCATCTCAATCTCATCATCACATTTTAGTGAATAATAAGATCTTGAATCTACACACTCTAAATATCGTGAGCAAAATGTCAAACATTCATTTGCTATGTATGCTTCTGCTATTGAACCTTCTAGACATGCACGATTACGGACATATGATTTTAAAGTACCCAAGTATCTATGGAATAAATTAAAGTTATTAGCTTAATATTATAATATTTAAAACATAAAGATATATATAATAATGATTTAGTGATATTCTACATACCTCTCAATTGGATACATCCAGCGATAATGTACTGGACCCGCAAGTTTAGCCTCAGTTGCCAAGTGAGTAACTAAGTGTACCATAATAGTAAAGAATCCTGGGGGGGAGATTTTCTCCATAGTAGACAATGTTTCTGGAATTTTTTCTTCAAGTAATTTTAACTCTTCTACCTTCAGCACTTTGCTACACAAAACACGGAAGAATGTGCATAGTTCAATTAAAACAGATTTGACTCTTTTATCTGTAGATTTCCGCAAGGCAAGAGGAAGAAGTCCTTACATTATAACATGGCAATCATGAGTTTTTAACCCAGATATCTTTCATTTGCGAATGCAACGTGAGATATTAGACGCATAGCCATGTGGAAACTTGGCATTTTGTAGTAATTCATAAAACATCTCTTTTTCTTTGGAAGACATTGTGAAATAAGTAGGAGGAAGATATGCCCTCCCACTAGCTCGATACTGAGGCCATAAGCTTGGTCTTATTTTCATCTCCATTAAGTCCAATCGTGCTTCTATATTGTCTTTTGACTGTTTACCAAGACCCAGTAGTGTATAAATTATGTTATCACAAACATTTTTTCTATGTGCATTACATCAAGATTATGGCGCACCAAGTTATACTCCCAATAAGGATGATCGAAAAATATGCTCTTCTTTTTCCATGTATTTTTCAGCACCCCACTTACCTCTTCACTTGATTGTCCTAGAGTAAACTTTATATCTTTAACTTGATCCAACACTTGTGACCCAGATATGGCACAAGGTGCAGGTCTTGTTTCATTAGTACCATCAAATGATTTTGCATCATTTCGATACTTGTGGCCAGAATTCAAGAAACGTCGATGCCCCATGAAACGAAATTTCCTTCCATGGTTGAGCCTTTTAAAGTGAGTGTTTATATTGCATGAAGGTCATGCAAATCGACCATAAGTGCTCCATCAAGAAAAAGTACCATACGCTGGCAAACTCTTTTCTGAAAAACATGCAATGATTGGGACAAGCGTTAATTTTTTCATACTTTAAGCCCAAACCTTCGACTATCTTTTTGGTCTCATAGAAAGAAGGAGGCAATTTTTCCCCTTCTGGCAGCACATCCTTTAATAGTCCAAGCAAAGAATCAAAAGATTCATTTGACCATTTGAACATGCATTTAGTACGATAGATATGTAGCAAAAAGGATAATTTGCTAAACTTCTTACATCCAGGATAAAGTTCTTCATTTGCCTCCTTCATGAGTTGTTCAAACTTATCCATCTCTTCATGAGTTTGATTTCCATATGTACAAGCACTATTTTATGTTAGGTTTGGCTCCACCTCGCTCCTTTCATTGACATCACTATCCATAAGTTATGTACATCCTCCAAAGGCATCATGTATAATTCCAGTCACATCATCGCCCCTTACAATTGACTGGCAACAATTTGTTAGTTGAGTATTCTTTGATTTTTTTAAAGACTCCCCGTGACAAAACCATGTATCATAAGATGACAAAATGCCATTAACCACAAGATGGTCATATGCTGTGGCCCGATTTACTTGATGGAAAAGCACACATTCTGTACAGGGACATGCAATTTTGTCTCCATTTTGTTTTTGAGAAAAGGCATGATATAAAAAGTCATTTACTCCATCCAAGTATTCTTTACTAACTCTATCACAATACATCCACTTTTTATTACTGGGACCTTCCATAAAGTTCAAGATATTCTTTTTTTTCAGCAATTACTGTAAAAACTAAAGATGAGTTAGTAAAAAAAGGTGAAATTAATTCATTTGTATGAAATTATAGAACTCAAAGATGTCATTTCAATAATTCAAACTATCAAGCAAAGATCTGATTCTAATGACATTCTTATATAGAGAAGTTACAACAACTACATCTGATGTTGTATCTTAAATTTACAGATTTTAGCTTTTGACAGTTTAGGTATATCTTCTGATTTATCTGAATAATATTAGGTTGACGATGAAAATAGAATATTGTTAGCATGACAATGAAATAATTTTATTCAACTCATAATTTAAGTGAACAAGCTAATTGATAAAAACTCAGTTCTAGAGTAGCACAACGTTATCAAAATGGTATTGACTCACTCAACTTGATCATTTTATTCAAATTACTACCAGAACTATCCAAAGACTTAAAAACTACAGAACGGAACCTCCTCTAGAGCAGTGTTTTTCAAAGCGAGAAATGAAGAAAGGGATAAGTGCTCGCTTGACCAAAGTGAGAAGCATGATGCAGAAAAGCACATGGTTATAACTAAGAGACTTGGTAAGCTGAAAAACAGAAGAGATTTAATTACTTAAAAGCTTTCAAAGTTTTGCAGTTTCTAACAACAGAGCAATAGTGAGTTTTTTTTCATCATGAAGAAATAAGAAAATCAGCAACTACTGAGAGACAACAAATTATGGTGACAAATTCTTCAAAGCAGTAGGAAAACAGGGGTTCAATTCGAGATTCAATTCTTTGGAAACTGACACAAAAAATGTGAAACCTATGAAGCATGATATCATGATGGTGGGATTTAGTACTTTATTCTTTGCAGGTCCATAGAATGAATATGCCTACTAACAGACAGCAGGGCCAATACTTCATCAAAAGAGTTAAAACACTTAAAGCATAATAGGAAATTGACTGACCCTCAAGATATGTTAAACTAACCAATTTTAATCCGATATTGACTAAGTTACCAAAGAATGAGAACCCAAACTAATGAATATTCAGATGGAACAGGTCTAAATGATACAGAATGGATCGGTTATATAGAGAACGCGAACTTAACTGTCGTTATAGCTTTACATATTTATAGTTTCTTCCATGTTTAATATCAAAACACACACAGAAAAGTAATCTAACAACTACAAAAAGTAAGTAAGCTAGATTAACTGTTTCTTATATCAAAACTATAGAACAACGTGCTTTCAACAGGTCATTGTGATTAAAAAAAACTACAAAATGCAATTCAGAAAACAATAAACAATCTGAGGAATTCATGAGTAAATGAGTATAAAGGAAAATGATAAACCAACGTAAAAATAACACACCATCAATTTTGGATTTAGCACAACATAACCAGAATGGTATTTACTCACTTAACTTGATGGTTTAGTTCAAATTAAAACCAAAACTTGTCGAAAACACCTAACATGACTTTCTCAAGAATAGTACATTGGAGAGCGAGAAACAAAAAAAAGTTATATAGAGCAGTCAAAAACAGTGACAGATGCTGAAATCATTATAAAACAAAAGGAAAATTTCGGAATATGAAAAAAAAAAGAGCATAACACATAACTTAGTGCTAACGATTAGCTTAGCTTCTCGCTTTAAGTGACAAACACTAGCTTTTACGATCACTACTCAAGAGTTGGCCAAAACTTGTTATAGTTTAGCTTATGAAGAAACAGCGCATAAAAGAGAAATTCGTCCTACAGGTTAGCTTAGTTTCTCACTTTAATAGGCAAAACACTAGCTTAAGAATACTGCTCAAGTGTTAGCTAAACAAGTAACTATCAAAGATATTCGATAACATAATTTATCAACTCAAGTAAAAATATAGATATTCATCCGATACAATCGAAAACATTCGAACAATCACGAATAGTTGAATATAATAAAATCAACCTTACAAATAGAGTAATCAATTCAATCAGTTGCCCATCAAATTAATAGAACACATAAATCACAAAACAAAGTTACAAAATATAGAAAACTTACTTTTACAAAATTTCCCTAACTAATTTGAGTACCTGGCAGTAGGATTTTGTCCGACGAAAAGTGAAGGGCAAGATAACTGTTGTAAAATCTTCCAGAAAATGTAAAATAAGAAGAAAAAAAAATTAAGAAACCTTCAAACTTCAAAAGATTTGAAAAATCAGTTCTTGTTCAATAAGTAAACAGACTTGATCGAAATGTATAACCCACTAGAGCAAAATTGCAGCAGTCTCTTTGTGATGATGGGTCGTTTCAGTAAGAACATGAATTGAATTGTGAAGGTGGAGAATTTGAAGGCTTACCTGAATCGTTTCTCTTGGAGCAGACGCGTTGAGTTGTTTGAGAGACGAGAATTATCGAGGAAGCAGAGGGAATAGGGTTTTGTTTTTAATTTCTCTTATTAGAATGGGAGGGAATAAAATTGGAGGGAAACCTAAAAAATAAAGAAAGCTATGTTTATTAGTATCTTTTACTAACTAATTATTTTAATTGTCACTAAAAAAATACCTTTTACTGCCTAATTATTTTAATAGTCACTAAAATATTACTTTTTACTGGCCATTGTTCATATGCCACTAATATTTCAGCTTAAAGAATTAATTAACGACAATTCATTAATTGCCGCTAAACAATTGCCGCCATTGCCCCATTTTGTAGTAGTGAAAAACCTTATGCTTCTGTCCATTTGGGCAATTTAAAGTCCCAATAGGCAATCTACTGAGTATTTCTGGAGAGGAGACATCCAAATCGCCAATTTGGCCGACGAGATTAATTAAAAGGTTGTTTTGGTTAATTTTTATGATTTTTTTTAAGTTTCTAGAAGGATATTATTGATCTTTTACCCTAAATCAACTACCCTAAGTCCATATTACAACCTTATAACATCATTATATGTATAACAACTCTCAAAATCCCCAATTCACATTCTTCGAAAGATCAAGAACTCAAAGAAAGGGAGTTCTTTAATCTCTCAAGATCTAAAGGCCCCAAGTTCAAGATTCTCTTTAAGAATCCTAAGGTTTTAAATCCAAGGTTCTTCTCCACCCTTCATCTCCAAGAAATTTGCAAGAAAGACAAAAGCTAGGGTTTCAAGTCTTTCAATCAAGTTTTTCTTCAAACCTCTTCAGGAGATTTGTTCTTCAAAGTATGTAAGGCTATCATAGTATTGGACAAATTCTTCCTCACGCCCTACATCTACTTTTGAAATCTTTAAAAGAGTAATCTAAGGTTCTAGCATTAGATTTGAGTATTCTTCAGATAAGTTGATATTGATTTCTGAGTTCTTCAATTACTGATTATTGAATTCCATTTCCTATTATTGAGTTGCTATATCTTGCATTGAGATTCTTGAGTTGATTGTTCATGTCTATTTATTTAGCATGAACAAAATTTTCTGAGTATTCATTGACTTCTTATTGAGAATCTTTAAAACAAAATGTAGTTGTTTAAACGGAGTCTTGAGAAAGTAAAGAGGAGTTTGAGAAAGAGCATAACCAAGAATTAAGCAAGAGTATAAAGAACTAAGTATTTCTGAAATTCTTCATTTTCATATGAAGAAAGAAAATATTATTTTGAGAAAAGTAAAAGGAGTTTTCAGAAAGATTGAGTATAGAGCAGTTACCCCTTAAAGAGGCCCCTTTTGAGTAATTATCTCAACCTAGAATGTATTTTTACATTAAGCAAAGAGAAACCTTGTTTTCTAAATGAGCAATAAATATATGATTTTTTTTTAGAGAAGTTACCTCTTTTAGAAATTATTTTGAGAAATTATTTCAAACTAGTGAAAGAGTATGTTTTATACGTTTGACTAAGAGTAAATAATACTGAGAGTAGTATTGAGCACTGATATGGGAGTTCAGACAACACACCGTCCCCATAAACCATGTCTTTCCAATATGGGCACATGAACATACTTTTTTGATGAATCATTAATGCCTAGTGGATCCACTTAGTTGAGAGACTTTATATACCGGTATGATATAGGACAGTTCTAGCAGCATGGACAAGACATTGTATCATCACGTAGCTCATAGTGATGGTTGTTAACTAGAGAATGTCCCAATAGGATTACAATGTATTTTTCTATATCACTTATTATGTTGAGTTCAGAAATGAAAATGTATTTTGTAAAGCTTTAAATTATTTAACTCTTTTATTTCTTTACATTCAAATTGAGTATATTTTTATCTATTGTAGTCCTTTCATACAGTTATTTTCCTCATTTATATTACATACTCTTACATTCAGATGTACTGACGTCATTCAACTTCCGTCTTTTTATGATTTAGATATATGTGTTTAGGATCATCAATTGGCACTCTGTTGAGATCACTCTACACTGCAGGCAGTTTTGGTGAGTCTCCTTGCGTTTCGGAGGACTTCAAATTTCCTTTCAGTCCTATTGTTTGGAGGCGTTGTGGGTCTTGTCCCGACACATATCTTATACAATACAGGCTTCATAGATAGATATATTCGAGGAGTCTGTCTATACATTCTTCCTTTAAATATGTTTCGCAAATTATTATTATTATTTCAATGAGTACTTCAAGACATTTTTATTGAATTTTACATTGAGATCGATTTCTATTTTAAGCCTATTATCGCTTGAGTAAGTCTTCCACTAGGTAGTCAACTAGGCAAAGAGGTTCGCTTTGGCACCAACAATGGTTTTCGAGTGTCAGACATGTCCAGGGTGCATTTCATACTCTTATCTCAACCTAGAATGTATTTTTACATTGAGCAAAGAGAAACCATGTTTTCCAAATGAGCAATAGGTTTATGAAATTTTTTAGAGCAGTTACCTCTTTTAAGAGGATATGTTGAGAAATTATCTCAAACTAGAGAAATAGTATGTGTTATACATTTGAGCTAGAGTATATATTATAGAGAGTCGTATTGAGCACTGATATGGGAGTTGAGACAACTCACCGTCCCCATAAACCATGTCTTTCCAACATAGGCACATGATCATAGTATTTAGATGAATCTTTATTGCTTTGTGGATCCACTTAGTTGAGAGTCTTTATATCCCGACATGATATAGGAAAGTTCTGGCAGCATGGACAAGACATTGTATCATCACGTAGCTCATAGTGATGGTTGTCGGTTCGAGAATGTCCCATTAGGATTACAGTGTATTTTTCTATATCACTTTTTATGTTGAGTTCATAAATGAGAGAGTATTTTGTAAAGCTTCTAATGATTTAACTCCTTTATTTCTTTACATTCAAATTGAGTATATTGTTACCTATTGCAGTCCTTTCATTTAGTTATTTTCCTCATGTATATTACATACTCTTACATTCAAAAGTACTGATGTCTTTCAACATCCATATTTTTATGATGTAGATACATGTGTTTAGGATCATCAATTGGCACTATGTTGAGATTACTCTACACTGCACACAGTTTTGGTGAGCCTCCTTGCATTCCGGGGGACTTCAAATTTCCTTTCAGTCCAGTTGTTTGGAGGTGTTGTGGGTCTTTCCCCGACATATATCTTAAACATTACAAGCTTCATAGATAGATAGTTTCGACGAGTCTCTTAATACATTCTTTCCTTTAAATATGTTTCGCAAATTATTATTATTATTTCAATGTGTAGTTTAAGACATTCTTATTGAATTTTACTTTGATATCATTTCTTTTTTAAGACTATTATCGCTTGAGTAGGTCTTCCACTAGGTAGTCAACTAGGCCAAGGGGTTCACTTTGAGAGCAACAATGGTTCTCGAGTGTCAGACACGTCCATGGTTGTCACGCCCCAAACTCGACGGGCGCAAATGGCTTCTAATGCCAAAATTCAGGCCCTAGTCGACCCTGCTGAACCATTTGCTACTAGCGCATGGCAGCCACACACATTCAAGAAATTAAACAAGTATATTTCGGTTTAAAACTAAGTCATCGGCAGGCAAGGCCCCTGTCAACTAATATATAAAAGAAACAGCTACTCCGAGGAGATCATATAAATAAATAGTCAACTAGCACAAAAGTTCTGATTGGGCTATCGAGGCCACCATGATATCTATACCAAAACTAAAAGCAGGTATATATCAATACAGTACATCAAACAGCTCACAAGCTACCGCAAACTAACAACGTAGCTATAAACCCCACACACTAGTCTGCAAGCCTGTAAGAGTAGTAAAGATTGGTGGGACAGGGCCCCAGCCTACCCATAAAGATATATACAATAAAAGGTAACAAACCTCCCAACTCTGGCAGCTCCGAAGGAAAGGGGATAGCCAACCGGATAAAAGTCAATCCTACTGCTGAGGAGGTCTACTCAGTCGTCTGTCAGGACCAACAAGCATGAATGCAGCACCCCCAAGGCCATGGGGCGTCAGTACAAAATAATGTACAGAGTATGAAAGGCAATAGACTATGTTGAGGTATCCTGATATACTGGAATAATCTAATAAATAAATCAAGGGTAAGATAACTGTACTGACCTACTCCTAAATCTAAACTTATTAAAAATTATAAAACAACAACCTAACCAAGCCCCCATAAGCTCGGCAAGTACAAACAGCACAAAGACCACCTACTCAGGCCCCCATAAGCCCGGAAGGTGCCAATCAGCCTATATACCCTTATAAGTAGTCCCCTAGCCTCGTAGGTAGTCACATAGCCCTCTTAGGCATTAATATAACTCTGTAGGTAGCACATACCTCTCTTAGGCATCAACGTAGCTTATAGACAACTCATAGCCCTCTTAGACAACAACATGGCCTTGTAGGAAGCACATAGCCTTCTTAGGCGTCAATATAGCCATGTAGGCAACTCATAGCCCTGTTAGGCATCCATATAACCCTGTAGGCTAAACATTGCCCTTCTAGGCATAGATCACATTCTTGCAGCTAACCATAATAGCCCCAACGGCAATAATAACAATCCAACTTCTAAAAGCGACCAATTTAGTTATAAGCAACCTATACAAATAGCCTCTAAGTCGTGTCCAACAATCAACAATCACGGCTACAAGTATATTAAGGATAACAACCCAAATACATTGCTTCTAATCTTTAAGGAAACATGTCGTAAGTAGGGAATAGCCTTAACATACCTTTTTTGCTAAATTCACGTTGCCTAATGACTTTTACTCAATACTCCCTCGATTCTACAACAAGGTAGGACCATAATCTACATACAAAAATAAAAGATATCATGACAATATGATAAAATATATGTATTTCCGTCGCAAATTGCTATTTGTTGCTTATAAAAGCTAGAGTCGATGAAAAAAGGGTCTTACCTCGATCTTAAGGTCGTAATACACTTCAAAACCTTCAAATATATCCAAACCCTTGCTGTCCCAACACTGAAGTGTGATATGCTACGCAATCGATAAAACAAATTATACAATGATGATGAGCCCAACGCGTAGAACAACTTTCGTCAAGGACTTAGGTCGAGAAAATCTATATTTCACTTGATCCTAGAAATGGGTTTCTCTAATTTCTCTTTTGTTTTTAGCTTAAAAATGATGAAAAATGTCGAAGGAGAAGATATATGTAACATTCCACCAACTAAGGGCTCCACCTTATGTGCCTGCTTGTGCAGTCCCACGAAAATGCGAATATCTCTCTATTCTAAAGTCGTATGAACTAAAGGTTTAATGCGTTCGAAACTAGACTCGTAGACTTTCTATTTCATAGCCTACAGGGACCATAATTATTAATAGATTGGGAGAAAAAGTTTGAGACATTTGACTCAAATTCCAGACAAATCTTTAAAAAGGAATTTACGGTAATTTTCGCCAACTTTTATTATCATTTACTTAACTTCAAAACTTGAGATACCACACTTGAACACTTAAAATATCACATGACACATTTTAATTTATTACTCACCCTCCTTGTCTTTCCATGAAGATACAAGTTAATTTAGATGTTTTTAAAAGTCATGGTGTTACATCTTTCACCCCTTAGAAACATTCATCCTCGAATTAAAAATCTGAGTCACGCTGTTCAGTCCTTAGGAGTTGCCAAAGTTTAGGCAGTGTATCATTTGTAAATGTCACTATCCTGGAACCTGAAATGTATAATTTCTAACCTAGGCATCTCACATGACAACATAAATAGCTAAGCGTTATAGCTCCACCACAACAGTGGGAGCAGATATACAATGACAACCACAATAATAATAATAATAAGCAATGGTATATATATATATATAGGTATCTTACCTTACTACCCTAATATAAACTAATATGACATCACCCTGGGTATGAAACAAGTGAGGATATTTGGACCTCATGTCATTCTCAGCTTCCCAGGTCACCTCTTCTCTATTTTTGTTCTTCCACAATACTTTAACCGAAGCCACCTCTTTGGTCCTCAATTTACGGACCTACCGATCTAATATAGCAACAGGAGTCTCCTCGTAGGACAACTCCTCTGTGATTTGAACATCCTCAACTGGGACAACCCGAGAAGGGTCTCCTACACACTTCCGTAGCATCGATACATGGAAAACTGGATGAACAGATTTTAGCCCCTAAGGCAATTCTAACTCATAAGCCACTCGTCCTACCCTTCGAAGGATTCAGTATGGCTCAATGAATCTTGGACTAAGCTTTCCCTTTTTTCCAAATCGCACAACACATTTCATAGGCGAGACTTTAACTCTAAGTCCCTTTGTCGCACATCTGAGTATGACTTATGTCGGTTTTGAGCTGTTAGCAGCCTCTCCCGAATGAGCTTAACTTTATCCACTGTCTGCTGGACTAGGTCGGGTCCAATCAACCCTGAGTCACCTATCTCAAACCATACAATGGGGGATCTACATTTTCTCCCATACAAAGCCTCATAAGGTGCCATCCCGATGCTGGAATGATAACTATTATTGTATGCGAACTATTATAAGAGGTAAGCGGTCATCCCAACTCCCCTTGAAGTCTAGCGCACACGCCCGTAGCATATCTTCGAGTGTCAAAATTGTGCGCTCAGCTTGGCCATCTGTCTGAGGGTGAAAGGCAGTATTAAGATTAACTTCTGTCCCCAGTCCTTTCCGGAAGGACTTCCAGAAATTAACGGTAAATTGTGCGCCTCTATCAGAGATAATAGATACTGAGACACCGTGTAGCCTAACAATCTCTCTAATATATAGCCATGCATAGTCTTCGGCTGAAAAAGTAGCCCTGACTGGTAAAAAGTGGGCTGATTTTTTTAGTCTATCAACAATTACCAAAATAGAGTCAAACTTGCGACGCGATTGGGTTTACCCTGTAACAAAATCCATATTAATTTCTTCCCAATTCCACAAAGGAATGACTATCTCCTGAACTATCCCAGCGGGCTTTTGGTGCTCAACCTTCACCTGTTGGCAGTTAGGACACTGTGCCACAAATTCAGCAACGTCCTTCTTCATCCCGTGCCACCAATAGAACTCCTTAATATCATGGTACATCTTCGTCGAACCAGGGTGAATAGAATAACGGGAATGATGTGCCTCTTCCAAAATTCAATGTCGAAGCCCTGCAACAGTTGGAACACACAATCGACCGCTATATCTGAGGACTCTATCTTCTGTTATATCAAATGCTAAAGACTGTGGATCCTGAGCCTTGGCTCTAAGCTTCTTTAAGCTAGGATCCTCTTGTTGCCATGATTTTACTTCTACAACTAGAGATGATAAGGTTGTATCCTGAATTGTCACCCCACTATCGTCTACCTCCAACAATCTGACTCCTAAGATAGCTAACTAATGAAGCTCTCACTCTAGCTCTCGCTTCTCAACACCTAAGTGGGATAAACTACCCATAGATTTTTGACTGAGGGCATCGGCTACCACATTCAGCTTTCCTGGATGATATAAAATATCCACGTCATAGTCTTTCAGTAACTCAAGCTATCGACGTTGTTGCAAATTTAAATCCTTCTGTCTAAATATATATTGAAGGCTCTTATGATCTGTGAAGATGTCAACATGAACGCCATACAAATAGTGTCTCCAGATCTTTAATGCATGTACAACTGCAGCCAACTCTAAATCGTGGGTCGGATAGTTCTTCTCATGCTTCCTCAACTACCTTGAAGCATATGCGATAACCTTACCATGTTGATTTAGAACACATCCCAACCCAACACCAGAAGCATCACAATACACCACATAGCCTTCTGAACCGTCTGGTAATGCAAGAACTGGTGTTGATGTCAACCTGTCCTTCAGCTCCTAGAAACTGTGCTCGCAAGCCTCAGTCCACTGGAACTTAGCTGCTTTTTGAGTCAACTTCAATAATGGGCCTGAAATTAAAGAAAATCCCTCTACAAACCTTCTGTAGTACCCAGCTAACCCTAAGAAACTACGAACCTCAGTCGGAGTCATGGGTCTGGGCCAAGTCCTTACAGCCTCAATCTTTTGTGTATCAACCGTAATGTTTGCATTTGATACAATACAGCCTAAGAAAGCTACAGAGTCTAACCAGAACTCATACTTAGAAAACTTTGCATAAAGTTCTCGATCTCGAAGAACCTGAAGGAGTGCTTATAGATGATTTGCATGCTCATCTTTTGAACGTGAATACACTAAAATATTATCAATAAATACAATCACAAACAAGTCTAGATACGACCCGAACATACTATTCATCAGGTCCATGAGCATTGTTGGGGCATTAGTTAATCCAAAAGACATTACCAAGAACTCAAAGTGTCCATATCTAGTTCTAAAAGCTGTGTTTGGAACGTCTTTCTCCCAAACTCGTATCTGGTGGTACCCTGATCTTAAATCAATCTTTGAGAAACACTTAGCACCTTGTAATTGATCAAACAAGTCCTCTATCCTCGGAAGGGGATACTTATTCTCTATAGTTGCCTTATTCAGTTGTCGGTAATCGATACACATTCTTAGTGAGCCATCTTTCTTCCTTACGAACAACACTGGTGCACCCCATGGTGAAGCACTAGGCCTAATAAAGCCTTTATCCAGCAAGTCTTTCAGCTGATCCTTCAACTCCTTTAGCTCAGCAGGAGCAATTCTATGAGGAGGGATAGATATGGGTTATGTACTTGGTAGCGTATCGATAGCAAAATAGATTTCCCGTTCTGGAGGAATACCAGGGAGTTCGTCTGGAAATACATCTAGAAACTCATTAACTACCAGAATAGACTGAAGAGTAGGTGGTTCTATATCTATATCATGAACGTGAACAAGATGATAAATACAACCCTTGGTAATCATCCTCCTTGCCTTAAGATAGGAAATAAACCTACCTTTTAGCGTTGCTGTACGCCTTTCCATTCCCGAACTGCCTCTCCTGGAAAGTGGAATCTAACAATCTTTGTCCGGTACTCAACATTAGCATAACAAGATGCTAACCATTCCATACCCATAATGATGTCAAAATCAACCATCTCTCATTCTACCAGGTCTACAGAGGTTTCATGGTCGATAATTTCTACCGTGCAACCTCGAAAGACTCTCATGGCAATAATAGACTGACCAACTGGTGTAGATACAATAAAGGGTCGATCTAAAGACTTTGCTACTACACATTACCTCCCCGTAACAAATGGAGTAACATAAGACAAAGTAGATCCAGGATCTATCAAAGCATAAATAAAATGGGAGCAAACAATCAATGTACCTGTTACAACATCTAGTGATGACTCTGAGTCTACTAGACATGGCTTACAGACTCCGTAGGATACAACGTTGCTCTGATACAAAGTTTTGTCACGCCCCAAACTCGAGGGGCGCAATTGGGTCCTAAAGCCAAAATTCAGGCCCGAGCCGAGCCTTCTGAACCATTTGCTACTAGTGCATGGCAGCCACACGCAATCAAGAAATCAAACAAGTATATCTCGACTTAAAACAAAGCCATCGGCCGGCAAGGGCCCTGTCAACTTATCTATAAAAGAAATAGGTACTCCCAGGATATATCATATAAATAAATAGTCAACTACTACAGAAGTCCTGATTGGGCCGTCGAGGCCACCATGATATCTATACCAAAACGAAAAGCAGGTATATATCAATACAATACATCAAACAGCTCACAAGCTTCCGCAAACCAACAACATAGGCAAACATGGCCATAACATAGCTATAAACCCCACACACTAGTCTACAAGCCGCTAAGAGTAGAAAAGATTGGTGGGACAGGGCCCCGGCCTACCCATAAATCTATATACAACAAAAGGTAACAAACCTCCCAACTCTGGCAGCTCCGGAGGAAAGAGGCTAGCCAACCGAATAAAAGTCAATCCTGCTGCTGAGGAGGTCTACTCAGTCATCTGTCAGGACCTGCATGCATGAATGCAGCGCCCCAAAGGCCATGGGGTGTCAGTACAAAATAATGTACATAGCATGAAAGGCAATAGAGTATGATGATGTATCCTGATATACTGGAATAATCCAATAAATAAATCAAGGCTAACATAAGTGTACTGACCTGCTCCTAAATCTAAATTTATCAAAAATAATAAAACAACAACCTAACCAAGCCCCCATAAGCTCGGTAGGTACAAACAGCACGCAAGACCACCTACTCAGGCCCCCATAAGCTCGGAAGGTGCCAATCAGCCTATATACCCCTATCAATAGTCCCCTAGCCCCGTAGGCAGTATCATAGCCCTTTTATGCATTAATATAGCCCCGTAGGTAACACATAGCTCTCTTAGGCATCAACGTAGCTTATAGACAACTCATAGCCCTCTTAGGCAACAACTTGATCCTGTATGAAGCACATAGCCTTCTTAGGCCTCAATATAGCCCTGTAGGAAACTCATAGCCCTGTTAGGCCTCGATATAGCCCTGTAGGAAGAACATTTCTCCTCTAGGCATAGATCACATTCCTGCCGCTAACCACAATAGCCCCAACGACAATAATAACAATCCAACCGCTAAAAGCGACCAATTTAGTTATAACCAACCTATACAAATAGCCTCTAAGTCGTGTCGAACATAGGGACGCTACTAACTGAATAAGAATCCCGACAATGGAGGATTATATCAACTGGAGCAGCCAACAATCAACAATCACGGCTACAAGTATATCAAAGATAACAACCCAAATACATTGCTTCTAATCTTTAAGGAAACATGTTGTAAGTAGGGAATAGCCTTAACATACCTTTTTCGCTAAAATCACGTTGCCTAATGACTTTTACTCAATACTCCCTCGATACAACAACAAGGTAGGACCATAATCAACACACAAAAATAAAAGATACCATGACAATACGATAAAATATATGTATTTCCGTCGCAAATTGTTATTTGCTGCTTATAAAAGCTAGAGTCGATGAAAGAAGGGTCTTACCTCGATCTTAAGGTCGTAATACGCTTCAAAACCTTCAAATATATCCAAACCCTTGTTGTCCCAACACTAAAGTGTGATATGCTACGCAATCGATAAAACAAATTATACCATGATGATGTACCCAACGCGTAGAACAACTTTCGTCAAGGACTTAAGTCGAGAAAATCTATATTTCACTTGATCCTAGAAATTGGTTTCTATAATTTCTCTATTTTTTTAGCATAAAAATGGTGAAAAAGGTCGAAGGAGAAGATATATGTAACATTTCACCGACTTAGGGCCCCACCTCACGTGCATGCTTGCGTAGTTCCACGAAAATATGAATATCTCTTTATTTTAAAGTCGTATTAACGAACGGTTTAATTCGTTGGAACTAGACTCATAGACCTTAGATTTCATAGCTCGCGGGCACCATAACTATTAATAGATTGGGAGAAAAAGTCCAAGACATTTGACTCAAATTCTAGACAAATCTTTGAAAAGGAATTTACGGTAACTTTCGCCAACTTTTATTTTGTCACTTACCAAACTTCAAAACATGAGATACCACACTTGAACACTTAAAATATCAAATAACACATCATTTTTAATTTATTACTTAACCTCCTTTTCTTTCCACGAAGATACGAGTTAATTTAGACGTTTTTAAATGTCGGGTTGTTACAATGGTGTAGGCTCGAGGCGTGATAATAAAGTTTCTTAATTCCACCCAGAATTTAATATATTACTCGCTCGACGATGGTAGTCGAGCTCACCGAGATCATTTGGTAAATTGCCAATCATGCTTTAGCTCGCCTTCTTCTTGCTCCATACTTCAGGTGTTTGAACCTCAGTTGATGATCCCGTTTGAGTCTGCTTTTCTCGTTCCCAACTAAGGAGGGATCATCTCGTTCCCAACTGAGGAGGGCTCACCAGGTACTAAATGTAAGTGTTGCAAACTTACTAGCCACAAGGCAGAGTACAAGTACCAAAATCTACCTCATAAATGGATGCAACGCAAAGAAATGTATGTGTCAGTACGTGTAATGTAATGAGAATGTAAGGGAACCAACATATTCATATAAATAAATACATTGAGGAAAACATGGAATAATATTTCTTTAATGTAAATGTATAATCGTAATAAATTAACTGAAAAGAGATAATTGGAAAATATCCATAAATAATAGTTTGAAGACCTTCTTTCCAAAAACATTTGCATAAAGATGAGTCCAAATCAGTCGCCTTGAATTATCATAACATAAAATAGCATAACTAATATACATCAAATGTAGTTAATGAAATATCATAAAAGATGCATAAATTTGGGAGTATCTTCTAACTGACATATGTCATTTGAGCTCATGAAGCCCAACATATAATTCTAAGTGGATGGGTTGTCCTATACTTTTCTAGGGTATAGAACCTTATCTTATCTTATGTGGATCCACAAACATGTGCCACAAAGGGCTAAACGTCAATTTTAAAAGTGGTGACACATAATCCTACATCGGCACGTAGTGATGAGACTTTGGTTTTTCAATCCTCCATCATCTCTGTACTAAATAGTCCTCCTAAAACAACATGTGTTTGTTTATTGCTCATAGGTATATAAATATCTTATGATTTATATCACATGAGAGGCTAAGCTCAATATTCATCCCTTAACAAATAACCTCTATTAATGTTGTAAATAACATCATGCTAGATTTAATGCGTAAAAATAGAAAATGAATAAGAGAACATAGGAATCATGCTAAATTAGTGCAATTTTTTTTAAATCAACGTGAAATAATGAAAATATGAGTTCATGAGGAAAAATCATAATTTTATTGCAACCCTAGCTTTCCATCTAAAAATCTTGAAGAGTTTCTCGAGAACCAAGCCACTTTAGGCATGAAAGAGAAAGGAATACTCACATTGAAGCCTTACATACCTTGGTGGCGAATCTTGAAGTAAAATCTTGGAAAATGAACCCTAGCCATGATTTTTTTAATGTAGGAGTTTAGGATAAATGATATAGTTTTATTTGTGAAAAAATCATTTTCAACATGTTTAGGGCCATTTAGATAACTCTCTAAAGGTTTTTCAGACAAAAATACTCCTAAGAAAATAAATTATAAGAGCTAGAAGTCAAAATTTTATTCCAGTGGACAGTGAGGTCAGCATTTACTTTGTGTCATAGAGCCATCACGAAGCTTCTACCAGATTTAAGTGTCTCTAGTAAATAATCCATAAAGTTTACACCGAACTCAGTTTGATGTAAACTTTGCGGAGTAGGAAAGAACACTCTTAGACTTTAGATTTGATAGGTTCTGGGTCACTTAATCTTCATATTCTAAGAGATGTGGTCAATTGAAGTTGACTCTTATAAGGACTCTTGTAAAAATTGAACTTATAGAAATGTCCTAGCTTTGTGTTAGAGGACCTTTATAACCCTAAATCACTTCTGATACCCGTGCTACAATTGCTAAAGGACACTAAAACATATGAGCAAGTCGGACATCATCCAGCTCAAGATCATATACTTACGGTGAATGATTCATACTCTAAGAGTAGAGTTGTGAGGTGTTACAACCATATTGTTATTTCTCTAGAAAGTGACACTAGAAACAACCTTAAAAGGGTGGTAGTTTGACTAACTCTGGGTATCTCAAGAGACCAGAAAGTGCCCATAAGTTCATTATGTTTTGATTTAGATCATCACCCGCTGTAGATCTCAATAGACCCTTCATGTTCAGAAGCTCGATTATGGTACTAAGTTTAATATTGACTTAACTCCTCTCATTGATAATAAATTGTTATTTCTCAATTTGTTTCATAATTAGTTCTAGTTGTTTACAATTTGAGTCAATCAGTTGTGGTTTATAACCATCTCCATCAAATGAATTAATTATGCTTAGTAGTGTTAAGCCAAGAATTATTTGAACATTGTTTGTACTAATCCCTTTGGAGAAGATATATTTTTATATTATCTTTAATGCAACACGAGCTTATTTTATAAAGTGTTTTGTGTTCGTCATGCATCAAAAAAAAATATTGGAAATTATATGTTTTATGTCGTTATGAAATTCATAAATATATCATAAATTAATAACTTGTCTTTAAGTGAAATTCAACTCAAATAGTATGTATTAACCTATAAATCATACGAGTTGAAGTGTCTAAAAGGTATAGTGTATCTAAAGTGAATTTTATGAAGTAAGCAAATATGAGATACTTGGAGTTCAATTTTAAAATTTTGATTAATAATATTCTCAAAAATGGAGAACAAGTAATTTTTAGCTTAACCTATTAGTTATGTTCACATAAAAAGAGAAATTATGATAAATTGTCATATTATCTACATGTTAAAGCAATAAATAAGTAATTGACCAAATTTCTATTTTTTAAAAAATCCAAAATATGAGGAATACAATTATCATATTTTCATAAGAGAATATTCAACATAAATGATTATATTAATTGTAACCCCATCTGTATTCAATAAAATTTTCTCTCTTCCAATTTTGATTATCTATATATACTAATCCCTCAACCCATATTCTTCTCACCTCTCATTCTTGAGATTTATGTTGAATAGTTATTTCTTTACATCTTCATATATACAAGGCTTTCTCAGATCTTGAAATGAACCCTTGTCGCGAAATAGTTCCGTATGTGTCAATAATTAGTAGTGCTCAAGTTGTGGTACGTTGCCCTCTAACTATGTTACTCGCTCAATATTTTTTTTATTTGTTCTTTGAGATGAATTAATCATTTGAGAAATTTTTGGGTTAGGTTTTCTATATTTATTTTTTCGAAGATACAGAAGTTATTATTATTTTAAGAAAACTATTCATTAATTATTAAGTTTTCATTAATTACTTGATTGTTTTTTTTACCATTGATAATAGCTAAAATATTTTAGTATTGACAATTCAGAAAGCAAAAGAGGTTATGAAATTTGATAAAAAAAAATTATGTTTAAATGAGTCAAAAATAGAGAATAGATTCAAATGATAATCATTTTCTTTTTTACTTTTTTATTTATAAATAATTAAAAATTAAGTGCATTATTTACAGGTTCTACAAAACAAAATTGATAACACAAAATTCATACTAGCACCCACTCCTATATCAAGTCAGCCAATACAAGTGAGATTTATACAACTTTATTCGTTATTTATTATCATCTCAGATGCTTTAATTTTCCTATCTTATCTTTAATTTCTAGTTATTTTTTCACCCTCGTTAGAGAATTTCGGGGAATTTAATAAGAATGCATGTTTGTGGCATTTGGACTTTGTCCTCATATAGTTTTTTAAAAATATATATATATATATCAGAAGAAATTATGGTGTATACTAGATCATACATACCCTTGATCTTTGTGAGAAAGGGTCAAATACACCCCTCTATAGATTTTATTTTACCAGGAATGAAAGATTTTTTTTTATGTTTTTAGTTACTTCAGTCGAAAAGGGTATATCTGCTCGTTTGTGTAAAGGTAAGTAGGAATATATGGGTGACTATTTTATAATATCAATACTAATTCACAATGTCGAGGGGTATATCAAGCTTTTTAACCTAAATTTGGTATTAGTGAAGTCGGGATTATTAATTTGTAATCATATGTAAAATGCTCATTAACATCTAAACTTATATCATGGAATCAATTTTAATACTAATGCAAAATTAAAAGAATCAAATTAGTAGATAATCTAATAAACTACTATTTTAATATTTGTAAAGATTTCTCAAAGCGGCCCATTTATATGCTATTTAAATAATTTTTAAAAATATTCGATAATTGTAACTATTGATTTTCTCTTTAATTATTTAGAAACAAATATTGGATATGTTTTCGCCTAGTAAGCCAACTATTTAATATGATAGAACATTTGGCGGAATCTTATAGAATACTAATTGGTCTTAATTTCTTGAATTAAATATTAAATCAATTGAGGGCGATTCATGTTTTCTTATACTTATTAGTTAATTAGAAGACATTATTCGAGCATATGGAATAGTTTCCTTACAAATATGGTCTCTTATTGTTAATTATTGAGAATAATTTGTGTTTAAAAATTATTTAGTTTTGTGAAACATTATTGTGAAAGTGACGAGGATATTTCTAGTGTCTTTTATTAGATATGAAAAAAGAAAAAATATAGGTGTAAAAAGAACAAAATATTGATACACTTGAACTTTATAGCAATGTTACCATGTCATTCAATTCTCTTAGTTTGTTGTTAAGCAAATATCTTTCTCCCTTACTTAGATTGATGTAACCTTGATTTCTTTTAATTCTACTTCTGAAAAATGATACATTTCTATCTTTCAAAATAGTTTAACTATAGATTCTCATTTTTTACAATTACAGTTACAAAAATTTAACATATTTTCTTATTTGCAAAATGATGTCAAAACAATCACAGTACCCGAAAAATTGGCTAGGAGGAAGAGAAGTCTTGTTACTACCAAAGCAATAACAACTACTTTGGTTGACTTTGTAATAGTACCTTCTAAAGGTGCAACAAACCTTTACACTATTAAACTAAAAAAGGTTAGTACATTTGATTACTAAGACTATTTCTTTGTAAAAGACACAAATATTGATAGACATTTCTATAGTAGATTCATTTGTCTGGCTATTTTATTATTACTATAGTAAAATATTATTTAAAAGATGTACAATATATCATAACATTCAAAATCAGTTCCAAAAAACCATGGTTTCTTTAGTAAAAGGTTGTAAATCAGATGTTTAGTAAATGGAGAGGCCTGACTATTTTAATATTTCATTATGTACTCAAATAATAGAATGAAGACATGGCAAGTGATTCATACGGACTTAATCGCAAAGAGATCATTAAAGAAAAGATTAAGGCCTAAAGGTTCATTGTGGAGGAATACTACAAATGATCTCATTTCTCATCTGACTTTGAACGAGCATATCTCCTAATATATAACGAGTTAGAGGGCCTACTACCTATCTAATTGAAAGTATTTGAGTCTAGTTTCCAATAAAACAAACCTCTCGTTAAAACAATATCGGAGTAAAAGGTTATGTTCATTCTACGACAGACGCGTGCACTACCGAATCACTGCGGGACATGTGGAACTTTAGAGAAAGTTGGCCAAACTTGTTGTTTTTATATTAGAAGTTTGGGATATACTTTCTCATATACTCAAGAACGTGTAAGGACTGGTTTCAACTTATTTCTTCAAGTTTTTCTCATCTTCAATCCACCAAAGCTTAAGGTAAGTTGGTTTCTTCAAGAATCAAGTGTCTTCCTCTCCATAGACCTATTGATAAACTTAGCTAAATGTTTTCTTGAAGGAACAATTATTGTTCTTGGAGAATAAAGAAGGGTAGGGGCTGCTTTTCTTTGATATATAGGTATGAATCCTCTTCTTTCTTCATAAGTAGTATTCCAAGGATGCTTTAAGTATAATTTATGGGTAGGACTCACGGGTCGGTAATAGGAAGCCGCGAGTCCATGTTTTACCCATTGTATTTGATGTTTTGGTGAGGAGCGAGTTTGTAGAAGGTTGTGTTGGCTGTTGTTTTGACCAAATGAGGGGTCAATGGTATTGGATTGTGGAATTAAGTTGATTACATTTAAACAGAAGGCGAGGTATAGAGAACGCGACTATTATAGTTCTTGTATCTTTGTCGCTCACCAAGTGTTTCATGAAATTCCCAAGTCGCTAGGAATATGTTGTAGCTGGTTATATGAGATCCTATTATTTTAATTTATTGCATTAGTTCTGTACCAACTTAAAATATGAGTTATAAAGGAATTTGGCATCATCAACAAGGAACCGGTGGGATGGTGATCGAGGGCCACGAGTTTTACTTTTATGTTATGTGTGGGTGATTAAGGGGGCTAGTTATTTATGGTTAAAGGATGAGGAGTAATACTGAACATGTAAATAAGTCATAAGCCTACTTGGAAAGTAGCGAAAGAGAAGGGTGTGGTGATACACCACTCATCTATGATAATTGTTGGGATTGTCGCTGGTGAACCATTATTATGTTTTTGGCATTGTTGTGACTCTTGATTAGTTTCTTATACTATCCTTTTATAATTTTATGTTATAGATAACGTTTTCAACAAGGAGTTTGACGACGTAAGATAGTAAGTCTCGAATTAAGGTATTTAAAGCTAAAACCTCTTTTGCCCTTAAGGCACGACCTAAACTCGCATGTTCTTCGGAGAAATGTCACTATAGATGCTACGATACTTGAAAGAAAGTTATCCTATTTTATAAACGCTCGCATGTTGAGTCCTAAACCTATAGAGATATAGTACTCTTGAAGGAAGCAATATGTTTTACACAACTACATTTGTCTACAGTTGGAACAATTAGAAGTTAGCGGTGTACATGTTGTATAAATTTAAAGAAAGCAACCAGCCATAGACTGTTCGTAAGTTCATAGGTCACAAGGTATATGATTCTCAAGCTAAAAAATATAATTACAAATTGTATCACGAGCTATGTGATTAATGAATTAATTATTATAAATAATTGCAAGTAGTTGAGATTATAGACTACTTTGCAGCATTGGGTGGGTATATTTAGGGCAAGTACGTGCGACACTACTCTGTGCACAGAATTCAAATATAGTCAGTTGTAATTTCCCATGGTGGATTCACCTGACTGAAATAGGCCTGAGGGCAGACCATACATAAGCCCTGGAGGGGCGTACCTTGATAGACCTCGTTACCAGACTATGAGATTTCATGTGTGGTCATGACAGTGCGCTACAGATGCCATACAGGGTTCACTAATCACCGCCAGTAGGCCATCATGTGATTCCCTGACAGTTAGCTTTACAAAGAGCAAAGAATCAGTATAATGAAGTAAAGATATCACTTAGGCAAATTATAGGGATTATTTATATATAAATGACTAAGCCATGAAACGTTCGATGAGGACCCTTGAGGTTGGCACAATTCCAGTTACGGATTATGTCTCCTGCATACACATGCTCAAATTTGCCTATCATGATATTTGATGTCTACTTGTTATTCAGTTTCCTTTAAATACCAGTACATGTTTTGTATGTACTAGCGTCACTATTATTTTGGGGTTTCATTTGTATCACTACAGGCTCAGGTGGTCAGGACAACAAGCATTTTAAGTAGACTAGAGATGTCCAGTTTAGCAGTTGGTAAGCTCCACCTCTACCTGGAGCTATAAGATATTTAGAGCCTATATTTTGCTACGTATGTACATATATCAGAATGGGTATGTCAGGGCCCTTTCCCGACTAGTTATCAAATTCTCAGAGGCATACTCTTTAGAGGATTCGTAGACTTAGTCTTTCTTCCATTGTAAAGTAGCCCAACGAGGCCTTTTGTTATCTATGTTTTAGTATGTGTCTTCATATAGGTTCCGCTGCTTATGAATTTTTGGCTTTGGAATTAGATTAGTATGATATTTAGCAGCTGCTTGTGTATATCTTTGATGTCTGCCCCTTTCTAGTTAGGGGTGTGACAAACTTGGTATCAGAGAACAAGGTTCAGGTGTCCCAAGGAGTCTATGAAGCCGTGTCTAGTAGGACCTTACTTATAAATGTGTTGTGCGCCATATTTATAATTTAGGGACTTCATGGGCATTTAGGAAGTTGACCTTCTTTCATAATCTAGATCGTGCGATACAACTAAGTCATAGAATGTTAATTCTGACTCAAACTCTCTTTCATTTGTGATTCAGATCATGTCTAGTACGGACAAGGATAAAGAAGGCTCGAGGTCCATTGCTAGTATTACTTAAGAGGCATCCATTTTAGAGCATTCCCAACTAGTAGGTGATCAGACTAGTGGTCAGCAGAGCTTGCCATGTCCTATGGTTCCAGGTCCTCAGATTCCCATGATAGAAGGAGCTACAGGAGTTCCTACACCTCCAGTAGTACCAATGGTAGTTCATTTACTGCCTTTACTTCCATCAGGTGCCTCGGAGCAAGATCTTAGAGGAGCAATACAGTTGCTCACTCAGTTGGCAGCTGCTCAGGTCCAAAGACAAAATGCAGCAACACCTAGTATGGTTCAGGAAGAGGCAGTTGGATCCAGAGTATGTAATTTCCTCCATATGTATTCCCCAGTATTCACAGGATCTAGGGTGACAGAGGACCCACAACGGTTTATAGATGAGATCAATAAAATTCTTAGGGTCATGCATATCTCTGAGACTGAGGCAGTTGAATTAGCCTCCTATCAGCTGAAAGATGTCGCCATTGCTTGGTACGAGATGTGGGTGGACTCTAGGGGACAAAATTCTCCTCCAACAGTTTGGAAGGAGTTCTCTAAGGCCTTTTTGGAGCACTTTCTTCCACTAGAGCTTAGGGAAACGAGGGTTGATAAATTTTTAAACTTTTGACAAAATAACCTTTGCGTCAAGGAGTATTGCATGCGATTCACTCAGTTGTCTAGATTTGTTCCTGAGATGGTTAGCACCCAAAATGCAAGGATGCATCGCTTCATTAGTAGACTTGGGGATCATTAGATTGCCTCTTGCATCATTGCTGCATTAAATCGGGATATGGATATTGTAAGACTTATGGCACATGCTTAGCAAACAGAAGATCGCATACAAAATCGTTTGGCTGGGAGATATAGGGAACAAAATAAGTGGGCAAGGAGTGCTGGAATATTTCAGGGAGATGCTAGAGCTTACTCAAGCAGAGGTCCTCCCAGACAGGCTCAATAACTAGACCACTCAACTGCTAGTTCCCCAGCACAGTCATCGAGACCCAGGCAGGAGTAGACTCAGACCTCGAGGGCACCTAATCCCCACTATCAGAGAGGTGCTAGTCAA
The DNA here is from genome assembly GCF_019186545.1 of Solanum stenotomum. Classification (NCBI taxonomy): domain Eukaryota; kingdom Viridiplantae; phylum Streptophyta; class Magnoliopsida; order Solanales; family Solanaceae; genus Solanum; species Solanum stenotomum. Next base: position 33,692,293 of record NC_064286.1, on the reverse strand, counting down.
GGACTACCACCTCGACTTACTTCCAGGCACTATGGCCGATCTTATATGGGAGAGTGTCGATATGGATCTACCGCTTGCTATGGGTGTGGAGTTGAGGGTCACAAGATATATGATTGTCCAAAGCTTCGAGTGGAGGGTAGAAGTGATAGGCCACACTATACTGGCTCTGCAGGAGCATCCTCATCATCAATGCCTTCTTCATCGCGTGGCCCTCAACCTCCAGCAGGGAGAGGTACAGGCAGGGGTAGAGGATTTGGTTCTGGAGCTGACCCAAATCGGATGTATGCACTAGTAGGTCGTTAGGATTCAGAGGCTTCCCCAAATGTGGTTACAGGTACCTTATCTATTGCTCTTAAGAAATATATATGCATTGATAGACCCAGGGGCTACCCTATCATATGTTACTCCATCTATTGCTAAGAAATTTGGAGTAGAGCCAGAATTATTACATTAGCCATTTGCAGTATCAACTCCGGTAAGAGACTCTGTTATAGCTAGAAAGATCTATTACGGGTGCCTAGTAACAATATGTGGCCATGACACATTGGAAAATTTGATAGAGCTATAAATGGTTGATTTTGATGTCATTATGGGCATGGATTGGTTGCCATCTCGTTATGCAACAGTTAATTGCTGAGCCAAAGTTGCTCGATTCCATTTCCCGGGTGAGCCAGTCCTAGAGTGGAAGGGTAATGCTATGATGCATAGAGGAAAGTTTATTTCCTATCTTAAGGCATAAAAGTTTATAGACAAAGGGTGTTTATATCACCTTGTCCATATAAGAGACCTTCAAGCTGAGAAACTGATGGCGATTCTTCATTCTGTGCCCGTTGTGAATGAATATCCAGATGTGTTTCCTGACGAACTTCCTGGAATACCTCCAATTAGAGTGATTGATTTTGGTATTGACGTAGATCTCGGTACCCAGCCTATATCTATTCCACCTTATAGAATGGCGCCAGCAGAATTGAAAGAGCTAAAGGATCAGCTGAAAGATTTGCTTGACAAAGGTTTCATTCACCCTATCATATCGCCTTGGGTTGCTCCAGTACTATTTGTATGCAAGAAGGATGGAACGATGCGGATGTGTATAGATTACAGACAACTTAATAGAGTGACGATAAAGAACAAATATCCCCTTCCAAGGATAGATGATTTATTTGATCAATTGCAAGGAGCTAAGTGTTTTTCAAAGATTGACTTGAGATCCAGATATCATCAGCTAAAGATTCGAGAACTAGATATTCCCAAAATAGCTTTCCGAACGAGATGTGGACACTTTGAGTTCCTTATCATGTCATTTGGACTAACAAATGCTCCAGCAGCCTTTATGGATATGATGAATAGGGTTTTCAAACCCTTTCTTGATATGTATGTGATTGTATTTATAGATGACATCTTGATATATTCACATGATACCAGAGAACATGCAAATCAGTTGAGAGCTGTCCTACAAACAGACCAACTATATGCCAAGTTCTCAAAATGTGAATTTTGGATGAATTATGTGGCTTTTCTTGGACATGTGGTCTCTAGTGAAGGCATTAGAGTAGACTCCCAAAAGATTGAGGCTGTAAAGAGTTGGCCTCGACCTACTACTCCGACGGAGGTGCGTAGTTTCTTGGGACTTGCTAGATATTACCGCAGGTTTGTAGAGGGATTCTCCTCTATTTCTGCACCATTGACCAAGTTGACGCAAAAGGGGGTGAAGTTCCAATGGTCCAATACGTGTGAGAAAAACTTCCAAGAGCTAAAAGATAGATTGACTAAGGCGCCAGTATTGGCCTTACCAGAAGGTACAGAAGGGTATGTAGTTTATTGTGATGCTTTCGACATTGGCCTATGCTGCATCTAAATGCAGCAAGGGAAGGTGATAGCATACTCTTCTCAACAATTGAAGAAACACGAACAAAACTACCCTACTCATGATTTCGAGCTTGCTGCAGTGGCATTTGCGATTAAGATTTGGCAACACTGTTTGTATGGGCTACATGTTGATATTTTTACAAATCATAAGAGTCTACAATATCTTTTCAAGCAAAACGATTTGAGTATCAAGCTGAGAAGGTGGCTAGAGTTATCGAAGGACTATGATGTGAACATCTTCTACCACCCAGGTAAAGCTAACGGGGTAGCAGATGCTCTTAGACGACTATCTATGGGAAGTCTAGTACATTTACAATGTGTACAACAAGATGTAGTATGAGATGTTCACATATTACCTAGCCTGGGAGTCTAACTCCTTGAAGCCGAAGATGGAGGCATAGTGGTGCAGAATACTGCCAAATCATCATTAGTGGCATTGGTGAAAGAGAAACAGTATGATGATCCAATATTTCTACAGTATTAAGAAGGTATTCGTGAGCACCGAATTACTGCATTCAATTTAGCAGAAGATGGCACGTTGAGATGCCAAGGCAGATTGTGTGTTCCAAATATATATGGTTTAAGGAAGAAAATCATAGATGAAGCACATTGTTCCTGATACTCAATTCATCCAGGCTCCACAATGATGTATCATGATCTTAAGGAGGTCTACTGGTGGAATGACCTGAAAAGGAATATTGCGGAATACGTGGCACAATGCTCCAATTGCCAACAATTTAAAGCACAACATCAGAGGCCCGATGGCCTAGCTCAGACTATGGACATTCCAATATGGAAATGGGAGGCTATTAATATGGATTTCATTACAAGTTTACCTTTCTCTTTTAAGAGACATGATTCCATTTGGGTGATCATTGATCTGTTGATGAAAGCAGCCCACTTCTTGCCAGTTAAATCCAGCAGCACATCCGAAGAATATGCCAAGCTATATGTCAGGGAAGTTGTTCACTTGAATAGGACTCCACTATCTATTATTTCAGATAGGGGTGCCCAATTTACTACACATTTCTGGAGATCATTCCAAAAGAGTTTGGGCACACAGGTGAACCTTAGGACTGCATTTCACCCACAAACAGACGGCCATGACGAACACACTATTCAAACATTCGAAGAGATATGTTGAGAGCATGTGTTTTAGACTTTAAAGGTAATTGGGATGATCATATGTAGAATTTGCCTACAATAATAGTTATCATTCAAGCATTGGCATGGCTCCATTCGAAGCCCTCAATGGGCGTCAGTGCAGATTGCCTATTGGTTGGTTTGAAGTAGGTGAAACTCAAATATTAGGACCAGACCTTGTTCACCAAGTCGTTAAAAAAGTGAAGTTGATAAAAGAGCGACTGAAGCTCAAAGCCGACAAAAGCCATATGCAAACGTATGCCGTAGACACATAGATTTCCAGATTGATGACTGCGTATTCTTGAAGGTATCCCCTAGGAAGGGCGTTATGAGATTTGGAGAAAAGCTAAGTTGAGCCCCAGGTAAATTGGGCCATATAAAGTTATACGTAGAGTTGGCCAGGTAGCCTATGAGGTGGATTTGCCTCGAGAGTTAGCTGCAGTACACCTGGTCTTCCATGTGTCGATGTTACACAAATTCTTGGGAGATCCTAAACATGTTATTCCCATAGAAGGTATGGAATTCTCAGAACACGTATCCTATGAGGAGGTCCCAGTGGAAATATTGGACCGACATGGCAGGAAGTTGAGGACAAAAGACGTAACATCAGTCGAGGTACTTTGGAGAAGTCAGAATATAGAAGAAGCCACATGGGAAGCAGAGCCTGACATGAGGGCCAAGTATTCCCACTTATTTCAGTAGCCACACAAAGGTTCTTAAAGGAATAACTCCTTTCATTTGAGTATATGTTTTGCCTGTACTTTGTCGTACTGCTTTATTATATGTTATATGTTCAAGTACTTGATAAAGACACCACATTTTCCTCAGAGTTGAAACATCCACAGTATAAGGTATATTATATTAGTTAGTGCAGTTTCATTTCGTATAAGGCCAAGTAGAGCCAAGTGAATATCCGTTGCATATTATTACGTGGTGATGCTCTGTGAAGCATTGTGAGTATATTTTTGTTTGATGATTGGTTTTGGATAGGACTGTTTACAAAGGAAACTCTGCCAATTTTTTTTAAATTCATTCGAGGAAGAATGATCCAAAGAGGGGATAATGTAATACCCCGTAAATTAAAATACATTTGCGACTTGTAAACACCAATGCATAGATGTGATATCGGGGGAGGTATATCATTGCAAATGGGTAAGAATACCATGTAACCTTTATATTTAGTCATTTGAAGGGTTAAACAAAAGTTTTAGGTCAAAGAGCACATTAAAGAAAAGATTAAAGCTTTAAGGTTCATTGTGGAGCAATACTACAAATGATCTCATTTATCATATGACATTGAAAGAGCATATCTCCTATTATATAACGAGTTTGAGGGCCTACTTCCTATCCAATTGATGGTATTTGAGTATAGTTTCCAACAAAACAAACCGCTCGTTAAAACGATATCGGAGTAAAAGGTTATGTTCATTCTACGACAGACGCGCGCACTGCCCAATCACTGCGGGACTTGTGCCACTTTAGAGAAAGTCGGCCAAACTTGTTGTTTTTATATTTGGAGTTTGGGATATACTTTCTCATATACTCAAGAACGTGTAAGGACTGGTTTCAACTTATTTCTTCAAGTTTTTCTCATCTTCAATCCACCAAAGTTTAAGGAAAGTTGGTTTCTTCAAGAATCAAATGTCTTCCTCTCCATAGACCTATAGATATACTTAGCTAAATATTTTCTTGAAGGAAAAAGTATTGTTCTTGGATAATAAACAAGGGTAGGGGCTGCTTTTCTTTGATATATAGGTATGAATTCTCTTCTATATTCATAAATAATTTACGAAGGATGCTTTAAGTATAATTTGTGGGTAGGACTCACCAGACGGTGATAGGAAGCCGTGAGTCCATGTTTTACCCATTGTATTTGATATTTTGGTGAGGAGGGAGTTTGTAGAAGGTTGTGTTGGCTGTTGTTTTGACCAAATGAGGGGTCAATGGTACTGTATTGGGGAAGTAAGATGATTACATTGAAACGGAAGGCGAGGTATAGAGAACGCGACTATTATAGTTCTTAAAACTTTGTCGCTAACCATGTGTTTGATGAAATTCCTAAGTCGCTAGGAATATGTTGTAGCTTGTTATATGACCTCCTCTCAGTTTAATTTATTGTATTAGTTCTCTACCAACTTAAACTATGAGCTTATAAAGGAATTTGAGATCGTTAACAAGGAACCGGAGGGATGGTGATCAGTGGCCATGAGTTTTACATTTATGTTAAGTGTGGGTGATTAAGGGGGCTGGTTCTTTATGGTTAAAGGGTGAGAAGTAATACTGAACATGTAAATAAGTCATAAGCCTACTTGAAAAGTAGATAAAGAGAAGGTTGTGGTGATACACCACTCATCTATGATAATTGTTGAGATTGTCGCTGGCGAACCATTATTGTGTTGTTGGCATTGTTGTGATTCTTGATTAGTTTCTTATACCATCCTTTTATGATTTTATGTCATAGATAAAATTTTCAGTAAAGGAGTTTGACAACGTAAGATAGTAATTCCCTAATTAAGGTATGGAAAGCTAAAACCTCTTTTGCCCTTAAGGCATGACCTAAACTCGCATGTTCTTCCGATAAATGTCACTATAGATTATATGATACTTGAAAGAAAGTTATCCTATTTTATAAACCCTCTCATGTTGAGTCCTAAACCTATAGAGTTATAGTACTCTTCAAGGAAGCAATATGTTTCACACAACTACATTTGTGTACAGTTGGAACTCTTACAAGTTAGCAGTGTACATGTTGCATAAATTTAAAGAAAGCAACCAGCCACAGACTGTTCGTAAGTGAATAGGTCACAAGATATATGATTCTCAACCTAAAGAATGTAAGCACGAATTGTATCACGAGCTATGTGATTAATGAATTAATTATTATAAATAAATGCAAGCAGTTGAGATTATAGACTACTCTGCAGTGTAGGGTGGGTATATTTAGGGAAACTACGTGCGACAATACTCTGTGCGCAAAATTCAGATATAGTCAGCTGGAATTTCTCATCCTAGATTCACCTAACTGATACAGGCCTGCGGGTAGACCATACATGAGCCATGTGAGCGTACCTTGTTAGACCTCTTTACCAGACTATGAGATTTCATGCGTGGTCGTGACAGTGGGCTACAAATGCCATACAAGGTTCACTAATCACCGCCAGTAGGCCATCATGTGATTCCCTGACAGTTAGCTTTACAAATAGCAAAGAACCGATATAATGAAGTAAAGATATCACTTAGGCAAATTATAGGGATTATGTATATATGAATGACTAATCCATGAAACGTTCGATAAGGACCCTTCAGGTTGGTCACAATTCCAGTTACGGATTATGTCTCCTGCATACACATGCTCAAATGTGCCTATCATGATATTTGATGTCTGCTTGTTATTTAGTTTGCTTTAAATACTAGTACATGTTTTGTATGTGCTGACGTCGGTATTATTTTGAGGTTTCATTTGTATCACTACAGGCTCATGTGCTCAGGACAACAAGCATTTTAAGTAGACTACAGACGTCCAGTTTAGCAGTTGGTAAGCTCCACCTCTACCTGGACCTATCCGATATTTAGAGCCTATATTTTTCTACGTATGTACATATATCAAAATGGGTATGTCGGCGCCCTGTCCTGACTAGTTATCAGATACTCAGAGTCATACTCTTTAGAGGCTTCGTAGACTTAGTCTTGCTTCCATTGTAAAGTAGCCCAACGGGCCCTTTAGTTTTCTATATTTTAGTATGTGTCTTCCTCTAGGTTCCGCTGCTTATGAATTTTCGGCTTTGGCATTAGATTTGTAAGATATTTAGCAGGTGCTTGTGTTTATCTTTGATGTCTACCCATTTCTAGTTAGGGGTTTGACATTCACTATGACTGATAGTTACAAATTGGTAACTTTAACCCTAATGTTAAGGCCTCATGACAAATATATTATTTTTTACAAAAAAATCTTATTAAATTTAAGGTTGGAGTTATAGAAAAGAAAAGGAGAATCTTCAATCTCAGAGAGGGAATATGCAGCAAAGAAGCGCAAAAGAAATGGACACGATAATCCAGACAAGAGTGAGACTCAAAAAATTCTTGATGATGCCTGAAACTGCCTTATGAACATGGATGACCTATGGAACAACCAGGTAACTCATGTTAAGACAACTATTACTAATTGCAGTTATAGAAAAATTACACAAATGAAAAAAAATTAGATATTCGCGACACACAACTTTTGTTGCTAAACATAAAAGTCGCAGCTCATCCTATTTAATGAAGATTCTTTTTTCATATTCATGTGTTTTAGTTTTATATCACTTGGTCATTGCATTTACAAATATAAGTATCTAAGTTTGTTGAAACTTTGATAAATTTGACAAACTAACTTCATTTTACAGATTATGGGTTCCATCCACAAAAAGAAGTAGACAACATAATGCACGAGAATTATCGATGAAAATAAGATTGTGCCATGCACGCATAAACATTCTTATTGACGAACAAGACAACAACAAAGAAAAAGTTATGTTTACCTTGCAAAAAAAGAAGAAGGAAGAGTTGGCTATATGATATTGACATTATGAAGATCTCTAGGCAAATCCTTAACTAATACATTCGACAAGCTCATAAGAGTTCTTTAATTAGTACTTGCACATTTATTGTTACTTTTGTTTGTAATTTCTATGTCCAATTTAGATCTTATGTATTAAACACATGATTAGTTTCATCTTGATATAAAAAATTAGTTTAATGTATGTTTTAGATTTAGTTTCATATTGATACAAAAATCAGTTTAACACATGCGTTTCTATTTATGTTTATGTCACTTAGAACTCATATCCTTCTATTTGCGGAAACATTTTGTCAATGTTTCTATCAGAAACATCAATTCTACTACCTACTTTAAGGCAAGTAAAACTTTGTTTTTAAATATTCATAATTTGGATATCCGTTTTCCACTTTGGTGAAAATTCCTTTACTCATAGACTTCATAGATAGGTTAGTTTATCCTTAAAAGGGTCGAAATTGGACCGACATTATCTCAAAAAGGTCTAAATATACTTTACATCCTTCTATTTAGTTCGAAACACCCCTCTTCTCACATTTTAGGCTCTAGCATATCACTTGACTAATTGTCAATACTGCATTAAAATTATTTATAAATTCTACGTGCTATTTTATACTGGTCTTAGTTTTTATTACAACCCAAATTAAAAAAATTCACTCACCTGATTTTCTATCATACTCGAGCTATTCTTTTATTGAATTTTAAAAAAATAAATTATTTTCCTCAAAATTATTTTTCGTTTAAAAACAAGACCTCCAGAGGTCGTTTCATAAAAACAATATCTCAAAGAAATCAACCTCTAGAGATCAGCTTGTATTTAGGTTGAATGAATCCCTTACCCAAGATATCCTAAAGCTAAAAACTAAGATCTTTGAGCTCTGCCGGGGCCATATGGTAAGGCGGAATAGATATAGGATGAGTTCCTACCTCAAGGTCAATAGAAAAGTCAATATCACACCCAGGGGGAAGGCTTGGTAAGTCAGCTGGTAAAACACCCATAAGGCTTGGTAATTCAGTAGGTAAAACACCCACAACTCACGAATAACCTGGACTTAATCAATAGAAGGAACCTCCCTACTCCCATCCTATACAAAAGACAAATAAGATAAACACACTGTAGCCATTAATCTCAGAGTTTGAATAAAAAAGATAACCCCAACCTATGTCAGAATACAGGACCCCTGCCATATCAACAAAAGAATGTCAGGTATGTCTAGGGCAAAAGTCTTAGAAATAAATCAAAGACCACACTCTATGGGGATAAATAGTCCATGCCTAGAATCATATCAAAATTCTATAGAGAAAACAATATAAGGTATGTACGGGTGTCATGCACTTCTATAGTCACCAAAAAAGATCGAAACAGCTGATCAACTACTAAAGATGCATGCACTGGGGTCGAAACACACAATGGCGCTGCAAAGGTCCCCAAACTCATACTCTAACAGGAATCATATAAAACACAGATACATATGAAAAAGTACAGCCTGAATCAAATAAAGTTGACGTGGGTTGATGGCATAAAAGAATAATACATGTGATAACAATGTCTAATGCCATAGCATCCACCCTCAGTAGACCAACTTATAGATGGGTATTTTCTCCTCTACACAGAGCATCAGCCCTACCACCAGACTTTTCTCCCAGGGTCCACCCCATACTCTTTAATTATTGCCACGTTGTTCTTGACCCTGGTCACCACCTCTAGCTAGAGGTGCTACCGTTACAACTAGTCTAGCTAGATGTGGAGCATGGGCTATCATCCCTCACTAAGAAGAGTCCTTCGACAACTGATCAGGCTCCCCACATTAATTGAAACCTTGTCAAGATTGACCAAAAAAGTAAAGACAGCATTACATGAAGCACTTGACACTGAGCCTCATATACTTTGACCCATACCAGTATCACCCTAGTTGTACTTATTACGGTATAAAGCCTAAAGTGAGGACTAGATATGCAAGCTAGACTTACCATGCTAAAACCTTTTTCGAGGTCTATCATATGAGTACTTGCCTCTTGAATGGAACCCATTGTAGCTATCCGAGGTCGAGCCATTTTGTTGTTGCCCTATGGGCCTCGCAATGGAGCTCTTTCATAGTGCTGATGTGGTCAACTACACCCAAGAAGGAGTGGCCCATTGAAGCCAAAGTGTTGGTGTTTTTTAAAAAATGGGCAAGCACAAAAAGATTGAAATTGTCTCTTAATGGATTGAAATGACTTTCAATAGCTTTCAATGATTTTATTAAGCATTGATGGGCTTTAAATAGCCGCCAACATAAAAATATAATCTGCGTAATTTGAAATTTAAACAACCTAAAATATCTCAATAACATAAACAAACTAACTAAAATTTAAAATTCAAATTTATTTAAACTAGATAACTAATTTTGCTAAAAGCTACTGCAGTAACTAAAAGAAAACTAAACACTCCTCCTTTACTTTAGCTACTGCAATTGAAAAAAATGCTCCTCCTCAATTTTTGCTTTCGTAGTTGATGCTGAATTTTTTTCATTGTTTTTGAACTTGCAAAAACACATGCGATGACATTGTCTTGTGTAGAGGTTGTAAGGGTTTTTCTTCCATCGCAACTTCACATATCACATATTTCTCAAAATATGGTTTTATTCTCACAGACTAAATTTGATAGTTTTCGTATGTGAAAATTTGTGGGGCATTCAAACTGACACTGCTGCTTGCCATTATATTGGTTTAAAATGATTTAGAAAAGCCTGTGCGTTGAAAAAACCACTGGTTGAAAAGATAGCCGTGATGGGTTAAAATGGGTAGCCTTGATGGGTTAAAAGCCCTTACGGGTTAAAAATGTATGGTAGTTCTTTGGAAGATTCCACAAGTCCCTTAAGATCAATGAAGCTCTTGATACCACTGTTGGTGTTTTTTAAAAATTGGGGCAACACAAAAAGATTGAAATTGTCTCTCAATGGATTGAAATAACTTTTAATAGCTTTCAATGATTTTATTAGGAATTGAGGGGCATTAAATAGCCAATATAAAAATATAATCTGCATATTTCGAAATCTAAACAACCTAAAGTATATCAACAACATAAACAAACTAACTAAAATTTAAAATTCAAATTTATTTAAACTAAATAACTTATTTTGCTAAAAGTTACTGCAGTAACAAAAAGCAAACCTCAACACAAAGTCACATTCTCAATCTACACCAAAAATCTTAACCCACGAACAAAGCAAATGTCATGCCCTGAGCCTACACCTTGGATGTATTCGGCTCTTAGAAACCATTGTTGGTCCCCAAGCAACTCCCTGTTATAGGTGAATACTTATTGGAAGACTAACTCAAGCATACACTAGCATTAAGGACCAAAGAAAATACTTTAAACAGATACTGAATCTAAAACTATTGAAATTAAAGAATATGATACTAAAATTAGCAACACATCCAAAAAAAATACTGAAAGACTCTCTTACCATGCCTATCTATGAAGCTTCTAATTTTTGAAGATATGTGTCAAGACAAGACCCACAATGATCCTTCCAAGGGCAAGGAAGTTTCATCAAAATATGAGAAATGGATAATAATATCTCAATGAAGCGCCTAATGATGATCCATGATACCTATATCTGCATCGTAAAATGATGCATATTGAATGACATTAGTACATCGAATGTACAATATGTAATAAGGCTGAATCAAACAATCACTAAAGTAGAGGATTGAAAGTAACTCAATTGAAGTACAACGTGGATCATGATGAAAACCATTTAAACTCTTGCTATAACGGTAAAATAATAATAAATACTAAAATGTATGAAAACATAAATACTTTACCTTACTTTTTTGGGGAGTTTCTCCAACCGAAAACAATCACTATGAGCCTCATGATGATATAATGTCATATCGGTATTGCCAGAGCCACTGTATGCCTTTCTAGGTTATAGGAAACGACTTTAACTTATGGATCGATCTAATAGGCCTTCTTAAAATATCAAATATATAGAGTAGCATGATCGCAATACTCAAGAATCTAAACTCGAAATAAGAACACAGCCTAGTGTGGAAACTCATGGAACTTTGGGTAGAACCTTAGATTCATTTCTTTACTAACTAAATTTAGATGTAGGGCGTGACGATGAACTTAGTCCAAAAATATGAATATCCTTATATACTAAGAAGAACAAAGTTCTTGGACAAACTTAATGAACACTTGAAAACCCAAGCTTTCTCCTCTAAGATCCTTGCTCTAAGTCCTTGGAATGATTATGGGGGTGTTAGGGTCGAATTGTACTATTTAGAGCCTTCATTAGATGTGAAAAAATTGTGGTTAGGCTTTGAAAGGGTGGGAAAAAAACTAAACTGACCCTACTTAAAAACTATCAAACAACTTCTACTGACACTGTGTACAGTCCGTATAAACATCTACAAACCGTACCGATGAACCGTAGAAGGACTACAGGGACTTCAACTTTCTGATACATTCAATGGCCAAGGTCTACGGTCCATAGACCTTTCTACAACCTGTAGGTCCCTTTTGTGGAACCCAAGGTCAAAATTCCTCTAAGTGACATCTCCTTTCTAGGAGCCCTAGGCTACATATTGTAGGACTTTGTATGGTTCATAGACCCATCCAAAGAACCTACATGTATAAATATTTCACCAAGTATGGAACCCCCCTATGACCACTTCTTATCTGATGTATCACTTTCTATCGACCAACCTATTAGTCCATAGGAACTCTTCTGGGACTTGGTGATTAGTGGTAGATTTACATTCATTTTAGGACTATTAATTTCAATTCTAAAAATATTTTGATGATTTACAGTTAGGAAGGCTCATGGATAAGGCAAGCATGAATATTTGAAAGAAAGGCCAAAAACATGGGGAAAAATATAAACTCCATGTTGTTAATCGCCTAACAAGAAGGGTAGATTTCCCAATTGGCATGACATCATCCAAAGTGAGAATGCTCAACACTTGAAATTATTGAGGCAGCTTGGTGAACTTAAATGGAAAGGCGACTCACAAAACGGAAAGGGAAAACATGCTGACCATCACCAAAAATTGTGACTTTGAAGAAAATTACAGGCTTGAAAGGTGAATAAAGGTGGTACTCGGTGATTCACCAATTGTGAAAGGCAGACTCGAACGACCTTGCTGATTAAGTTTCAAAAACCTGAAGCCCAAAGCAAGAGAAAGGAAATCTAGGAAGTAAATGATGGTCCGCTTAATCAGCTTGGTGAGTTCGACAAACGTTGTAGAAGTGGTCACGCAGTGAATTTTTGGCCAAATTTTGGAAAACTATAAATAGCACAAACAAGAGAGGAAAAATGGGTTTTTTGGAGAAACTTCTGACGTGAGAGTTTTTCCTTCTAAAGAGTGAAATATTTTACCTTGTGATCATCTTCAGTCTTGCGATTTTTTAACTTTGCTCTTAAAATTTACTATTTAAAGTTGAATGTAAAGTGGGTGTTTTTTATAAACCCTTAATTTCATGTCACCCATTGCTGCTTTCATGAAAGATATAATTTCTTTACATTTTGTGATGGGTGGTTAGAACCCCAAATTCAAGGAGTGAACTTATGGGGTTTTATGTTGATTTAATGTAGTGGGTATTGTGTTTAGCTCTATTTTGTTGTTGTTCATCCATGGATTCTGGCAATACTTATGGGGTTTGATGTTGATTTAATATAGTGGGTAGTGTGTTAACTTATGGGTTAAGGTTGCAAACTTGATCCTTCTTCTAATATCTGATTGATGCTGGAAAGAGATTGATTAGAGTGGTTAGTTAGTTTAATACTTATAATTTGGGATTGATATATATAGTTTTCTTGAAAAAGAGTTTATGGGTCGTATCTATTTGACCTAATTAAGTTCAAAAGAAAGAAGACTCTAAGGTAGAGGGTTGTTTAGTTATGTACATAGATGAGACTGAAAGAAGATTCTCTGAACTGACATTATGAGATCAAAAAAATAGATTAGTGTCATTGAAGATTACCCAGCCTACCCATGAATATTCAGCATTATTAAACAACACAATTACCCCTACGTGACATCAGTTTTCATTCCCTGCACCCCTAGATTACTTGTTAATTACTAGAATTTCAGAAAGTTAAGTTTAATATAGTACTTCTCTATACAAAATCCTTTTTGTAAATTTAAGCTTTCTATTTGTATTTCTAGATATAAAACAATTTTTCTTTGTGCTATTATAGAGTTTTTACAAATTCCTGCGAATATGTTATTATTAAGTCTATTCTGCCTATGTTCTAATTCTTGCCTTTTCGCTATAATTATTTCAGTAAGTTTTTCTGTATATTCATTATTCTCGCTATTCATTGTATCTTTAAATATTGAATATGTTTATATTCTATTTTAGAAATATTATCTATTAATTGATCTAATTTTTCGTTATCAGTTTTTGTGATATTAAGTTGTTTATATTCCGGATATAATTTATTTAATTTTCTTTTTATTTTTCTTAATTTTATACTAGTATATTTCTTACAATCTATAATAGCACAGAGAAAAATTATTTTATAGCTAGAAATACAAATAGAAAGTTTAGAATATAAACTTCAACACAATCTATAAATGAATAAGGAAGAATACGCAATAGATGAAGAAACATATGAAAACTATGACGGATTAAAAATAAAGATAATATTTTCTAATCTAGGAAGAAGATATAAGAAAATAATAGGTGACAATCTAAGTTTAATGTTAGAAAAAGAAATGGTAAAACTAGAAGATAGTTTAACTGCTATGATAAGAATAACAAAAGAAAATGAAGAAATAGATAGAAAAACGGAAATTGAAAAAATAAAACAACAAGAAAAAAAGGAAGTACAACAATTAGAAGAAGTAAAAAATCCTAAAATAATAGAGCTAGAAAAAGAGCTAGCAATATTAAAAGAAATGTATGAAATTAAACAAAAGAAAAAGATCAAAAAACAAAATTAGCAAATGAGATAATTAAATTTAAAGAAAAATTGCAATTAGAAGATGAATTGGAAGAAAAAGAAGAAAATAGATAAGATAATCTACCCGAAATAAGAATTGATAAAATAAACGACGATGATCTAGAAGAAAATTCGGAAACAAGTGAAACATATACGGAACTTTTAACAAACATAGATAATACAAAGAATTTAGAAATAAATACAGGAGACGTAGACATAGATGAAAAACCTAGCACATCAGGAGTAAATAATCCAAAAAAAATTAATCCAAAATATTATAATAAAAACTACGAACAATATGATAGAGAAAAAATTATATGGGATAAAAGATTAAATAAAAAATGGACAGCTACACCAATAACTGAACGACATGATTTTTTAAATTTAGACGGTGTAGCAGATATAAATAAAACAATTCAATTATGGATATGATATATATCAAAACAATTAATAGATAACAAAATAATAATTACAGAGACACCAGGATATATAGAAAGAACGCTTATAGGAACAGTAAAATTAAGGCTACAAAATTTATGAGAAGAAAGTTTAAAAAATCTAAGAAATAATAAAAAATCTAATGGCGAATTAGCTACTACAACTATGGAAATATTATATAAGTACGAAGTAGCTATAAGAAATGAATTTAGTAGTATGACAACAGAGGTAGAAGAACAAAATAAAGAAAAAATCATAAATCGAAATCTAATGACAAAATTAGAAATATGTAATATGTGTTACATAGATGAATACACATGAGCATTTAAAGAATACTATTATAAAGGAACATATAGAACAGAAGAAAGTAAAGAAATAAGAAAATTATAGTTTACAAAATTACCAGAACCTTTTAATTCAAAAATAATAAAAAGTTGGAATGAAGCAGAATTAACAGATACCTTAGGAGCTAGAATAAAATTCTTGCAACGATGGTTTATGGAACTATGTGAAAAACATAAAGAAGAAATAAAGATGGAAAAAATATTAGTAAAAAACTTGGTATGTTGTAAAAATAAAACAGCACCTCAATTTGGTTGTACGGATAGGTATTATAAAAATAGAAGAAATATAATAAAAAATACAGATCAAAATATAAATATAAAAAACCAAGAAGAAGGTACTATGTAAAAAATTATAAAACCAAAAGACCATATAGACCAAAAAGAAAACTAACGGAATGTACTTGTTATAATTGCGGAAAATTAGGACATATAGCTAGAGATTGTAAATTACCTAAAAATCCAAAGAAAAAACAAATATCAGAAGTAATAATACACAATGAAAAATATACACAAATAGAATATGTAGATTATGAATTAGAAAGTGAAGATAGCATATATGAAATTTCAGAAAACGAAACAGACGAAATGGGAAAGACAGATATAGAAATAATAACTAAAGAAAAATGTCAAGATGAAGAATCTTTAGAACAAAAAATAATATTTGATAATAGTATATTTGAACAAATAAAAGGAAAAGAATTAGACCTAAGCGTAGCAAAACTATTCGAAATACCAACAATAAGAAACTGGTTTAAACAACAAAAAGAATAATATTATGTAGTAAGTCAAAGAGAACATATCATAGATTGCAAATACACCAAAGGAAAGACTAAAATACCAATAATAAACAAACGAATAATAAATAAAGAAATACAAGATATTAAGGCAAAAAATCCAATTAAATATGTACATTTAGGAGGAACGGAAATATTAATAAAAGCATGTTTAGAGAAGGAATAGATACACCCATAGAAATATACTTAGCAGATGATAGAATCATACAACCCATAGAAAAAAGTATAATAAGAGTAGTAAAAGGTAACCTCATATACCAAAAATTTAAATTTATAATAAGTGATAACTACTCAATAGCAATAAATGACAGAAATATAGATAAATCATTAGTATTATATTGGAAAGTGTCAGGAATAGAACTAGCCTCGGAAGTAAAATATTTACAGCTAGATGTAAAAACTTATATGTTTTAACAACAAAACATAAAATAACATCAAAAAATAAAATAAAATAAATAAAAATAGAAAATCTTTTTGAAAGGATAGTTACAGTCATAGATAAAAATGATTATAGTTATAATGAGATTGATATAAAAGAAGATTTAGAAATAGTAAAAGAAAGATTAAGCACATAAAAAAGAATAAACTGTGAAATACCACAAATATCATAAAAAATGAGTACCTCAAGAATAATAGATAAAACTCCACAAAAACCAATGGAAGAAGAAAAAAAACCACATCATTACTACATAACGGAAATAATGGAACAACGAAAATATTTAATATTAATAAATACATGACTAGAAGAAAACTATATTACAAGAGAATTAGTGACGGAAGATGAAATAATAACTACTGAACAATTATGCCCCAAACTACCAAAAACATTAATGTATAGCGAAGAAACTACAGAAAAGGAAATAATCATTGGAGGCGTACCAATAGTAATAAAATTTAAAATATATCAAGGAGATGAAAATATCACTTTAGGAATAAAATGGTTAGGACAAGTAAAACCATAAAATCTAGAAGACAAACAGTTAATAATAAATTATGAAAATAAAAGATTAATAATAAAAAGGACTTTAGTATGATAAAAATATGGAAATATATATACTTGCAAAGATAAATATAGAGGGACATTACAACAGATATTATAGACCAATGATAGATACGGGGGCAGAAGCTAATATATGTAAATACAACTGGTTACTAGAAGATAAGTGGAAAAAATTAAAAACACCAACACTAGTAACATGATTTAATAATGAAGGAAGCATGATCACATATAAAGCAAAAAATATAAAAATATAAATATGGGATAAAATATTAACTATAGAAGAAATATATAACTTTGAATTAACCACAAAAGATATGCTATTAGGAATACCATTTTTAGAAAAATTATACGCACATATAATAACAAAAACACACTGGTGGTTCACAACACCGTGTAAACAAAAAATAGGAGCACAAAGAGTAAATAACAAAAAACGAATAACAACAGAATGGATAAAAGGAAGTGAAAAAAATTACACAAAAATTAGAAAATATAAAAGAAGAAGACCCTAAAATAGAATTAATTATATTGACTATAGATAAAGTAAAAATAATCCAAGATAAGCTAGAATTATTATATAGTGAGGATCCTTTACAAGGATGGGAGAAACATAAAACAAAAGTAAAAATTGAGCTAATTGATAATAATAGGATAATAACCCAAAAACCATTAAAGTATAATTTTAATGATTTAACCGAATTTAAGATACATATAAATGAATTACTAGAAAAAGGATATCTACAAGAAAGCAATAACAAGCACACAAGCCCGACATTTATCGTAAATAAACATAGTGAAGAAAAAAGAGGAAAAGGCAGAATGGTTATTGATTATAGAAATTTAAATGCAAAAACTAAAACATATAATTATCCAATACCAAATAAACTACTAAAGATAAGACAAATACAAGGATATAATTATTTTAGCAAATTTGATTGTAAATCAGGATTTTATCACTTAAAACTAGAAGAAGAATCTAAAAAACTAACAGCATTCACTGTGCCACAAGGATTCTATGAATGGAATGTATTACCATTTGGATATAAAAATGTACCAGGTAGATATCAACACTTTATGGATAACTACTTTAAATAATTAGAAAATTGTGTAGTATATATTGATGATATATTATTACATTCTAAAAACCAAGATGAACACATAAGTTTATTAGAAAAATTCATACATATTATAGAATATTCAGGCATAAGTCTAAGTAAAAAGAAAGCAGACATAATGAAAAATCAAATAGAATTCCTAGGAATACAAATAGATAAAAATGGAATAAAAATGCAAACGCATATAGTACAAAAAATAATTAACTCAAATGAACAGCTAGATACGAAAAAGAAATTACAATCATTTTTAGGACTAGTAAACCAAGTAAGATAATACATTCCAAAATTAGCAGAAAATTTAAAATCATTACAACAAAAATTAAAGAAAGATGTAGAATACTAGTTTGATAAGAAAGACCAAACACAAATACAAAAAATAAAATTATTATGTAAGAACCTACCTAAACTATATTTTCCGGATGAAAATAAAAAATTTACTTATATAGTAGAATCAGATGCCAGTGAAAAAAGTTATGGAGGAGTATTAAAATACAGGTATGTAGAAGAAAAAATAGAACATCATTATAGATATTATTCAGGAACATTTACTAATGCAGAAATAAGATGGGAAATAAATAGGAAATAATTATATTGGGTATATAAATGTTTATTATCATTTGAACCATATATTGTATATAACAAATTTATTATAAGAACAGAAAATACACAAGTAAAATGGTGGCTAACAAGAAAAATACAAGATTTGGTAACAACAAAAGAAATAAGGAGTTTGGTATTAAATATATTAAATTTTACATTTACAATTGAAGTAATAAAAACTGATAAGAATGTTATTGCAGATTATCTATCACGACAAAGCTACTCAGACTAAGACTGAGGAAGAACATACAATTGAAAAGATACTCAAAGCCATTACTACACTTTGTACAAAAGTGGATAGTATGGACAACAAGATACAAAAGTTAAAGACTAATGAAGATAATCTGAAGTCTAAAACTAGTATAAGTCAGCAGCATGACTATAAAAATGCTGAGGTATGTCGATCGGAAGACAGAAAAAATCCAGAGCTAAAAGGTGACGTTGGGAAACACCTTAAAACTCATAACATTTGTTTAAATACAGCTGCAGGTACAAGCCAACGAGTTAGTGAAAAACATAAGAATTCAAACCTAAACCAGTTATTTGAAAAACCATTTACCTCAAGGGTAACACCCAAAAACACATTAACTATAGAACCACAAACTTCTACATATGAGGATAGCCTACAGCGTGATAAAAGAACATATAACTATATTACGCGAACCTATATAGAAAATATATACAAAATCCAAACATTTTTAAACCTTAAACCCAGATCTACTACCACCCAAGAACCCAATCAGGATTATTTAACCCACAAATTACAAGGTTATAATAAACTGATTGCACATCCAAAAACTAACGCCAACTTTGTAAGGACATGTTACAACTATGGACTATTAAATACAGTATATACATATGACGGAGAGGAACTAAGTGGAATACCGAAACTACATAAAGCATTTATTACATATATGAGAGTTACTAAGGGAAATTTATTCTATTTAAATTTTATACGGCAACAACATAGATATTATACAAGGAAATAAAACCTCTGATACAAGTGGTAAAGATTGGACTAACAAAAGATATGATAATATCGAAAGATATCGAACAACAACCAGAGATACAAAAAAGCGAGATACCAAGTTTTTATGCCAGTAAGAGAATAATTGGTATATCAACCATTATACAAGAGCTAGCAAATAATTATTTAAACGGAAACGCTATATGGAGCTACTATGCAAGAGATCAGTTAAGATTTATGCCAATTCAAGAGAGCTAAGGAAAGCAGATATGGATCGATGAAGTCCAGAGATGGATTCTATCATTACTTAAGCCAGAAGAACGACCTACAACACGAGCACTAAAAGTAGGATTTATTTCGGCAGAGTTATTAACCAGATATTGCAAGCTAGTTGGTCACAAATACCTTGACCACATATATTCGAAATGCAACTAAGAAGATAATATAATTACAGACATTCAGCTGAAATAAGAGATAAAGACGGAAGCCTAAAAGATAAGATAAGAAGATGATGAGAAGATAAAGATGAAGAAAAAGAACACATATGGCAAAAGTAAATAGTATTAGTATGTAAAAAGTCATGAAAGTGTGTCATAAAGTAGGTGTATTATATATGTAAAAAGTCATAAAATGTGTCATTGTGTCATCAAGTAGGTAGATGTGTCATAATGTAGATATACTATATTATATTATTTATTAGGCACATTATTAAGTAGTAGGTGTACGTGTAGTATTATGAAGGATTGTAAAGTACGAACTTCCTTTCTATATAAAGAAAGGTATATGTAAATGAAAAGGGAGGCAACGCCTAAGATAATAAAAATCCTCTTTCATAAAAACACTCTCTCAACTAAGATAAATATTTAAAATACTAATGGAAAAATCTGAAATTCAATCAGATATTTCAGATAGCATGCCTAAGCAAGAGGCAAAGGTATATTGTTAAAAAAATATGCAGAACTAATTTCATATATTCCTGAATATCATATATATGATTGAATAAATTTATGTTAGTTATTATGTATTACAATTATTTGAATCATGATTTCTAGTTTATTAGCACACTGGAAATAGGGAGAAAACTTCTACACTATGCCATCCTAATGTTGAAACCGGTAGGCGAGGAAAGCCGTTTAAGGGAGTAAACAAAGTTGAGGCGCTGATAAGAAAGAAGTATCTGCTAAAGTACGATGCTAGTAGTGACAGGAGAACATGCTAAACAAATAATCTAGTTCATAATAATCTAACATGAATTTAATCAATTATGGATATGATAGGAAGGAATAATTGAAAATAAAAAACCTGCATAACAACGAACATGACTACATACATGCATGATGAAATGATAAAAAACTATGAAACTTTAATCTTATATATACTTAAAGGTATAAAAATAATTAAATTAAGAAGAGTAATATGGGATAAAATATTTAATGATAACGAATAAGAAGATATATTAAATCAACAATGGTATGAAATAGACCTACATGATTTAGACTCCAAAAGAATAGAATGATATGATTTAGAAATAAATTCAGATTAATATGAACTACGAATATTTACAATATTGGATAGAATCTATAGAAGATATAAAATTATTAGAACAATTAATGGAGGAAAATTTATATATGTACCAAAGAACCCAAGATATGTTATATCTAGAATATATCATAAATAATATTAATGAAATAGTCAGATTAAAATAACTATCGAAAGAATATTACAATAAATATTATTACATTTTACCATGAATTTCGCACCGAAAAAGAATATTATAATAAAGTAATTAAAATGAATTACTCACCTACCACACTACCACCTACCACACTACCACTTCCATGAATCCCTCAACTACCAGTTCCGCACCGTTGTTGAATGTAAGAAATGAACTTGGGCAGTAATTTGGAGAGGGAACCCAAATGTTCATACCCTTTTTGTGACTACCTTGTGGGGGTGTGCAATCATTTTGACATCATTTGAGCCTAAATCATTTGTTGGCAACCGTTTTGAAACCTCTTGAGCAAAATTATCCCTAACGTCTTACCCATTTATTCTTTTTGAAGCATTGGTTTGTTTGAATTTCCAACTTCGACCAAAAGTCTAAGTTGGGGTGTGGAAAGAAAGGAGGAAAGAAAACCAAGTGAAAGTCAATGAAAGATGAAGTGAGACTCAACTTTGAAGTGTGTTACAAAATGAAGGAACCCCTCCCTAGGTAGAAAAAACCCATTTGGATAGCCGAACTCACGGAGGTAAAAGTTTCCATCTCATATACAATATCTACTCGGTGCTAAGCATAATTCCCACGGAATACTTGTTAAGTCATAACTTGTTTAATTAGAATAGTTCATTAGATCATGCGTGAGAATAACCTTTCATTGTCCATGTCTTTATGTTCATGTTAGATTCAGTTAGGTGAGAAAGCCTTTCAACTTTAGAATTCTCATATTATGAGAATGCCTTCCACATCATGTTCATTATGTGTTCATGAGAATAGTCTTTCAATGAATCACAACAACATTATCATAATCATGGACACTTCATTCATAGTCATCCATAAGGGCGTATGTCAGAATAGTGTTTCAACAACATGCAGAATATCATATATCCCTTTCAAGGGTGAAAGCCCATATCAAATCAACATATCTAGAATGACTACCTTAGACATCGATATAATCATAATTAAAGTAGTTCAATTACTACAAACTTCATCTCATACCTCACCTCCTTGAGATTCAAGACTTACTTTCCATCATCAAACTTAGGATTCAAGCACTAGACATGGAAATCATCCTAACTCATGTGATTCTATCACTTCATACATTCAAACATTCATGAAGTAGATTAGGTGGATTAGGTCCTTCCACAACAACTCTACCTAATAGTCTACCATTATCATATAAACTTCCCTCTCAAAGCCATTAAAAACTTAATCCAGCATATTAACCTCACTCTCAAAGCCCTAATAATCAACATTCATTCATTACAAGACTTACTCTCAAACTTCTCACAATCATCATACATACCTGGATTACAAGGAATTCTAATCACATGCTTAATTGTTAAGCAATTCTAGGCATAATTCACCATGAAGGCTCAATCTCAATCTTTACTAGTAATGATCCATCATATATGCCTTAATCAAATTCAATTCATGTGTATGTACTTTCATTTTTAAACAATTACTACATATGTCATCAACCCTAGAAGATCATCCCTAAATCCTCAATTTTCCTCTTTAGGGCACAAACCCACATTACTTCAATTTTATCAATTCGACTAGGGTTAGACATAAAAAACATGTAATAGCATATTTAGGTTCTCTAGACTGAAGCAATTCATAAAGAAATTTATTAATATTAGAAGGTCACACCTAAAATCTTAGGTTAATCAAGAATACATGTATAATCATACAAAAATCATGTAATTACATCATAATCAATCATAAACAACCATTATCCACTCAATTGGATCAACATATAACAATATCCACAATATACGAAGGAACCCTAACTAGAATTGGGGGTTCATCTTCACAATTGAGGTAAACATGAGAGCTTCATGGATGAAATGAGTCCATGAATGAATAAGCCATCATACCTTGATCATAAAGCCCTACAAATCTTGGAAGATTGGAGAATTGACCTAGCTTAGAACCTTCATCTTCTTCATATTGTAGGTCTAATCAAATATAAAATGACCCCACTTAATCCCTAATTAATTCTAGAACCTTCCCTAACACCCTTCTCTTTACCACTTAAGGGCCTAGGCTGCCTCACCCATGAGTTCACGCCCACGGACCGTAGGTGGGTACACATGGCGTGTTGGCCCTCCGTGGGTGGTGGCTTGTGGCATGTAATGACTCCACAAATTGGACTCTTTTAGTGCTATATTTTAATATAAATTGTGTCCTCAAATACTTATTTTATCTAAATATCTGAAGAAAATCCTTAATTTTCAGGTAGTTGATGTTTAAAGGAAAGCATGGACACTACGTCGCAAAAAGGAAAGAAAAGGTTGAAAAGAACGAAGAAATGAAGGCATGAGGATCACCGAGTCCACTTGGCAAATCACCCAAGGGTCTTACTTCGCCTTTTGTTCTAGTGTGCTTAGCCCTGTAGGAAAGGATCAAGTCGGCAGAAAAAAAGAGGAATCGATGCATCATCGACAAGTCTGCAAAGCAGTACCATGTCGCCCAATGACCCAGAGCACGACGATATTAAAGGTTGGTGCAAGAAGGCGATGAACTACACCAAAAGACGAATTACCGAGTTGATCGGCGATTCCAACTAACGACGTCGAATGATCCGCTGCAGCAAAAATCTGTGAAAACTATAAATACTAGTTAGAGTTGTAGTTTTTAGTGTTGAACAATTATTATAATTTTAATATAGAATAGTACTTTTTGTTATTTTTTCTCTAAGTTTGAGATGGTTTTGAAGGCTTGAAGATGGAAAGGGTTTCATCTTCAAGATTTGGATTTGGATCTCTTGTATTCCTCAATTTTGGCATGTATTAAGACTTAAATCTTCATACCCAATTGAATGCGAACTCAATTTGGTATAAATTTCTATCTCTTATAAATGTGTGGCTAAAAACCCGAATTCTTGGTGTGTGATTTAGCAAATATGGATTAAGATAATTGTTGAGTATTGCTTGCTGATAGTTTAATCGTAGTTTAATTGTGATTTCGTTTAGTAGTTGTGGATGAATTTAAGGAATTTGTAGTTGAAAATACAAGTTTATTTATATGTTTTCGTCTTGCTTGAGAGAGAGGTCGTAAAATTAAAATTACTAAATTGATGGCCGATAGGAGTCGGTCGACACGATATTCAGCTAGAGAGAGTGAATCCTAGTCTCATTCCCTCACACTCAGCTAGAGAGAGTGAGTAGGTTAAGGTGTAGATTGGTCTTCATGCGGCAAGTGGGTGTCCGAGAAGAACACATTTGGAACAGGGTAAGTTGCTCGAGAGAGAGCTTATCCCCCTTAAAGTTTAGCCTAGTCATGAATCTTCTATCGAAAGCAAGTACCCAATAATCTAGCTTAACCCGTATTCCCATAACATCCCAAGGTTCCCCTCTCATTATTTAGAAATCTTTGTTTATTTTTCTATTTTTTTACTTACAAGTGACAAAACCCCATTGTTAATGGACACTCTTGTGTCCCTCTTTAATTCACAATATGTTTAATCGTTAATGTCTCTAGCTACGACTAGTTAGAACTAAAATTTATTTTTCTATTAATTCTCAAAATCACTCTCTTGGGAACGATCCCAACCCTTAGTTGGGTTACTAAACTATTGTACGATCTTAGAAACTTGCATCGAAAATTGTGTGTTGATTACACTTACACCCTTCTCTTCTACTCTGTCTTCTAGGCCTTCACGTACGTCTGCACCCTCCTCTTCTTCACAGGTACTAGGTGCTTTTTCCTCCTCCTCCTAGCAATCAAAGATTACTCAGGCAATGATCCTGGAGATAGGACACTTAGCCCAGTCAGCGGATGTACGGGTTACCCGATTGGAGAGGTCTGTTACGGAGATGATCAACAAGCCCATACTGGCCGCACATACCCCCCTTCAGACTTCTATTAATTCTTTAATAGTGAGAGTCATTACTTATGAGAGCGGACATGGGGAGGCCTCTGAGGTGATGGCTTTAAAAGCCGAGGTTGCAAGTTTGAGGAAGGACATACACTATCTTAAGTCTACTGACTTCACTTCACTTCTAGAAGCTGCTGAGGACAGGGATGCTCCTGAGACCTCGAGGATTCCTCCGGCTACCACCGTAGATGTTCTGAGGGCTGGCACAACAGAGGAAGAGTCGGATGCAGAGACCGACGAGGAGTTGATAGCAGTGCATGAAGAAGAAAAGTAGGAGAGCCGCGATTAGAGCATATTTAGAGATTTTCTAGATCTTGTGGGATCAGTTGTGTAGCCAGTGATCCAACCATCACTAACTGAAACGTCCACAACAGCTCCTAGTGGATCTGGCACTTCTATTCCTCCTGAGGTGAGTTCGGGCACTAAGACTCGAGACCAGATAGATGTTCCGGGCACTGATGCCTTGATTTAGACAAAGACCCCGACAGATGGAGAAACTGCAGAGACATGACTTTTCCTTACCTCCCTCTCTATCTTATATGCTTTTACTTTTGGATACTTTTACTTGCATTTGAGAACAAATGTTTTTGTTTGTGGTGGGGTAAGGCCCACACCTTTTGTGTACTACTTTTGTTTCTGTTTCGTGTATATATTTGGGTTTTTTTGTTTAAAATTGTGTTAATACTGATTTTATGTGGATGTTTGAGCTTGTGGCTACTTCTATTTTAAATTGCAAAATGATTTTGACCCATCCAAAATATTGGTGCCACCTCTCGTGGGTTGAGTGTGGTTGTTCCTTGGCAAATTTGAGTTTCGATTTCGATCAACACCGATGACTTGAATAGTGCTTACAATCGACCAAGCATGAACATACGGCTACGATGAGGCCAAATGAAGTTGCATAGAAAATATGTGAACTCTTTGCATCTCGTTGTGATTAGACATTTATCAAATCAATTCTCTTGTGATGACCATTGCACACTAGCAAAAGTGTGGAGTCTTGTTTGACCTACGTGTCGATGCCTTGTGTGATAAGCTTACTTGGAACCATGTATGACAGCACCTAGAATTTGTCCTGTTTGTCCGATTGACAAAGTAAGACTTTCTCTTGATATGATCATGGGCAACTTCGCAGAGTGTGAACCAATTTGACATATACCTATTTAGTGACCTACCTTGTGAGCGTGTGATTCTCTTTTGAACACTCTTTGAGCCTTACCCTTCTTTGGAAGAAACATGATGAAAACTAAAACCTTTCTTAATCCATTACCTATAATCCTCTTGAATTGTGGTTAATTGAATAGCCAACTTAGGTCAACAACCTAAGTTGTTGTGTGGTGAAAAAGAAAAAGGGAAAGTCAAGAAGTGCAAGGAAACTCCACTTTAACCCATATTGGTGTTGAGAGAAATGGAACCCTTCCATATAAAAAAAAGAGAAAAAAATGTAGAAAGTTGTGGAATAAAGTACCAAAGAAATAGGGTTTCGAACAATCCATAGGAAGCGAATGATAGGATGACCTATGATGCACAAAGAAAATGATGAAGGAAAATGAAAGGAAGTGTTGTGAGCACCACATTTCATGAGCATAAAAGTCACTGAGCCTAAATGACCATACCTTTACACTCAGCCCCGTTACAGGCCTTGTTAAGACCTTTGTGATCTTGAGAAAGTCGAAAGAAATGTTGATTGGAAAATACAGGAAAACCTATGGGTGAAAGCATGCATTATGTTCATCTTTTTGAGTGTGAGTGTTGTATCTGATTCCTAAACTTTAAATTGATTACAGCTTTACATCTGAAAATGGAATCATCATTTGTGTGAGGGCATTCAAAGGCTTTTGTTGAGCTTGAACTTGCATTTGAAGCAAGTATTGCGAGCTTGAGAATCTTTGGTAATGGTATGTCACAACTTGAATCTTTGAGTACACAATTGATCCTTTCATAAGTAAATTGAGTTTTATTGTGTACATTCATAATTGAGTCTTGTGTAGCACCATTTGAGACATCCTTGTTGAACTGCTGAACTTGAGTTTTACTTGAGGACAAGAAAAACTTTAAGTTGGGGGTGTTGATGAGTCCACAAATTGAGCTCATTTACGGCTATATTTTAATAGAAATTTTGTCCTAACATGTTTGTTTTATCTCAATATCTGATGAAAACCCTTAAATTTCAGGTATTTGAAGTTTGAAGGAAAGCATGGACACTATGTCGCAAAAAGGAACGAAAAGGCTGAAAAGAACGAAGAAATAAAGGCCTGAGGATCGCCAAGTCCACTTGGCGAGTCGTCGAAGGGTCTTACTACGTCTTTTGTTCCAATGTTCTTAGCCCTGAAGGAAAGGATCAAGTCGGTGGAAAAAGGGAGTAGTCGACACATCGCCGAGAAGTTTCGCGAAGCAGTACAATGTTGCCCAATGACCCAGAGCATGACGATGCTGAATGTTGGTGCAAAATGGCGATGAACTACACCAAAAGGTAAATCGTCGAGTTGATCGGCGATTCTGACTAACGACGCCGAATGATCCGCTGCAACACAAATCTATGAAAACTATAAATATAATTAGAGTTGAGTTTTAAGAGTTGAACAATTATTATAATTTTAATATAGAATAGTACTTTTTGATATTTTTTCTCTAAGTTTGAGAGGGTTTTGAAGACTTGAAGATCCAAAGGGTTTCATCTTTAAGATTTGGATTTGGGTCTCTTCAATTCTTTAATTTTGGCATGTATCAAGATTTAAATCTTCATACCCAGTTGAATGGAAGCTCAATTTGGTATATATTTCTATCTCGTTTACATATGTGGCTAAAACCCCCAATTCTTCGGGTGAGATTTAGCGAATATGGGTTAAGATAATTGTTGGGTCTTGCTTGCTGATAGTTTAATCGTAGTTTAATTGTGATTTCGTTTAGTAGTTGTGGATGAATTTAATGAATTTGTAGTTGCAAATACAATTTTATTTATGTGTGTTCGGCTTGCAAGAGAGAGAGGTCGTAAAACTAAAACTACTAAATTGATGGCTGGTGGGAGTGGGTCGACATGAGGTTCAGCTCGATAGAGTGAATCCTAGTCTCATTCCTACACACTCAGCTCGAGAGAGTGAGTGGGTTAAGGCGTAGGCTGGTCTTCATAAGGCAGATGCGTGTTTGAGAGGAACACATTTGGAATGTGGTAAGTTGGTCTCGAGGGAGCTTATCCCCCTTAAAGTTTAGCCTAGTCACAATTATTCTATGAATCTTCTATCGAAAGCATGTACCCAATAATCTAGCTTAACCCGTATTTCCGTCACATTCCAAGGATCCCCTCCCATTATTTAGAAATCTTTGTTTATTTTGCTGTTTTTTTGACTTACTAGTGACAAAACCCATTGTTAATTGACACTCTTGAATCCCCCTTTAATTTATAATGTTTTTAATCGTTAATGTCTTTAGCTACGACTAGTTAAAACTAAATTTTATTTTTCTATTAATTCTCAAAACCACTCTCTTGGGAAATATCCCAACCCTTGGTTAGGTTAATAAACTATTGTTACGATCGTAGACACTTGCATCGGAAGTTGTGTCTTGATTACGCAAACATCAAATTGGTTTTTTTTTGTTCTTAACCCACGACCCATTACCACGGGGCGTGGGTCAACCTACTGGGCATGAGTCTCACCTGTAGGTGACCCATTTTGGGCAGTTTGTAGGCGCTTTTTTGGGTCCCCCCCCCTCAAGGACCCTTGGTTGGTCCTTGGGGGGTCGTACTTTGACGCCCTAACCCTAAACCCTTCATTCTAAGTACGAGAAGTTGATTAATAATGTTTCGAAGACCCTTCATCCAATTCTAAGCGTCAATGGTCATTAATAAGTACAATAACCCAACTAAATGAGTTAGGGTCTAATCCCACAAAGAGTGGTACGTGTTTAAGATTCAATAGTAAGGTGCAAACAAGTTCGAATCAGTCATAGGAATAGATGTTTTCGGATAAAGACATCATTCAAATCAGTGTGTGACATAAATGTCAAATTGGGGGTTTTTGGTTGTGAAATTAACAACTACAGTAGCAGTAAAATAACACAAAAATAACAATTGGGAGACAGTTTTTTGGGATTTGATTCGATTACATTCTATTATAGACAAATGGGTAGGTACAACTATTAGAAAATAGCTGAAAATTAGTGAGTAAGCTAGACTATATAGGGGATAAACTTTCTCTCGAACAATTTACCCCGAATCAAGTCGATTTCTTTCGAACATCGACAAGCATACAAAATAAGCACATCACACACCTTAGTCCATTCACTCTCTCTAGTTGAATGTGTGAAAAAGGGTTTAGGATTCACTCTCTTAAGCTAAATCCAGGCCAACCCAATACCCACATACCATCAATCAAATACCTTAGTTCTAAGACCTCTCTCTCGAGCAAGCCAAGAAAACAAAGGTGTAATCACATTTGCAACTGCAATTCCTAAATTAACCCACAATAAATGATTAAACTCACTTCTAAACAATAATTACACAAACAATTAGCACATAAGCACATCCCAAGAATTGGGGTTTTATCTAGATACTATAAACAGATAAAAATCGTTACCAAATTGCATTTCCATCAATTGGGTACGATTAATTATGTCTTCACAAAGGTGAAGAATATTGAAGATCCACTTTCGACTTCTCAAAGGTGAAAACTTTCAATCCTTCAAAGCTAAGGAAAACTTGTCTCAAAGCGTAGAGGTTAAACTCAAAATTAATTCTAAACATTGTTCAGATTAAGAATAAAAATTGATATCTAACTTAATGTTTGAAAATATATTTATAGTCGCCAAAAATATATTGTGAAGAGCCATTCGGCGCAGTAGGTCGGGCTTGCCGATCAACTTGGTGATCCTCCCTTTGGTCAATTCCATTGCCTTTTTGCCTTGGCCTTCAACATCATCCATGTTTGTAACTTTGGGTGATCTAACATTGCATCGCAGAACCATTCGACGATCCGCCGACTGCTCCTTTCACTCGCCGACTTGACTTTCTCCTTCAGGGCTTGGCACACTTGAACTTTAGGTGGTCATGAAGGCCACTCAGCGAGTCGCCAAGTAGACTTGGCGACCACTAGGCTCTCTTTTCTTTCTTCTTTCAGCTCACTTTGTTCCTTTTGCAACTTAGTGCTCATGCTTTGCTCCTTAATCCATAATCCTGAAAATCAATGACTTTAAATCAGTTATTGGCACTAAACAAGCATTTAAGGACCCTAAAACAATACAAATAAAGCCCTAAATGAGTCTAAATCTCAGACTCATCAACACCCCAACTTAAACTTTTGCTTGTCCTCAAGTAAAACTCAAGTTCAATAGTTCAAAAAGGATGTCTGAAGTAGTGCTACACAAGACTCAATCATGAATGCACACAACAAGACTCAACTTACTCATGCAAGGATCAATTGTGCACTCAAAGATTCAAGTTGTGACTCACCACTATCAATGATTCTCAAGTTCACAATACTCGCTTCAAATGCAAGTTAAACCTCAACAAAGGTATTCAAATACCCTCACACAAAGATGATTCCATATTCACACACAATAGTTTCAATAATTTATAGCTCCGGAATCTGAAACAACTCACACAATAAAAAATATGAACACATGCATGACTTCACTTATAGGTTTGCCCTTATTTTCCAGCCAACATTTGTTTCAACTCACTCAAGATCAAAAAGGTCTTTTTAAGGCTTGTAATAGGGCAGAGTGTAGAGGTATGATCATTTAGGCTTAGTGGTTGCTATACTCATGAAATGTGGTGTGAACAATTTTCCTTCCTTTTATTTAGCATTTTCATTCATGCTTAGATTTCACCCCATTATTCACTTCTCATGAATTACCGGACACCCCATTTTCTTTTGCAACTTTCACTACTTTATTTCACAACTTTTTCTTTCTTTTTATTTTTCTTTCTTCTTTTCAATATCTCTTTTTTTTGTATGGAGGGGTTCCATCAGTTTCAAAAACATGAGTAAAGGGAGGTTTCATTACATTTCTTGATTTACCATGTCTTTTCACCACAACCCCAACTTAGGCTTTTGGCCTAAGTTGGCTATTCATACAAATCACAATTCATGTTGATTATGGGTGAATGGATAAAGATAGGTTTCATTTGCCCAAGTTTCTTCCAAGAAAATGGATAAGGTGCAAAGGGGTTCAACATAGTTCACATACTCATAGGGTTGGCCACAAAAGAGGTATAATGTCAAATTGTTTCATTCTTTAAAATTATTGCCTAAGATTATTTCAAGAGCTTGCATCACTTAGTCAACCGGACCAACATGACAAATGCTAGGTGTCATCACACATGGTTCACGGTAAGCTCATCACACAAGGCATTGACACCAATGTCAAACTAGAGTCCACACTTTTGG
Organism: Solanum stenotomum; assembly: GCF_019186545.1. Classification (NCBI taxonomy): domain Eukaryota; kingdom Viridiplantae; phylum Streptophyta; class Magnoliopsida; order Solanales; family Solanaceae; genus Solanum; species Solanum stenotomum. The sequence continues at coordinate 33,660,547 of NC_064286.1, read as the reverse complement.
TAGTGTGCAATATTGATGAGTCCACAATTTGGACTCATTTAGGGATTTATTTTAATGGATTTAGTGTCCTAATATGCCTATTTTTTCTCAATAACTATTGTAAATACTTGAATTTCAGGTATTTGAACTTAGGGACAAAACATGGACACCATGGAGCAAAAAGGAACAACGTAGCCGAAAGAGGGAAGAAAAGAAGCCTTGAGGATCGCCTAAACCATTGAAAGAGTCGCCGAATGACCTTAGTCTCACCCAATGTTCCAGTGTGTCGAGCCCTGAAGGAAAATATCAAGTTAGCGATGAAAGGGAGTAGTCGTTGCCGAACAGTTCCATGAAGTAGCACCATATCGGCCAATGATTAAAAAATTGAAGATACTAAAGGCAAAAGATGAAAGGCAATGAACCAGACCAAAGGGCGGATTGTCGAGGGCTTCGGTAATTCCGACTAATTGTGCTCAGTGGTCCTTCACAACACATATTTTTGAAAACTATATATACCCATTTAAATATGTAGCTTAGTATCAAGTTGTATTGAATTATTATTGATTTTTAGAATATTTTAAGTTTGAGTTCTTAGAGTTTTGGGAGACATTGTTCTTGAGCTTTGAAAATTTGAAGGTTTACAATTCCAAGAAATTGGAAGTGGGTCTTGAAGAATCTTTATCCTTGACGTGTTTAAAGACATTTTCTATCGTACCCATTTTATGGAAACACTTTTTGGTATCGATTTCCATCTCTTTATTATGTCTAGCTAAAACCCCAACTCCTGGGCTGTGATTATGTGAATATGGGTTAATTTACTGTTGGGTATTGCTCACTATTAGGTTATTTGCTGTTAAATGTGATTTTGTTTAGTAGTTTTGTTTGAACTTAAATGGACTACAGTGATAAATACGATTTCATCTTAGTGTTTTTGGCTAGCTCGATAGAGAGGTTTTAAAACCAAAACTACTAAATCGATAGCCTGTGGTTGTTGAGTCGTTGTGGGTTCAGCTCTAGAGAGTGAACCCTAGACTTTCTCCCAAACATTCATCGAGAGAGAGTGAATGGGCTAAGGCGAAGGCCAAGCTTAACTCGAACACCAAGTTGATTCGGGGTAAGTTGTTCAATAGAAAATTTACCCCCACTAAAGTCTAGCTTAGCTACAAATGTTCAACAATTTACTATCAATAGCATTTACCCGGTTGTTTATTTTATCCCATATTCCTATCACATCCCAATAATCCCGTCTCCCTATCTCACATCTTTATATTTTTGCAACTTTTTGTTTATTAGTTGAATACAAACCCCCCATTGATAATTGACATTTGTGACACTTTTTGATCTAGTATGCTTTTACTCGTAAATATTTATAGCTATGATTGACTAGAACATAATTTTACTTTTATATTTGATTCTCAAATACTAACTGTTCCCTTGGGACTTGACCCCAGCCCATTCGGTTGGGTTATATTTACTACACATGATCGTTGACACTTGAATTGGAAGTAGTGTCTTTGATTACAATAAACATCAAAATGGCGCCACCGCCGATGAGTGGTGTTAATTGAGAGTTTTTAGTTAAGTTGGTTTTCTTCTTGTTAGTTATAGTGATACTTAATTTTTAGCTTTGTGTTTTGTTTGTCTTGGCTTTGAAACAGAAGAGGTGAGTATGTTAAGCAGTACTCGTGAGCAAATGGAGATTCCTCCTTTAGAAGTAATGATGTTCAGGGACTGCATTATAACCTTCAAACAAGTGGAAGGTGAACGGATTCATGAGGCATGTGAAAGGTTTAAAGAACTGCTAGTTCAATGCCCAAATTATGAAATTCTCGATATAGTCCTCCTGGATTGCTTTTGCAGGAGTCTTGGTCCCGAAAACAAGGCATTGGCTGACCAACTTATTCCGGGTGGTATTACACTCCAACGCTATGTGATAGCAGCCCACCTGCTAGATAACATGGCTAAAACAAACCAAGAAGTACAGAAGGACTTCATGTTGGCCGCACTGATGACTCAGATGGATTAGTTGGCTAAAAAGATAGCAGTGATTGAAGTCCAATGACAAAGGAAGGACAGATACATCCCTCCTCGTGAGAGAAAAAGGGCTAAGGACAATAAGGGTATATGTGTCGAAGAAATGCTCTCTCGATCATTCTCCACAAGGTGAATGAGCATGAATGGGTGCTGGAAAAGATGTAGGAGAACATCAAAGTGATTAAACAGATGATTGGTTCTCATCCCATATCGATCCAGCTACTCGAGAACCTTGTGGGTCATGTGATGCCCTAGCTCTGCCCGCAGGAAAATAAGGGGGTTGCCAAGTGATTCTATGGCTAACCCCAAGAGTGAAGTTTAAGTGTTAACTTGGATCGTGCCACGACGTTAACTAAGGGGTTGTTTGGAAGGCAACATAAAACCCTTTATTATTTTAATTTTGTCTTAGAAATAATTGTGTGTTGTTTTTTCATGTTAAAGTGTTGAGAGTGTTTGAAAATTACAGGTTGGCGAGTTAAAAGGTTCAGTCGGTGCAATGCCGAATAGGTTGGCGTACCCAATCTAAACTGCCATTTGACTCAAGATATCTTTAAAATGGAGTTTGTAAGACTCGGCAAGCCTAGGTAATTATTGGCGAGTAGCCGACCAGGTTGGCAAACCCGATGTAGACTGTAGTTTGGACCCCCAAATTAACTGGAGGGCCTCTAAAACTTGGTGAGGTAACTGAACACTCGGCGTGTCACCGAGTGGGTCGGCGAGTGCAACTTACATCGCTGAATGGGAGTAGAACTGGACGGTGTATTAAAGTCCAATGCTTTCAAAGATTCAAAATCTTCATTTTTCCTCTCTTTCAAACTTCCCAAACTCGCACCTAGTTAGTATTTTCAATATTTTTATACTCCATAAGTATTTTTGTTGTTGATTGGTGCTCGAAATTTGGATTAAATTGCCGCCTAGCATTTAAAGTACTTTAACCGGCATAAAAATTTGGTTTTCCAAACCCCCAGTTTATTTTATTGAATTTGTATTCATTTACAATGATCTTATCTTAGTGATGTGTGATGGGCCTCTCTGATAGGATTAGAGTGTTTGAATGCCGATTTTAATTTTGATAATCTTACCCATATTGTTTTGAACATCGAGTGCTCGTAAAATATGCCTTAAAATGAATTAAATTTTGTGGGGGTATGCTTGCATGTTGGTTAGATTGGTTGGGTGAAGTCCAAGTAGCCCGTATTTGTGCTAAATGGCATAAATTGCACAATGATAGAGTGGGTGACACCATTCTTAAGGAATAAGTCATCAAATGGCCAAATTAGGTAAAACTGGGTGAAGTCTCAGTATCCCGGGGTGATGGGTGTTATGGGTTTGAACTTAATTTAACTAGTGCATGCCTTGCTTTCGTTTTAGGGGGTTGCGGGGTTGAATTCGAGAAGTTTGCTCGAAAAGAGGTACGTTGGGCCATTTGCCGAGCTGGGTCGAGCTCGCTGAACCACTCGGCGGTTTGCCTAATGTCCCCATCTCACCTTAAATTTTATGCTTTATTTGATTATTGGTTCTATAACTTTCAGCGAGAAGCCTGTGGTCACCGAAAGCACTCGGCGACTCACCGAAGGTATTGTTGATCGCATTTTGTCTGCACCACAGAACCCTATTTGCACTGTACCTTTCAGTGAGGGTAACCTTACTCATCGAATGTTTTCGGCGACATGCCGGAAGGCCTCTCCCATAGCCAATTTGTCACTACTTTTAAGCCAATCCTATCGGCGAGCCCGACTTAGCTCGCCAAAGCGATTTGGTGACTCGTCGATCAATTCAGCGAGTCTTTCTGCACCTGTGTTTCTATGAATTGGATTAAGCTTGTTTTCACTTTTTCCCGATGTTTTGCAGAATGGCTAGATCTAAAGTTGCACGAAGAAACATACCACCTCGAGGGAAAGAAAATAGGATTACACTCAATGAGGATGCTGCATGCTCGGGCAAAGCCACAAAACATTCCACAACTTGTGGGAAAGGCAAAGGTAAAGGAAAAGCACCTGCGTCACCGGAAGCAAACTCCGATAGTGATGACATTTATACCACCTACCTCACCCTATCTGAGGGTGAGGATGAGCATCAAGAGCCTCAAACTGTAGAGTCTGAGGATCATGAGCTTGTCATAGCACAAAGGGAAGAGTTACGATAAAAAAAGATGAATGATCCATCTAGGATCAGGAATCCTCAGCCTACAACTCCTACTTCTCCAGTCCCAGAACAAGCAATGGTGTTGGCACCCCCAGTACAGGGTCCTCCGCCCAAGTCAATGAACAGATTAGTGAATGTGGGGCTGAGGACGATCCATGAAGAAAAGAGTATGTCCATATATGGGGTTATCAACAGGTACCCAGAGATAATGGATTGCTTAAATTCTCATAAGTTCCAAATCTTCCCTAAACCCCGAGGCCCGTATAATGCAAATTGGGTGCGGGAGTTCTATGCCTCTTATGAAACCTTGATTCCACAAAGAAAGAACAAAGAAGCTGAATTCAAACCAGTCGAATATATGGTAGTCCGGCGTAAGAAAGTATTGTGTGACAGCATAACAATAAATGAAGTCTTGGAGGGCACTAATAGTATTGCCAACCAACCCTCACCAATAGAGGATGAAGACTAAGAAATTCGATGGAATAAAAAGCTGACTGGCTCATATTATCTGTGATGGCACTACAATGTGGTTAAAGGTAGGGGCCCCGATAATGAAAAGGGGCCTGCATGTAGCTGCAAGGTACTGGTTTGGCTTTATCAGCAGTATTGTAATATCATCCCAGAATGAGTCCGTTCTTCCCCACTCTAAGGCTGCTTGTCTTGGTAAAATCATTACACGGGAGCGAAATAATCTAGGGATGATCTTTGCTTCAGAGATTCTCATGCGTGCCAAGAAGCGTTAGACTTCTCTTCCCTTCCTAGTATAGATCACCGAGCTGTGCAGATGGGCTCGGGTACCTAGTGATGCCAAGAAAGATGTGGAAGAGATTCCCACATCCTCTATCGAAATCCGGAGGATGGAGGCAGAATATTTAAAAGACCAAGATGAACAGAAGAAGAAGGCAGCCCGGGTGGATGCTTCCCCGGTTGTAGACACACACTTATCACATGCAGAGACATCTTTGCCTACTCCGTCTCTGGCCTTTCAAGTACTCCTTGTATTGTATCTTTTGATGTCCCTTGTTCTTATGTTTCTGCACTACCTCCCAGACCTATTGTTGTTGTTGTCTCCCGTGCTCCGATCACTCAAGCGTCGTTACTTTAGGGGCGATAGCTTGCCTATTCTGCAGATCGTCAGGCAGCCAGACTTGAGACCTCCATTCCTGGCATGATTCAGGCTGCCTTGGATGATATTGTGACACCATTCAACATTGTCAGTGATACCCCAGTGGCAAGGATAGCGGTGTGTGAGCGTGGCCAAGGGGCGACCGGGGAGCTAACGGCTTTAAAAGTATCCATTGCTGAGATGAGAAAAGATGTGGACTACCTAAAATCCACCGATATGTCTATGGTCTTTTAAACAGTAAAGATTCCAGATGTGCCCGAGATGCCTCCGACTACCACCGGACATGAGGATAGAATAGAGCAGACACTCGATATTGAGTCAGAGGCAGAGACTGATGAGGAGATGCATGTGGAAACTGAGGGAGCTGCAAATGAGGGCCTAACTGAGACAGAAGCAGGCATGGTAGATGCAGTTGTGCAGGCTTCCCCGGCAAATACACCTTTTGTTGTCTCTAATGGAGTCGACACTTTTGAGATGACTCTTGGCACTGATGCCCAAACAAATGGAACGATTGCTTAGATACGATCCCCTCTTTACCTCCCTCTCTGTCTTTCTTTGTTTTAAATTCTAGAGATTATTTTGTTTGCATTTGAGGAAAATTGCGTTTATTTTTATTAGGGTGAGGCCTACCTTTGTTTGCTATTCGTGATTCTAGTCTTGATTATATATTAGGCTTTGAGCTAAATTCGTGTGATACACTATTTTATGTTAAAGGTTTGAGCTTGTGGCTCTTTTTTTTTAATTGTAAATGATTTATGCCGCTTTTGAAAATTTTGTACCACCTCTTGTATGTGTTGAATGTGGTTGTTCTCTTACAAATTTGAGTATCCATTTTGATCAATACTGATGACTTGAATAGTGCTCCCAACCGAACATATGTGAATGCACGGCTATGGCGAGGCCAATTGAAGTTGCATAGACTATATGTGAACTCTTTGCATCTCGCTGTGACTAGCTAATTATCGAATCGAGTGTCTTGTGATGAACATTGCACACTGGAAAAAGTGTTGAGTCTTGTTTGACTTTTGTGTCAATGCCTTGTGTGATGAGATTGTCGTGAACCATGCATGATGACACCTAGAATTTGCCCCGTTAGTCTGGTTAACTAAGTGATGCAATTTCTTGAGATGATCTTAGGTAACTTTAAAGAGTGTGAACCAATTTGAAATTATACCTCTTTTGCAACTTACCTTGTGAGTGTGTGAACCTCTTGTGAACACCCTTTAAGCCTAAACCTTTGTTTGGAAGAAACTTCATAACATTGCTACCTTTTATTGACCCATTACCGATAATCCTCATGATCTGTGGTCTGTCTGAATAGCCAACTTAGGCTAAAACTCTAAGATGCGGGTGTGGTGAAAAAAAGGCATATCAGGTAAATGCAAAGAAGTCCCTTGTGCCAATATTTCGAGAAAAATGGAACCCCTCTATATGAAAAAAAGGAGAAAAAAAGAAGAAAAGATTGAAAAAGGAAAAGAAAGAAAAAGTCGTGAAGTAAAGTTGTAGAAATACAGAGAAAATGGGGTTCCCAATGACTCATGGAAGATGAATAAGAGGTGACTTTTGAGCTTGAATGAAATTGATAAATAAATGGAAAGAAGGTGTTGTTCACATCACATTTCATGAGGATTTTCAGCCTACAAGCCTAAATGACCATACCATTACACTGAGCCCCATTACAAGCCTCGAAAAGACCTTTTTGATCTTGAATGAGCTAAAACAAAAATCGATTGGAAAATAAGGGCAAACCTATGGGTGGAATCATGCATTTTGTTTATCTTTTTGAGTGGGAGTGTTGATCTTGATTCTGGAACTTTAATTGATTGATCCATTGAGTGAATATGGAATCAATCTTTTTGTGAGGGTATTTGATCACCTTTGTTGAGCTTGAACTTGCATTTGAAGCAAGGATAGTGAGCTTGAGATTCTTTGGTAATGGTGAGTTACAACTTTAATATTTGAGTGCACAATTGATCCTTGCGCAAGTAAGTTGAGACTTTTTATGTGCATTCATGATTGAGTCTTGTGTAGCACTATTCGAGACATCCTTTTCGAACTGCTGAACTTGAGTTTTACTTGAGGACAAGAAAAAGTTTAAGTTGGGGGTGTGGATGAGTCCATGATTTGGACTCTTTTAGGGCTTTATTTTAATAGATTTAGTGTCCTCGAATGCATATTTTGTCTCAATAATTGTTGTAAATACTTGAATTTCAGGTATTTGAGCTGAGCGACAAAGCATGGACACTATTGAGCAAAAAGGAACAAGGCTGCAGAAACAGCGAAGAAAAGAACGCCTGAGGATCGCCTAAACCATTGGGTGAATCACCGAATTGCCTTAATCTCGCCCAATGTTCCAGTGTTCTGAGCCTTGAAAGAAAAGATCAAGTTGGCGATGAAAGGGAGCAGTCGGGGCGTCGCCAAACAGTTCCACGAAGTAGCACCAACTCGCCCAATGATTCAAAACATGAAGATACTGAAGGCTAAAGCTGAAAGGCGAAGAACCAGAGCAAACGGCATATCGTCGAGTGCATCGACAATCCCCACTAACTGCGCCGAGTGGTTTTTCACATCACAAATTTTCAAAAAAATTTTAATACCCATTTAAATTTGTAGCTCAGTATCAAGTTGTATCGAATTATTACTGATTTTTAGAATATTTTCAGTTTGATTTCTTAGAGTTTTTGGGAGACACTGTTCTTGAATTTGAAGATTTGCAGGTTTACAATTCCAAGAAATTGTAAGTGGGTCTTGATGAATATTCATCCTTGACGTGTTTAAAGACATTTTTTGTCGTACCCAATTGATGGAAACACTTTTTGGTATCGAGTTCTATCTCTTTATCATGTCTAGCTAAAACCCCAACTCTTGGGGTGTGATTACGTGAATATGGGTTAAATTTATTGTTGGATATTGCTCATTGTTAGTCTATTTGCTGTTCAAATGTGATTTCGTTGAGTAGTTGTGTTTGAACATAATGTCATTGTAGTTGCAAATACGATATCATCTTAGTGTTTTTGGCTTGCTCGAGAGTGAGGTTTTAAATCCAAAACTACTAAATTGATAGCATGTGGTTATTGGGTTGTCGTGGGTTCAGCTCAAGAGACTGACCCCTAGACCTTCTCCCACACATTTATCTTGACAAAGTGAATGGTATAAGGCAAGTGATGTGCTTAATTGCTGTAACTTAATGTTCGAGAGAAACCTAATTGATTCGGGGTAAGTTGTTCTTGAGAAAATTTACCTCCACTAAAGTCTAGTTTAGTTACAAATGTTCAGCAATATACTATTAATATCATTTACTCGGTTGTTTATTTTATCCCATATTCCTATCACATCCCAAGAATCCCGTCTCTCTATCTCGCATCTTTGTATTTTTGCTATTTTTGGTTTATTAAGCGAATACAAACCCCCATTGAAAATTGACATTTGTGTTACTTCTTGATTTAGTATGCTTTTACTCGTAAGTATTTATAGCTATTATTGACTAGAACATAATTTTACTTTTCTATTTGATTCTCAAATACTAACTTCTCCCTTGGGACTCGACCCCAACCCATACGGTTGGGTTATATTACTACACGCGATCGTTGACACTTGAATTGGAAGTAGTGTCTTTGATTACGTCAAACATCAAATTTTCATCACAATAGACTCAATTTGATAATTTGCTAGTAACAACGAGATGGAAAGAGTTCACATATTGCCTATTCAACTTCATTTGGCTTCATGGTAGCCGCACATTCATGTTTGTTTGATTGAGAGCACAATTCAAGTCATCGGTATTGATCATAATTGACACTCAAATTTGCACAAAAACATCTACAATTAAATACACAAGAGGTGGCAAATTTTTTTGGAAGTTCCTAAAAACCGTTTGCAATTAAAATAAGAGTCAAAAGCTCAAGCATCCACAAAAATAGTATTGAAAACATCAATTTCAGCACAAAACCCAATATGTACACAAAATTCAAAATCACAAGAGGTGGATATGGAAATACCTCACCCCACCAAAAATGAAAAGCCATTTGTCCTCAAATGTAATAAAAACAAAAAATACAAAAAGTAAATAAAGATGACAGAGAGGGTGGTAAAGAGAAGTCCTGTCTACGCAATCGCTTCATCTGTCAGGGCATCAATTCCCGATTTAAAATCAACACTGCTAACTCCACTTGAGTAAGCCAAGGGTGTGTCTGCCAAAGACATATGCACAACTGCATCTACCATGGCCTCCTCAGTCTCCGTAAGGCCCTCGTAAGAAACCTCCTCAGCATCTCCTCATCCGTCTCAGCCTAGGACATCTCAGCAGCCACTTTCTCATCTCGAACCTCAACTCCAATGGTAGCCAGAGGCATGTCTGGATCAGCTGGAACATCAGGGATCTCTATTGTCCCAAAAAGCATGGAAATGTCGGTGGACTTCAGATGGTCCACATCTCTCCTTGGTTAAGCAATGACGGCCTTCAGAGCCATCACCTCATCAGTGGCCCCTTGACCCTGCTCACACACCGCTATACGTACCACAAGGGCATCAATCGTAGAGCTCAATGGTGTCACAACATCAGTAAGGGCTCTTTCTATCATTCTAGAAATGGTGGCCTCAAGTCTAGCGACATGTCTATCCGCAGAATGGGCTAGCTTCCCCATCCGTATCAATGCAACTTGAGTGAGCGGGGGTCGAGAGACTGCACCAACAACAACACCAGATCTGGAGGGGAAGGAGAGCAGTAGAAGCACTAGGTGCCGTAGAAGGGGTAGTGCTAGGTATACCAAAAGGCACATGGGCCAGAGTAGGAAATGGTGCCTCTACAGGTAATGCATATGTATCCACAACCAGGGAAGTATCCACCGGTGCTGCCTTCTTCTTCTCCGTCTCATCTTTCAGGTAATACGCCTCAATCCTCCGAATGTCAGTAGAAGATGTGGGAATCACTTCCACATCCTTTTTCTTATCTCTAGGTACTCGAGCTTGCCTGCAAAGCTTGATAATCAATATCGAGAATGGAAGGCAAGTATGTCTCTGCTTGGTCCTCAAAAACATCATTTCGGCAATAATCATCCCCAGATTCAGTCTTGTCCCAGCGATGATGCAACCAAGACAGGCTTCTTTGGCGTGGGGGAAAATTGACTTGTTCTGGTATGGCATGAGAGTACTACTGATAAAGCCAAACCCGAACATAGCAGCGATATTGAGGTCCTTGTTCTCAATGGGTGCTCAAACCTCAAGCCAGTTGGGAGTGTCGTCTGAAAACAGAGGAGCCAACCACTTATTCATGTTTTCTAATATTTGTATCATGATCTTATACTGGCAGTCATCCTTAATTCTCGTTGAAACCCCTAGGACTGCATTTATAGCATCGCTATTCCACTTCACCGTTTTACCTCTGACAACCATAAAGTCAACCGACTTGAATTTGGCTGCCAGCTTCTTCCCTTGTGGCACTAGGGCTCTGTAGGCACTGTAGAATTCTCTAACCCAACTTGGAATGTACGAGCCACGGGGCTTGGAGAATAACTAGAATTTGTGCAACGTCAGGCAACTCATGATCTCTAGATACCTGTCTATGACGCCATCAGTCGACATTCGCTTCTCCTCTATAATGGTACTCAACCCCTCAGTCATCAATCCGTTCATAGACCGTGGGGAAGGACCTTGTACCGGTGGTGCTAGGACCACATCCTGTGCTGGAGCATGTGGAGGAGTAGTGGCTTGGGGAGTCCTGATCTTAGACGAAGCATTTAGCCTCTTAGATCTCAGCTCTGTTCGCTAGGCTAACTGGATCTCATCTTCGGGCTCAGAAGTGGCAGTTTGATGGTCCTCGTACTCCCCCCACAATCTCAGAAGTGGTGAGGTGAGTGGCATATACTCTGTCATTGTTGGAGCTAACCTCCTATGGCGCTGGCCCAGGTGCCTTGCCTTTTCCATTTCCTTTCCCACCTGTGGTAGGAAGTTTGGCTGTCGTTCCTCGGGATGCAGCTGCATCCTCATTCAGTGTGGATCACTTAGCCTTCTTGCGCAACGATATTTGTCTACCAGCCACATTTGGTCTAGCCATTTCTGCAAAAACATCAGAAAGAGTTAGGAATAATTCAAGAAAAATTGCAGAAAATAATTGGAGACAGATGCACCGACCTGGCCGGCGAGTCATCGAATTTCTTTTGCGAGCCACACCAAGCTCGCCAAAAGGATTGTCTAAAAAATTTCCCAAAGAAACATGCATGTCCGCAATTCGATGGTCCTTTCGGAGAATCGTTGACAGCAATTGGCCAACATGGATTATCCCGCCGAATGTTACAGTGCATTTTAGGGGTTAGGGGCGCAGAAAGAATGATCAAGAAAGACTTTCAGCGAGTCGCCAATTGCACTCGGCGAACTCAAGATTCTCGCCGAAAGTTACAGTACCCAAACTTAAAAAATTCCTCAAATTAAAGGCGATATAGGGGGATTCAGTGAACCGCCGAATGGTTCGGTGAGCTCGACCAAATTCGCCAAACTGGCCAACGTGCTTACTTTTGACCCATCTTCCAAATTCAACTCCGCAATCCTCGAAAATAAAATCAAATCATGCACAACTCCAATTAAATTAAAATGCATTACACCCATGCCCCCGGGATACTCAGACTTCTCCCGGTTTGGCCAAATTTGGACATTTGACGACTTTAGCCCTTAGGAATGACGCCAACCGCTCCATCATTTCGAAAAGCACATTATTAGGCACAAATGTGGATTACTTAGACTTCACCTGACTAAACCCAACAACAACAAAACCCAATCCAAAAAGATTTGATCAATTTTAAGAACAAAATTTTCAGGAAATCGACAGTTAGGCATTGTAGGCACGATATTCAAATTAAAACAGGCACACAAGCATATAAATATAGAGCACAGAGGCCTAACACACATCACTAATATCAAAAAAATTGTAAATGAGGAAAAATTTCTAATTACAAGTTCGGGGTTCAGAAAACCAACCTTGTATGCTGAATATTTGTGTTGAAAAGCTAGGCGGCAAAGAATCAAACTACGAACACACAAATGACGCCTACAAAGTAGTACAAAAATGGAAATACAGTTAAATATAGCGTAGGTGTGAGTTTGGGAAGTTGAAAAGCTGGGAATGTGAAATATTTTTAACTTTTGAACTTTTGTCCTTTAAAACCGTCCCAGTTCTTGCCCATTCGGCGACATAAGTTTTGCTTGCCGATACACTCAGCGACACCCCGAGTGGGCACTTACCTCGCCGAGTTTTATAGGACCTCCAGTTAATGTGGGGGTACAAACGACAGACAAAGTTGCAATCGCCGACCTGTTCGGCGACGCGGTATTTGGCTCCTGGGCTCACCATGTTTTACAGACTCCATCTTCTGATTTCTTGAGTCCAACGACGGTCCAAGTCGGGCTCGCCGACCTCTTTGGCGAATCACCGACTGGACATGTAACTCGCCAATCTGCACTTTTCTATCACATTCTACAGTTCAACTTGCTAAGATCGACACACGATTATTTCTAAAACAAAATGAATGCAGTAAAACTTGGGTTGCCTCCCAAGAAGCACCTTAGATAACATTGTGGCACGACGCAATTCCCCATTCAATTTGGATTCATATGGTAGAGACGAAACAACACATGTCCTATTTGGGTCTCTAGTAGCTAAATAGACATGGAATGTGAAGAAGTCATCTGATTCAGCAGTGAGACATTCTCTTTTATCTCACTAAAAACTTTGTCGTGTTCTTCTACTTTGTGAAGAATGAGTGAGAGTATCTCATCTATTTGTCCACCCTCATATTCCTTGAACTTTCTACGCTCATGAGGGGGAATATACCGATCTTTCTTTTTGTACGGTACCTCCAATTCCATAATCTGTATGGCCACAAGATATAGTTAAGTCAACAGTGTGTCCAAAATCTGGTCCTTCTCTATCACCTTGTTGGTCTTGACCATATGATCAAGGAGTTAAGCTGCTATTGTATAGGGTAATCACGTGAGACCACCAGAAGAAATTTGGTCAGCCAATCCCCTGTTCTTTGGACCAAGACCTCTGTAGAAGCAATCCAGTAACATTTTATCTTAGATTCCATTTGTTGGGCATCGCACCAGTAGTGACTTAAATCTCATCCACAACTCATTGATTGACTAACACTCAAATAGCCTGAAACTTAGAATGTTATCCCTAAGGATCATCATTATCAAAGGACGGTGGTCCATTGGGTCATCGTTGCTACATGCTTCTTTCTTCTGTTCTAAACAAGCAACATGAAAACCAAAACTAAAAGTAAGTAGATTCAACTATGACTACAAAGAACAATATTCAACTTAACCAAAGAATCTTAACCAACACCACTCCCCGGCAGCGGCACCATTTTGATCAATAATGTTTCCAAGACACTTAATCTGATTCTAAGCGTCAATGGTCATTAATCAGTATAGCAACCCAACTAAATGAGTTGGGGTCGAATCCCACAGGGAGTGGTACGTGTTTAAGATTGAATAGTAAGGGGAAAACATGTTCGAATCAGTCATAGGAATAGACATTATCGAATAAAGACATCATTTAAATCAGGGGGTGACACAAATGTCAAATGGGGGGTGACACAAATGTCAAATGACATTAGCAGCAAAATAACACAAAAATAACAATAGGGAAAGAGGTTCTTGGGATATGATTCGATTACATCCTATTATTGACAAATTGGTAGTTGCAACTATTAGAAAACAATTGGAAATCAGTGAGTAAGCTAGACTATAGAGGCGATAAACTTTCTCTCGAACAATTTACCCCAAATCAAGTCGATTTCTATCGAACATCGACAAACATACAAAATAAGCACTGCCCACACCTTAGTCCATTCACTTTCTCGAGTTAAATGTGTGGAAAAGGGTTTAAGATTCATTCTCTCGAGCTGAACCCAATACCCACAGACCATCAATCAAATACCTTAATTCTAAGACCACTCTCTCGAGCAAGCCATGAACACAAAGGCAGAATCACATTTACAACTGCAATTCCTAAATTAACCCACAATAAATGATTGAACTCACTTCTAAACAACAATTACACTAACAATTAACAACACCCATTAGCTAAATTTGCCCATAATCACACCCCAAGAATTGGAGTTTTAGCTAGACATTATAAAAAGATAAAAATACATACCAAATTGCATTTCCCTCAATTGGGTACAATTAACTTTGTCTTTACAAAGGTCCAATTTGAAGAATCTCGAAGACCCACTTTCAATTTCTCAAAGGTGAAAAGTTTCAATCCTTTAAAGCTAAGGAAAACTTTCCTCAAAACTTAGAGTTCAAACTCAAAATTAATTCTAAAGATTGGTCAGAATAAAAATTGATATCTAACTTAATGTTTGAAAATGTAGTTATAGTCGCCAAAACTATGCTGCGAAGTGCCATTCGGTGCAGTAAGTCAGGCTCGCTAATTAACTCGGTGAAGCGCCCTTTGATCAATTCCATCACCTTTTGCCTTGGCCTTCAGCATCCTCCAGCTCTGTAACTTTGGGTGATCTAACACTACATCACGTAACCACTCGGCGATCCGCCGACTGCTCCTTTCTCTCGCCGACTTGACTTTCTCCTTCAGGGCTTGGCACACTGGAACTTTAGGCGGTCATGGAAGCCACTGGGCGAGTCGCCAAGTAGACTTGGTGATCACCAGGCTCTTTTTTTTTTCATCTTTCAGCTCGCTTTATTCCTTTTGCAATTTAATGTCCATGCTTTGCTCCTTAATCTATAATCTTGAAAATCAAGGACTTTACATCAGTTATTGGCACAAAATAAGCATTTGAGGACACTAAACCTATACAAATAAATCCCTAAATGAGTCCAAATCTAGGACTCATAAGAAGTCATATTTATGATTCTAACCCTCACGAAAAGCTCTAGTTTTGCCTACTAGTTTCTGGGATGTTACATTCCACATGAACCAAAGCTTTGCCTGTGACCAAGAATGGTCTACAACAGATAACTGACATATCAATATCAATCTCACAATAAAGCACCCCAAAATTAGTGCGAGCTTGAATTTGTCAACCTTTACCAAAACATCATAGACCACGCCAATAATCAGTCATGAAGAGCCTAATGTTTGTTGGCTTTAATTCATCAATCCCAATCTTATTAAATATCATCAACATTATCAAATTTATGCTTGCACAAAGATTTTGCAAAGATCATCATTCTTGAGGATGGTATTCTTCATCATCACCGCATTACATGTTTGTGATATTACAATTGTTTTACAATCTATCACCCTCTTCTTTGTCACCAATTCTTTCATATTTTTTGCATAACCCGGCATTTTGGTCACGGCATCCACCAATGGAATATTTACTTTCAAATCTTTTACTGTCTCCACAAACTTTTTGAATGTTGCTTCCTTAATCTTTGAGGAAAATGAGGCTTTATCTTGATTTCAGGCAATGTGGATGAGGCCTCAACACCGCCTTCCTTCACATTTTACATCGGCTTACCTTCAACCTCTTTTGTTTGTGTCTTACCCATTGCCGTAGGTGAATCATCATCAAAAATCATCCCCTTGAGGATCTACATTATCGGGCATTGTTATTTCTTGAAAATATTTCCCACATCTAGAAACTGTTGCTGAAACTTGGATAACAGACTTCCTTTTTTCATTTACATGAGTCACTGAATTATCATAGGGATTAGCATACACAAAATAAGTTAGCTGCCTCATCTTTTCTTCAAGAAACTTAATGGAGGATGAATGTGAGATTACGGTGGTGGACAAATCTAAAATGTCACTCTTTATTTCTTGCAAAATCATATCAGAGCCCTCCATTTTCTTGAGAATTTTAGTCAACAAGTCATCGGTTGGAGTATTCATCGTATAATGTATATTGAAAGGTGGTACAATTTAGCATCTTCACATTCCCCTTTATGAAAACATTCGTCATTATTTTTGGTCCAACTTTGATTTCTAATAAGTCTTGGATAGCTTCACTGCAAACCCTCAGATTTTCCACCTCTCATGTGAGCCCCATCAACATACATTCTCTGGGACATCTCATTCAATAAATTTTCCCCACCTCCAATAACATGCTCGGATAACATTTCAAGTTGAGCAGTCAATTTAGCAATGCTTTTGTCATGCTCTAAGTTTTTCTCTTATTGTTCCTTAAATATTCCAGAATGTGGAAGTGACACATAATCTTCACTCATGTACCAAGCTTGGTTATTTTTCATCATCTTATCAAGCAACCTTGATGCTTCTACGAATGGTTGCTTAACTATGTTGTCCCAAACAAGATGATCAACCAATACTTTATTTACAACATCAAGACTTTGGTAAAAGTATAGTAACAATAGCTCATCAGGAAAACCATGCTTTTGCATAATAACAACACCCTTTTAAAATGTAACTACGCTTTATGTACGGGTTCTCCATTTAATATTTAATTATTCTGAATATCTTTCCTTAATTTCATTAGTTTAATTAGATGGAGGAATGAACCTTTCAAGGAAAACCCACTCATATAAGTCCTTTTCGAGCACCAATGCGAGATAGAGGCTAAAATCAAGTTGGCCACCTTAATTAATGCTTTATGCACATGGTAACAGATCAAATCTATGATTAAAAGTTATAAAATAGAGCAATTCAACATATTCACTAAGTCAAATTACTATCCAACTCCATAATCACACCCCAAGAGATTGGGGTTTCAGCCATACATCACAAAGTACAGAGAATTTATACCTTTCATAAAATCAATTGTCGGTACCATGAATTTGAGCAATTACAAGCAAGACAACTTCGAATTCAACTTCAATTCATCAAATTCGATATTGAAAAATTAAAAGCCCCAGAAACTAAAAGTGTTCTTCACTAAATAGGAAGTGTTTCTGTATCTAAAATATTCAAAACTATCCCACATTTTTCTACCCCTTTTTCTCTCTCCTATGGCCTATTTATATGTAACCCCCCAAAAAATCTAAGCTAAGACCCGAATCATTTTTTAGCGCCTCGTCTACTCATAAAATTTTAATCGTTCGTTGAAAGAATATTAGTTTGAAATGGTTTATTTTATACTTTCTCATGTGATATAACATCCTTAACAAGTGTATCAAGAGTATCTAATGTTGTCTAGGGTCATAAGGGGCCTCAAACACCAAGCCAAGTTCAAAGCATTCCTATCAACTAAGTTCTTGCATGAGTTTATATGAAGGTAAAATTCAATAACTCATAAATCTTAGCACATAATGAATTAGGTGGCTTACAACCTTCCAAATTAAAGATCTATGAGTCTTCTATCAAACACCACCAAGTTTGCCTTGTTCCGTGTTTGGAGTAAATAGTTACGATTGTTTTAGTAGAACATACCCATGTTGGGAAATTGGGCGAACTCACCTGCTCAATCAGCGATCCACTGAATGGGTTGGCGAATTGCCAATTAGCTCTCTGATTGGTCCCGAAAACCTTAAGTTTATGTCCATCTGGCCGATCTAAAGTTTCAATGGGCGATCCGCTGAGTTTTTATGGTGAGGAGACCTCCAAATCGCCGATTTGGCAGACAAGATTCATTAAAAAGGTTGTTTCCTTGATTTTTATGGTTTTTTTCAGTTTCTAGAAGGTTAATATTGACCTTTTACCCTAAATCATCCTCCCTAACTCCATCTTACAACCTAATAACATTATTATACGTATAACAACTCTTAAATTTCCATATTCACATTCTTCTAAAGATCAAGAACTCCAAGAAAGGGATTTGTCCATTTTCTCAGGATCTAAATTCCCCCAAGTTCAAGATCTCTTTAAGAATCCAAAGGTTTTAATCTTTTCATGCGCTTTCGAATAATTTTAAAAACTATATGTTACATTTTTATCTTTTCATATCACTGAACTACATAGGTCTAAAGGCTAATCATTTTGTTATTGAATATCTTTGTATATACCACTATTTTTAATGGATTCATCTGGATTATTCCATAATTTTTTTAATTAGTTAAAATCAGGTTCAAAGGTTTCATGTGATCGAATCATGTCAATAGAAATCTTAGTTCTTTTAATGGACTTCATCAAAGTAGTATCATTACTTGTCATTTTATTGTTTGTGGTAGTATTTATTAAATATTCTAAATCTTTTACGGATGATAGTGTAGAAAAGAATATTTAAGAGAAAAGAACACCATCCTTGGGCTTCAGTGTCTACTTTGAAGGTTACTTTCAGAATAGTAAATTCTTTGTGTAGTAATTATTGTTACCCTTTTCACTAACATTATTAGATTTTGTTCCTCTAGGCTTGGCGAGGGGAAAATCCCCCAGGTCCGGCTATATGACACATACAGTCTAAGCTAATCCAATAGAAAAGTACGGCTCTGCCAACGTCTAACCGTAGTTAATCGGTTACCCTACTTTAAGGAATAAAACTAAGAACATAAGTGGAAGACGAACAACAACTACCAAACTCCGAACTTATTGTACTGATCGCACCACATTAATAACAGTTGGGTTTATTGGTACATAAAAAAATTGGTGGAATAATTATCTCACGGAGGATAATAGGCAAGGAGTATAAAATGCTACAACTATTAATCAAGTTATTAAGAATCAATCTTTTTGGAAAAACCATAAAAGATCAAATCTTGGAAGATGCCACCACCACCTTAATTTATAATATAGCTAAACATTTTATAGGTGAACCTCAACTCTTTCACGATAGAAGTCTAGAAATATTATCTAATCTATCTTACCCGAAGTTAGATGTGTTGGTATAAACATATGTACCAAAACAAATTTATGATTAGAAAAGACTGTAATCATGACTACGGGAAGGAAAAAATTATTAGTGGCTTACCAATACTATTTGTTGAAAAGGTTAGGATAAATTTAAAAGATAGGTGTGAGGGGAAAATCTTGTATAATTAATTAACCTATGGTGACCTCATAAGTTTCATAAATATTACCAGATTAAATTTATATACGGATATGACATTTAAAAATCAATTGACAAAAGGTAGTAAATTTTTTAAAGACTTTTAGTATACCAAATTATCTGCACCTTCAACTAATGTTTCTAAAAGGGGTAAACACCATCGTAAAAATTATAAGAATAAACATGACAAACCTCATAATTACAAAAAAAATCTAGAAAATCTAAATTACATAATAAAAGTAATATCCACACTGATACGTGTTGGAACTGCGGAAAAACTAGACACCATGCTAGTGATTGTCAGGTCCCTAATAAAAGTAAGGATAAGATA
Organism: Solanum stenotomum; assembly: GCF_019186545.1. Taxonomy (NCBI): domain Eukaryota; kingdom Viridiplantae; phylum Streptophyta; class Magnoliopsida; order Solanales; family Solanaceae; genus Solanum; species Solanum stenotomum. Next base: position 33,641,028 of record NC_064286.1, on the reverse strand, counting down.
AATATGTTAAAACAAAAAGATGAAGTAAAAAATAAATTATATTAAATCCTTGATAAAAATCAAACTAGTTCTTCTTTCGAAAGGAGTCCTAATGAAGATGACCAACTTAATATGATATATAGTTAAGACAATAATAATTCAACGAACTTTGGATCTGGTGGTGAAATTTGCACCCGACAAGATAACTCCATACATGTCACTACCAGCAGTAGTAAAGAAGTTTTCTTCGAAATAGTTGAGCATATCGAAGATCTAGCGCTGACTAATCTAACTTATTAAGTTATATATTTACATGTATGCATACACTAATACACAATTTTTGTTACACGTAGCTACTAAATATTACACATTACTGATAATGACTACACGTGGTTGATAATTTATTCAAGGTAGCTGGAAAAAAGTACACATAGATTTTGTGGAATCTGTTGCATGTATATCCTTGTTGAAAATATATTTTTTCTGAAAATAGTCTTGGAAATATGTATCTTCTTATTGGTTGGACCTTTGTCATTTTGTGTCATAGACTTTTTGTCCCTACAAGGTCCACCCGCTTCTCTTGAATTCCGAGTTCTTGAGTTACTAATTATTGAATTCTAGTTCCTATTATTGAGTTGCTATATCTTGCATTGAGATTCGTGAGTTGATTGGTCATGTCAATTTTTCAACATTAATCCTATTTTCTATGTATTCATTGAGTTCTCGTTGAGAATCTTTTAAACAAAAATATATTTGTTTAAACTGAGTTTTGAGAAAATCAAGAGGAGTTTTAGAAAGAGTTTAACCAAGATTTAAGCATAAAGAAACAAAGTATTTCCCAAATGTTTCATTTTTACATGAAGAAAGACAATATTACTTTGATAAAAGTGAAAAAACAGCTTTAAGAAAGATTGAGTATAGAACAGTTACATCGTAAAGAGGCCCATTTTTAGTAATTATCTCAACCCATAATGTATTTTTACATTGAGTAAACAAATACCATTTTTTCTAAATGTGCAATGAGTTTCAGAGATATTCCAGCGCAGTTACCTCTTTTAAGAGGATAGTTTGAGCAATTATCTCAAACCATAGAAATAGTATTTTTTATACATTTGAGAAACAATATATTATTGGGAGAAGTATTGAACACCGGTTTAGGTGAGAGTTCAGACAACTCACAGCCCTATAAACCATGTCTTGCCAATATGGGTACATGATCATACTTTCAAGATAAATTTTCATTGCTTTTTGAATCCACTTAGTTGAAATGTTCTAAATGTCGACATGATATAGGACAACTCTGGCAGCGGGGTCAAGACGTTATCATCACATAGCTTAGTGATGATTGTTGGTTAGAAAAAGTCCTAATAGAGTTAATGTGTATTTTTATTCATCACTTATTTTGTTGAGTTCAAAAATGAGAAAGTATTTTCTAAAGCTTTAAATGATTTAACTTCTTTATTTCTTTACATTAAGATTAATTATATTGTTACCTATTGCATTCCTTTCATTCAGTTGTTTCTCCTCGCTAGGTTACATACTCGTTCATTCAAATGTATTGATATCATTAGACCTATTGTTTGGAGGTATTGTGGGTATTGTCGAGATATCTATCTTTAACATTAGAGGCTTCATAGATAGATAGACTCGAGAAGTATCTTAGAAAATTCTTTCATTTAAAGATGTTTTGGAAATTATTATTATTATTGCAATGAGTACTTTCAGACATCTTATTGAGTTTTACATTTCTATTTTAAAGCCTATTCTCGATTGAGTAAATCTTCTGCTAACTAGTCAGCCAGGGCAAATATTCGCTTAGTGACCAACAATGGTTCTCGAGTGCTGGCCACGTACAGGATGTAGGCTCGGGGAGTAAAAAAATTGGTATCAGAGCACAAAGTTCAAGTGTCCTAGGGTGTCTATGATGTTGTGGTAGTAGGATCTTATTTATGGTTATGAGGGCCCCATTTCTATAAATCAGGGACTATAGACATTTAAGAAAAGCTTCCCTTATTTCATACTCTAAATCTTGCAATAGAACTCTGTCATGAGAAACTTATTCAAACATATGCATTACACAAATTTAGTTGACTACCCCTCATACTAAAGGTGGTTGAAAAGCAAAGCCCAGATTCTTATTAATATGGTTATCTCAACAATAGTGTTCAGAAAGAAAAGAGATTGCACAGGGCTTGAGAGAAGCCAATTAGTGTGCATTAAGTGTGTTGATTCAAAAAAATGCATCTTTCTTTAGATGACTTGTGCATTCGAGCTAAAAGCAAGATGTGCTCTTAGATTCTCTTCATAAAACCTTGTTTCAGGTGATGCCCATTATGAGGGGAGTGTGTTTTTGAGAGCTTGGATAGTATTATCACCTGTAAGATAGTATGAGATGAAATGTTATGAGCAGTAGTAGTACAAGTGCTCAGAGTTATAAGTATGCATTTGTGTAACGACCCAAGAGCACCCCCTAGTCGTTACATGCGTATTTTACCTCTCGGAGTCTTGTTTATGGGGAGATTCATTCTCTCTAAAGTTTCAATATTTTTCTTTATATTAGTTTTAATTTGATATAATAATATTTTTATTTTTAGTATAAGTTTTTTGTTATCTGATCTATCAACTATATGATTTGCAAATTGTAAGCTTTCGAATGACGCCCTAATCACCTTCATAACCCAACAGATAGCTCATTTAACTTTCTTCGATAAGGATTCTCATGTCGTTCCAGCTCCATCCTTTTCTAAGTCTATCATTTCACTCAAGAAGGGAACATCGCCCTAAGGCCCATCCTTCAAGGTTATACATTTACTTAGGCAAGCTAGACATATGATAGGGCACCATTTCTTAGTTCTATCGATTCAAGTCTTGGCCTAGAATTCCTCTTTAAGCATTTATAGAAAGGGCACCATTTCTTAGTTCTAGCGCACTTCATACATTCATGCATTCAAGACTTTAAGTAACAAGAAGAGACACTTTAGTCTACTAATGAAGTCACAACATTATCATTTGAGGACACTTCATAATCGAACATTATCACATATATACATCATGAGAAATCATACTTTAAATCGCAATGCTATTCACTTTACATAGGATCATCTCAAGATCACATAAACTCATTCACATCATATCTTCACATATATCTACACATAAAACTTTACATATAGTTTCATATAGGACTTTACATATACCCTCATATAGAACTTTAGATATAGATTCATTTATATATAATAACACAACAATACAACAATACTCTTGTAATGCCCTTCATGGAGACAATCATAATTCAAAAGCAACAAGCAACACTTACACCAAAGGTGGATCGAACCTAAGAAACAATTATAGCAATATTAATAAATCAAGCCATCTTACCACCTTTCAAAGGCCATAAGCCACAATACTCAATTCCATGCCAATTATACAATATTCATCAAGTTAGGTCAACTTACCCTCTTTCCATAGCTATCTAAATCATCCTCATATTCCGACAATTAACAATACAATAACAATGATAATAACAACATTCAACTATACAAGCTAAGCTATATAATATCCAATAACCAACATAAAGGCTAAATCCCAATTTATGACCATTCAAGGCTACTACCTCAGATTATACAATTCAATACCAATTTCCAGCAATTCAACATAACTAAGATCATATAAGAACAGCCCACATCAAACCACTCAATAATCCTTCATCAATTACTCTAAATCAATAAACCCACTTTAGGCCAAATTCAAAGATTTTGAGAAGACATGGGTTCACAAAGATTCCTTCTTAAAACAATTAATAATCATTAATAACAACATGGAACATCATTTAAAATTATTTAATGCAAGAACCCATGCTTAGAATTTGAAATAGGGTTTTGTGTATTTGAAAAACCTTGAAAACCTTTTGATTGGGCTCCTTGAAAGAAAGAATAATCAAGGATAAAGGATCCTCATACCTTAATCATGAAGAACCAAACGAAATTGAAGAATAAATCAGTAGCCACCATCAACCCTAGCTCTATCTTTCACCTTGAGCTTCCATGGCGTTTTTGAGATAGTTTTGAGAGAGGGAGGGTTTTGGTTTAGGAAATGACTTTAAAATTGACTTTAAATGTTTAAATATACTAAAAAACACTTAAAACAATAACCCAAGGTACTCAAACTACCCCTCACTTAGTTGGACCTTTTTAAACAAGTCAACCTTGAGTTTTATTTTCGTAGATTTCGTCGGGGCACAGGTTCGCGATGCGAAGGTGTTCCCACCAGTTTCATAAATAAAAAACTGAGACAGTAGAGTCCGCGACATGTCAGCGACGCGTACCAAACATTTGGCCCTTGGTGGAGCTAGTCCGCGATGCGGACATGCTTCCTCCAAGCATAACTTTAAGCTGCCTTGGCAAATTGCTTGGCCAAGGTTGGGGTCCTCCTCAGGGACCCTTAGGGTGGCCCCTGGGGTGTCGTAATCGAACGTTTTGACCCTAAAAACATTTATTAAGACACTAGGGTCACCTCCACTGACTTTAGATTCCAAACACCACATAAAAACATGAACAACATACTAGAACACACTAGCACGTAAAAGACTAGTTTCTGAACGTCTTGGTCGTCCCTTGACGTTTGATTTCCAAACTCTTTAAACTGACTAAAAAGGCTATTCTTCATTATTTTAACAAGTTATTAATGCATAAAACCCATGTGAGGCTCTAGTTTATCCTACTTCATTTTGATAGGGCCCATCCTTCAAGGTTATACAAAGAAAGACATTATAGAGAGAAACTCCATGGCACAACTAAAACAATGGAGAAGTGAAACTTTCTTAGCACCCAATAGCCTCCTATTCATAATGTGGCACGCTTAACATTATGAATAAGACTCTTCTAGATATTGTTATGAGACAACCTAAGACCATACTGGTAACCTTATGCTCTGATACCACGTTTATAACAACTCGAGAGCACCCCCTAGCCGTTACATGCGTACTCGACCCCTCGGAGGTGTCATACAAGCCTTAGCATTCATTCATCGCATAGATCATAAAAGTCACTGAGAATTTAAAAACTTTCCTTACAAAGAAGACATTTCATTAAAAATAGGCGAAAGACTTTTTAGACTTTATACATGATGTCTCAAAACCATCTAATACTTGAATATAACAATGGGACTAAGCCAATACAAGACTTAAACACAATACTACAAAAAACATCAAAAGGAACATGTAGGGTATTGTCCTCGAATCTATGAGGACTCACCAAGTCTTCATCGTCAACACATAGAAACCTATCAAGTAGCCATGACATGTCACCATCTCCCAATCCCTACACTTTAGTCAAAAAGGGAAAGAAAGGGGATAGCACAATTAAGTACTAAGTATGGACACCATGCAAAAACATGCTTCAATAGACATCTACGAGAATATATGCTCTCATAACATTTTTGATAAAACTTTCACTTCACAAGTATAAGAGATATAATACAAGTCAACATTCGCATATAAGACCATAGCCAACCATACACATACTCAACATATCCATATCCAACCCATGCTTAACTTTAGAAGAGCACATGTCATTTCATTACCATAGGACCACTACCTAATATAACCTTAAGACACGCTTGGGTGAGACAAGAAGTGACTGCCCATACAACCTCTTCAAGCACACTTAAGTGTTCCTCAAGAATACCTTAGATAAGGACATTTCCTTTAAAACATAACATCAATAGACCAACATTCTTTAAGAAACCACTTAGGAGGACTTCAAGCACATAAGGGGACTTTCACATATTAGTCGTTAGACTTAGGGAACTCACTTTAGTATCTTCAAAGCCTACTCGTGCCATGTGTAGATAGCATCCCATACACGTTGTAGAACCTATACAATAACTATAGTGCACATCCCACATGATAGGGATAGGCATAATCGACATAGACCATACTAGCTAGGCATGGACTCCGGACTCTATCCTACTCCGTGGAGGTTGTTCTACTTGCCAAGGGTAGAACTAGTAAGCCATCCATGTAGGCACATGGTTTGGGAGATGTCCAAGGAAGTTCATTGTGCCTAATCTCATACCCAACTAGGCCACCTTCCTAACCATATCCACTCGGTGCTAGCCTTGTTTCCCATAGAATATTCAATCACATATGTACTAGAGAGGGTTCCTTTTCTAGTTCAACCAACTCATAGTACCTTTTCCCAAAAAAGGCCCAATTTCTCAGTCATAGCCAATCAAGGTTCATAAGGATATCTTATTTAACTTTCTTAGAAAAGGATTCTCATGTCGTTCTGGCTCCATCCTTCTCTAAGTCTATCATTTCACTCAAGAAGGGAACATCAACCTAAGGCCCATACTTCAAGGTTATACATTTACTTAGGCAAGCTAAACTTATGAAAGGGCACCATTTCTCAGTTCTGCCGATTCAATTCTTGGCCTAGAATTCCTCTTTAGCATTTATAGAAAGGGCACTATTTCTTAGTTCTAGCGCACTTCACACATTCATGCATTCAAGACTTTAAGTAACAAGAAGAGACACTTTAGTCAATTAATCAAGTCACAACATTATCATTTGAGAAAACTTCATAATCCAACATCATCACATATATACATCATGAGAAATCATACTTTAAAACACAATGTTATCCACTTTACATAGGATCATGTCAAAATCACATTAACTCATTCACATCATATCTTTATATATATCTTCATATAAAACTTTACATATAGTTTCATATAGGACTTTACATATACCCTCATATAGAACTTTACATATAGATTCATTTATATATAATAACACAACAATACAACAATGCTCATGTAATGCCCTTCATGGCGACAATCATAATTCAAAAGCAACAAGCAACACCTCCACCAAAGGTGGATCCAACCTAAGAAACAATTATAGCAATATTAATAAATCAAGCCATCTTACCACCTTTCAAAGGACATAAGACACAATACTCAATTCCATGCCAATTATACAATATTCCTTAAGTTTGGTCAACTTACCCTATTTCCATAGCTATCTTCATCATCCTCATATTCCAACAATTAACAATACAATAACAATGATAATAACAACTTTCAACTATACAAGCTAAGCTATACAATATCTAATAACCAACATAAAGGCTAAATCTCAATTTATGACCATTCAAGGCTACTACCTCACATTATACAATTCAATAACCATTTCTAGCAATTCAACATAGCTAAGATCATATAAGAACAGCCCACATCAAACCACTCAATAATCCTTCATCAATTACTCTAAATCAATAGACCCACTTTAGGCTAAATTTAAAGAATTTGAGAAGACATGGGTTCACAAAGATTCCTTCTTAAAACCATCAATAATCATTAATAACAACATGAAACATCATTTAAAATTATTTAATGCAAGAACCCATGCTTAGAATTCGAAATAGGGTTTTGTCTATTTGAAAAACCTTGCAAACCTTTTGATTGGGTTCCTTGAAAAAATAATAATCAAGGATAAAGGATCCACATACCCTAATCATCAAGAACCAAACGAAATTAAAGAAGAAATCAGTAGCCACCATCAACCCTAGCTCCATATTTCACCTTGAGCTTCCATGGGGTTTCTGAGAGAGTTTTGAGAGAGGGAGGGTTTAGAATTTAGGAGAATGACTTTAAAATAGACTTTAAATGTTTATATATACTTAAAAACACTTAAAACTATAACCCAAGGTACCCAAACTACCCCTCACTTAGTTGGACCTTTTTAAACAAGTCAAACTTGAGTTTTATTTTTGTAGATTTCGATGGGGTACAGATTTGCGACGCAGAGGTGTTCCCACCAGTTTCATAAATTAAAATTCGAGACAGTAGAGTCCGCGACATGTCCGCAACGCAGACCAAACATTTGGCCCTTGGTGGAGCTAGTCCGTGGCGCGGACATGCTCCCCCCAAGCACAACTTCAAGCTGCGTTGGTAGCTTGCTTGGCCAAGGTTGGGGTCCTCCTTAGGGACCCTTAGGGTGGCTCTCGGGGTATCGTAACCAAACTTTTAAACCCTCAAAGCATTTATTATGACAGTAGGTCACCTCCACTGATTTTAGACTCCAAACAACACATAAAAACATGAACAACATACTAGAAAACACCAACACGTAAAAGACTAGTTTCTGAACGTCTTGGTCGTCCTTTGACGTTTGATTTCCAAACTCTTTAAACTGACTAAAAAGGCTATTCTTCATTATATTAACAAGTTATTAATGCATAAAACCCATGTGAGGATCTACTTTATCCTACTTAATTTTGAGGGGTGTTACAATTTGAATGTGTAGTAACCTAATGAAATGGGGACATATATTGAGTAAAGTGTATAGTTGTAGTCATGTACCCAATAAGCCATTAATGATGAGTTTTCCCTTATGTGTAGGCTAAGGAATAATAATTTTATGTGGATTTCATGATACAAGGTAGAGGAATAGTTACCATTCAGGATAAGTTCGAGTATAATTTAACTAGAAGAGAGTTTATGTCAATGTAACTCTTCATTAGTGAAGGCCAAGTATGGATATTTAATAAAAGAACAGAGTATTCATGAGGTGATAGATGTAATCTAGGCTTATGATTTTGAAAGGAGAGCACCTTTATATTTATAGATTTATAGAATTGATTAGGAAATAATGTGTAGTGAATTTGTAAATTGTGCTTAGGTTGTGAAAAAAGTTGTGATGATAAACTATAAATAGGTAGATTGGGAGATAATGATTGACTAGTTGTCATGAGGTATTAGTGGGTGATGATGTTAGTATTGAAATTTGATCTGGTAGGTTTGACATAATGTAGGTGAACAATTTAATTAAAAACTGTGGTATTATGACCCTTAGCTGAGAGCAATGAAGTATGGCTACGTCATTAGATTAACAAGAGCATTAAGAAGTGTACCTAAGATCGTATATAGTCAGACGAGGTTCCAATTAAGCTTATGGTTTGTTCTTTCATGAGTGCTTAGATAGTTTTTTCAAGTTGTCGGTGTGGAATAGGCTGATGTGAGCATTATTTATTGCCCTTTAGAAGTTGGTCGAACGGATCATATATAGCCAATGATGAGCCTATTAAATATATTTCGAGTTTCCTCTAGTTGGGTAGATTGTGAACATAGAAAGATGGCATTAACAAACTAAGAAGGATAAGTCAGACTATTAAGAATTAGACCAAGTGACTTTATTAGCCATTGAGAAGAGGTTAAGAGAATCATCTAAGAAAGAGGTCTTTGAAGGAATCATAGTATCTACATATGGAGAGCCCATAGCCATGATATTAGATTTTCCCGAGTATTAGAGCTAATGAATGTAGAATAATATAGAGATGATGGAATAGATCCATAACTTTAATGTGTCAGCTTCAACCTAAGGGGGAGATGATAAGATGAGAAACTAAGTCAAGTGTGAATAATCATACAACAATGTGTTTCTATAGAGTTATCGTGTTATATCAATCCATTCACACTCTAGTTTATTCCTCAAAATTTGGTTGTTACTAAATCGTATTGATGTCCCCAATATAAGAATTGTGTTCATGACTTATGCCCATACACTTCAGACAAATTCACATTTATGCTCAGTCCCCAAAATGAGAGGTAAAGTCTTTAGCTCATTGATCTCAAACTTACTCCATAAAGTTATGCATATCAACCTCTCATAGTAAGCTCAATCTCATGAATTCATGATTTATTCTCAATAGTTAGCAACATAATGTTATGTCATACATATTCTTATATTAGAATTCTCGAATGAATCTGTTTATGTTCTTTCGCCCTAAATCTATTTTAGTGATCGTTTTTAGTTAGAGAGTGATGTTGATGATAGTAGTTAAGTAAAGATAGAAGAAGAAGGTTAATGTTTCTTATATTGGTAGTGATAGTATGCTTATTCCATCTTAAGTTATAAAGGTGGAGGAAGGATGAGATGAAGTTTTACTATGAGTAATAGTTAGATGACAGTAGTTAGTCAATTCATTGTAGTAATGCCTGAAATTTCAAATCGTAGAGATGACGAGAGAATGAGAAATTCATAGAAATATTAGTTAGTAAGAGTCCACGGATGAGTTTAGTTCTAGGTTTGAATTAGGTGTTGACAACAAGTGGATGAATGCATAATGCATTAGGTGGTTCTTGATTAGGGATCGAGGTTGGTTGAATGCGGTGGTAAAGAGTAGTATTCTTTGAATGAGATTCTCTATAGATGTTTAAAACCTGAATGATGTGGTTTAGATTATTATAAGCATCTCATGTTTAGCACCTTGTCATTTAGAGTTAGGCTTTGACATAGTAAGAGCAACCAGTTCAACTTAGACCTTGGTAAGAGTACCTATAAGATCTTGTAGGAGATGAGTTGTAGCTAATGAGGTGCGGTATTCATAAAGGAGAGCATGGTTTAGAGGTCTTTTTAGGCTTGAAAGCTAGCGATGGTATTGCTTAAGGCATAGTAGTAATATTTTTACTTCGTGCCCAGATACCCTTGTTTTATGTCAAATAACTTTAGATAGAGTGTTGGCGATATTCATACTCATATAGTTTGTTACTTATGTGCTATAAAAATTTCTAAACTCTTAGTATGAAATCGTTCTGCCTATTCTAGTAGGAAAGTTCAAAAGTTAGAAAGATAGTAAGAGCAAATATTTTCCCTTTCCATGCTCATTTAAGCTATCATTTGAGGAAGAATGATCCCTAGATGGAAATATTGTAACACCCCAAAAATTTCTAAGCTAAGACCTGAATCATTTTGTAGCACCTCGCAAATCTACTCTTAATTGTTCGTCATAAGTATATGAGTTTGAACCAGGTTATTTTCTACTTTATCATGTGTTATAAAATTCTTACCAAGTGTATCAAGAATATCTAAAGTGATCAAGGGTCATAAGGAACCTCAAAAACCAAGCCAAGTTAATAACATTCCTATTGGCTAAGTTCTCGTGAGTTCATATAAAGGTCAAATTCATAAATTGATAGCTCTCAGTATTATAATTAATTAGGTGGCTTACGACCTGCAAAATTAAAGGTCTGTGAGTCTTCTTTCCAATGCACCCAATTTTGTCTTATTCCATGTTTGGAGTAAAAAGTTATGATTGTTTTACTAGAATATACCTAGGCTGGGAAATTGGTCTAACTCACCTTCTCAATCGGTGATCCGCCAATGGAGTTTGCCAATGGCCGAATAAGCTAGTCAAATAGTCCCGAAAACCTTAAGCTTCTATCCATTTGGGCGATCTAAAGTCCCAATAGGCAATCCGCTCAGTATTTTTGGAGAGGAGACCTCCGGATCGCTAATTTGGCCTACAAGATTCATTAAAGGGTTGTTATCCTTGAATTTTTATGGTTTGTTTAAGTTTCTAGAAGGGTATTATTGATATTTTACCCTAAATCAATTCCCCTAAGTCCATATTACAACCTTATAACATCATTATACGTATAACAACTCTCAAAATCCTCAATTCACATTATTACGAAGATCAAAAACTCAAAGAAAGGGATTTCTTTATTTTCTCAAGATCTGCAGGCCCCAAGTTCATGATTCTCTTTATGAATCCTAAGGTTTTAAATCCAAAGTTCTTCTCTACCCTTCATCTATAAGAAAGTCGCAATAAAGACAAAATCTAGGGTTTCAAGTGTTTCAATCAAGGTTTTCTTCAAAGATCTTCAACAACTTTGTTCATCAAAGTATGCAAGCCTATCATAGTGTTGGACAAGTTCTTCCTCACGCCGTACATCTACTTTTGATATCTGTAACAGAGTAATCTAAGGTTCTAGACTTAGTTCTGAGTTCTTCAGTTAATTATTATTGAATTCCATTTCCTATTATTGAGTTGATATATCTTGCATTGAGATTCTTGAGTTGATTGCTCATGCCTATTGATTTATCATGAACCAAATTTTCTGAGTATTCATTGAGTTCTTATTGAGAATCTTTAAAACAAAACGTTATTGTTTAAACGTGAGTATTCAGAAAGTAAAGAGGATTTTGAGAAAGAGATTAACGTAGATTTAAGCAAGAGTATAAGAGAACTAAGTATTTCCAAAATGTTTCATTTTCACATGAAGAAAGAGAATATTATTTTGAGAAAAGTAAAAATAGTTTTCAGAAATATTAAGTATAGAGAAATTACCACTTAAAGAGGCCCCTTTTGAGTAATTATCTCAACCTACAATGTAATTTTACATTGAACAAAGAGAAACCATGTCTTCTAAATGAGAAATAAGTTTATGAAATATTTTAGAGCAGTTACCTCTTTTAAGAGGATATTTTGAGAGATTATCTCAAATTAGAGAAAGAGTATGTTTTATATGATTGAGCAAGAGTATAAATTATTGGGAGTAGTATTGAGCACTAATATCGGAGTTTAGACAACTAACCATCCCCAAAAACCATGTATTTCCAACATGGGCACATGATCCGAATTTTTAGATGAATCCTTATTGCTTAGTAATCCACTTAGTCAAGAGACTTTATGTCACACATCGAGGCTACCGCCAAGATGTGGACATGGGAACTAGGATCACGAGTGACCCCAAGCTAACCCTGCTGGCATATTATGAGCATACTAAATAAACTGAAGTAAAGAAAAACTGTGCGGAAGCTAAATCATAAGATAAAATTAAATGAAATGTTGGGGAATACCCATACTATCTGAATATATAAGAAAATTGAGAGATTAACAACAACTGAAAATTCAAACTCGAAAACTAAAGCTGAAATTAACTATGTTTGAAATATGGCTCTACTAATTAGAAATGTTGAGACATGCCCCATCTAGATCTAACAAATACTAAAAACTAAAGACTATAAGCAAAGGAAACATGTTGGTCGTCCTCTGAGAATGAGGACTCACCACTGATACTGCTGAGCTGAAGATCAAGAACCGATCTATGCGTGATTTGGAAGTAGAACATGCGTCAGTACTTGAAAGGTACTAGCATGTAGGATAGAGTAAAGAAGATTAAAAACATAACTGAACCAAACCATATAAATGTGCAATGATATAAGATGAGCATGATACTATACTGAGAATACTGTACATGAAATAACTGAATGCAAAAGCCAAGTTTATAACATGCTGAGACTGAAATCTGACACTATCTAATAACATGGTCAATTAAATAGATTCTGACTATAAGAAAGTTACTAATAACAGACAAAAAACCACATGAGCTAAATGTGGAGTACGATGTATACACCATATCGAGAGGACCCAATATACCCTGCAGGAGGAATAGAGGCATGATTGACGTGATCACTAAAATGATTCCCACAGAGGGAACTTACAACCTATGGTCACGTAGTTCTGAGACTATGAGGGTGACTGACCCTAGACCAACTCGGTATTAAGCTACTCCCAATTGATTATGTAATTAACAACTTGTGACTAAATTTCTGTAATATTGGATATCTCAAAATACTGACATGCTAACTGAAAATGTAACGTTAATGTACTGATAATACAACATTTAAATCTGGAGCATGGATATCTGAAATAACAAACCTAGCATGTGTAAATCATGAAGTAAAAGAACTACTTAGCTAGGGTTCTAAATTTAAGAAAGAATCAACACAAAATGATACTAAACTCATGACAATATGATTTGGATCATTCTAACAGCTAAACCCAACAATTTTTAACATTCAAGAAACCCAAGGTCTAGATAATATCAAGGGAATCAAGATTCTGACCGAAATCTAAGGACCTAATGTGTGAAAGGAACCCACTAGTGACGAATTCCACAGAAAAATCTTTCAATTTCAGGGCTGGAACTGATGAAACCTTGCTGCGTTCTTGGAGAGGGTTTGGTCAACTCTTTCTCCTTCTGCGTTCTAAGATTTCTAAGGTTTTGGTGAATGATCTGAATTAGGTAAGTTCTAATTATGTTTCAAGTCTAAAACTGACCATAAATATGTATTTTAGGGGTTAAACAACATAGTTTAGGGGTCCAACACATAGGGAAAAGACCCTGACTTGAAAGCTATTGGGGAAAACCGACGGACTGACAGACGGTCCGTCCTGGTCAACCCTCGTTTGGCATCAGGGACTGCATTCTGGGGTCTCGATCCACGGACCAGGACCACGACTCGTGGTCTGAACTATGGTCCGTAGGTCCGGCGGTGGGTCGACCCTTAGAATAATTTTTCTTGGATTTCCGAGGAGGGCTGTAGGTGGCTACCCACGGACCACCAGAATGGACCGTGGGTCACAATACAGTCAATGGGTTGCACCTGCAACTTCAGAAAATCTGCATTTTGGTAGTTCTAGCATATAGGGTGTTACATTTTCTCCCCTTTGGGAAAATTCTTCCTTCAATGAAGACTAAATTAGCTTAAATGGAGGGAAAGAGCTACAAAACCTACCATTTAACATTGGAAACTAGATTCTGACTGAACAAAGTTTCAAGGACATTCAAATACGATGAAAATGCAAGTACAAACGAAAGGAAGATGATAGTAAGATTGAATCTGCGCATGAATGACTGAAAAACTAAAGAGGAACTATTACCTCAAGATGGAATGGAATCAGAAGGAAAGAGGGTGGGGTACTTTGCCTTCATGGCTGCTTCTCCTTCCCAAGTAGCTCCTTCTACGGACTGACTGCTCCCTAAAACCTTAACTGAAGCAACTTCTTTGTTTCTCAACCTTCAAACATGACGATTAAGAATCTCAAGTGGCACATCCTCATAAGTGAGACTATCCTTAACAGCCACACTTTCTAAAGGTACAATAGATGCTGGATCACCCACACACTTCTTCAACAAAGAACTGTGAAAAAATGGATGCACTGCTTCCAGTTCTACTCGTAGCTCTAACTCATAAGCCACTTTACCAATTTTGTCAAGATCTTGTAAGGTCCTACATATCTAGAATTGGGCTTCCCTTTCTTGCCAAATCTCATCACCCCCTTCATAGGTGACACTTTCAGAAAAACCCATCACTAACTTGGAACTCTAAGTCCATTCTCCTTTAATCTGCATATGACTTCTGGCGACTTTGAGTGTCTTAAGTCTATCTCTAATGAATTGCACTTTATCCATAGCATGATGAACTCAATCTAGACCTATCAAGGCTGCTTCACCTACTTCAAACCAAACAACTGGGGATCTACATCTACACCCATACAATGCCTCATTTGGGGCCATCTGAATCCTGGAATAATAGTTATTATTGTAGGCGAATTCTATAAGAAGAAGGTGATCATCCCAATTACCTTTGAAATTGATCACACAAGCTTTCAACATGTCCTCTAAGGTCTGAACTGTACGCTTTGCCTGACCATCAATCTGTAGATAAAATGATGTGCTAAGATTAACTTGAGTACCAATATCTTTTTGAAATGACATCTAGAAATGAGAGGTAAACTAAGGACCTCTATCTGATATGATAAATAAAGGAACCCCATGCAACCTGACTATCTCATTAATGTAAAGCTTGGCATAGTCCTCCGCCGAGACTATAGTCTAAATAGCCAAAAAGGGTGCAGACTTAGTGACTCTATCAACTATCATCAAAATGGAGTCATGTTGTCTGTGAGTACGAGGTAAACCCATAATAAAGTCCATGTTTATCACTTTCCACTTCCAACTAGGAATGTTGATCTCCTGAGTCATACCTCCTGGTTTTTGATGTTCTACTTTCACTTGCTGGCAATTAGGGAACTTAGCCACAAAATCCGCTATATCCCTTTTCATACCATTCTACCAAAGGACTTCCCACATATCACGGTACATTTTTGTGGTGCCTGGATGAATAGAATATCTGGAGTTATGGGCTTCAGCAAGAATCTGTTGTCTCAGCTCACCCACCCTTGGAACACATAAGCGATCCTGGTAGCGAAGAACTTCATCTTCCCCTTGGAAGAAAACCTCAACTCTTTGTTGATTAACTACTCCCTTTAGTTGAGGCAATATCGGATTACTGTCTTGCTTTTCCTTAACCTCCACTACCAATGAAGATTCTGCCCCATTCTGAACTATTACACAACCATCTGATATGTTCATGAGGCAAACTCCCAAGCGAGCAAGCCTGTGAAAATCTTTTGCTAGTTCTTTTCTTTCTTCCTAAACATATGCTACACTACCCATATATAGTATACTAAGAGAATCTGCTACTACATTGGCCTTACCAGGATGGTAATGCACACTCATATTATAATCCTGGAGGAATTCAACCCATCTCGGGTTGTGAAGATTCAACTCTTTCTGGGTAAATACATACTCAAGGCTTTTATGGTATGTGAAAACATCTACGTGAACACCATAAAAGAAATGTCTCCCAATCTTATGTGCAGACACCACAGATACAAGCTCGAGGTCATGAGTTGGCTAATTATTCTCATGCACCTTAAGTTGTCTAGAAGTATAAGTTATGACCTTATCTCGCTGCATCAACACACAACCTAGGCCGACTCTGGATGCATAACAATAGATCACATAATCGTTTGAACCCTCTGGTAGAGTCAAAACTGGAGTTGCAGTCAACCTAGTTTTTACTTCTGCGAAGGTTTTCTCACAATCATCTGACCACTGAAACGTAACCTTTTCCTGAGTCCACTTAGGCAATGGAGAGGCTATGGATGAAAATCCTTCCACAAACCTTCTATAATAAGCAGCTAGACCCAAGAAAGTTCTGATATCTATTAAAGAGGTAGGTCTTGGCCATTATTTCACTACTTCTATTTTCTGGGAATCCACTTAGATTCCTTCGCTAGACATAATATGACCAAGGGAAGCAACATATTGCAACCAAAACTCATATTAGCTAAACATAGCGAATAACTGGCGATCTTTGAGAGTTTGCAGGACAACCCTCAAATGATTCGTATGCTCTTCTTCATTCCTAGAATAAATGAGAATATCATCAATAAAGACGATAACAAACAAGTTCAGATATTGCTTGAACACTCTTTTCATCAAATCCATGAAAGTTATAAGAGCATTGGTTAGTCAAAATGATATAACTACAAATTCATAATGACCGTACAAAGTTCTAAAGGCTGTCATCGGAATGTCACTATCTCTGACTCTGAGCTGATGGTAATCAGATCTTAGGTCTATTTTCGAAAAATGAGTAGCACCCTGAAGTTGGTCAAAAAAGTCATTAATCCTGGGGATGGGATACTTATTCTTAATTGTGACTTTGTTCAACTGCCGATAGTCAATAGACATCCTGAGAGAACCATCTTTCTTTTTCACAAACAACACTGGTGCACCCCATGGTGAAATACTAGGTCTGATGAAGCCCTTTTCTAGAAGGTCTTTCAACTACTCTTTCAAATTCTTAAGCTCCACTAGAGCCATTCTATAAGGAGCAATATAAATAGGATGGGTATCTTGAAGGAAATCAATTCCGAAGTTGATTTCCCTTTCGAGAGGAACTATCCTAGCCTTTTTATTCTCCTTAGCGTGTTCCCTAAGTTGATCTCCCTCAACCTGCTAAGCATGAGTCATGAACCTAGAGATGTTCATATTTTCCAGCAACATAGCATTTCTACACTCTGTTTTTACTAAGTCTAACACGCAAAACTTGTTCATTTGAGCACTGGAATCGGCAACCATGTGAGGAGCAGAACTAGAGAGTTGGGTCAACTTGAGTCTGTACTCTTGGACTGACATGCTACCTTGCCTAAATTTCACGAACTCCTGAGTTTTTGCCTTCCTCAAATCTCTTGGGAAGAACTTGTCCAGAAAAGTCTCACTGAAGCACTCCTAAGTGATAAGAGCCGCATCCGTACCTCTATTTTCCTTCCACTGAGTAAACCAAATTTAAGCCACATCCTTAGACTGGTAAAATGCCAACTCAACCCTATCATTACCCATCACTTTCATCATTCCATAGATCTTCTTGACTTTATCTATGAATTTTTGGGGATCTTCTCCAACCTGTGACCCTAAAAACTCAGGCTGATTCATCCTAACAAAATCCCGGACACTAGCTGCAGCTTACCCAACATTAGTATTTGTAGTAACTGGAACCTATTGATGATTATGGTTGGTCACACTCTGAGCCAACAGTTGAATGGCGTTCCGAAACTATGCATTCGAAACTTCCTGATCTAGGACCGGAGGAGATGCGTTTACGTTCTTGCCATAAGATCTATAAGGAGGCATGATCTTAAATGCATAACGTCAAGTTAAGAATCAATGAATTAGATCATACCTTACGCACGATAAGGGTAACAAGAAAATGAATTTTTCCAAAAACACTTCGTAGCCTCCCTCTCATTAGATCTGGTGCACTTCACACAAATGAAAAAGAATCTACTTAGTGCGGCTTTTCAGACATCCTAGGACACGTGAACCTGGCTCTGATATCAAGTTTGTCACTTCCCAATGGTACCCCTAGGATGCTATCACGGAACCTAGGATCACGAGTGACCCCAAACTAACCCTACTGGCATAGCATAAGCAAACTAAAAAAACTAAAGTAAAGAAAAACTATGAGGAAGCTAAATAATAAGATAAAATGAAATGAAATGCTAGCTAATACCCATACTATCTGAATATATAAGAAAACTGAGAGTTTAACAACAATTGAAAAGTCAAACTGGAATGTTAAAGTTGAAACTAACTATGTCTGGAATAAGCCTCTACTGATTAGAATTGTTGGGACATGCCCCAACTAGATCTAACAAATACTAAATACAAAAGACTAAAAGCAAGGGAAACATGTCAATCATCTACGGAGAATAAGGGCTCACCACTGATACTGCTTAGCTGAAATCGGGAACCAATCTATGCGTGATCTGGAAGATGAGAACCTGAACCTAAATCACGAGAAGATGTAGCGCAGAGTATGCGTCAGTACTTGAAAGGTACTGTGCATGCATGATATAGTAAAGCTGAATAATAACATAATTGAACCAAATCATATAACAGGGAAATGTTATAAGATAAGCATGATACTGTACTGAGAATACTGAATATGAAATAACTAAATGCAAAGACCAAGTTTATAACATTCTGAGACTGAAATCTGACTGTATTTGATAATATAGTCAATGCAATAGATTCTGACGGTAAGGGAGCTACTAATAACCGACATAAAACCACATGAGCTAAATGTGGAGTCCGATGTATAATCCCTCTCGAGAGGACCCAATGTACCCTACCAGAGGTATAGAGTCATGACTGGCGTGATCACTAAAATGATTCTCATAGAGGGTACTTACAACTTACGGGGCACGTAGTTCTTGGACTATGAAGGTGATTGACCCTAGTCCAACTCGGTATTAACCTAGTTCCAATTGATTATGTGACTAACAATCTGTGGCTAAATTCATATAATAGATTGCTCATAATATTGACATGCTAACTGAAAATACAACATTAATGTAGTGATAATGCAACATTCAAATCTGGAGCATAGATATATGAAATAACTCTAGCATGTATAATTCATGAACTAAAAGAACTACTTAGCTACGGTTCTGAATTTATAAAGGAATATACACAAAACGACACTAAATCAGCGACTGGATTCTGGGAGTCTCGATCCACGGAGTAGGACCATGGCCTATGGTTTGATCTATGGTATGTAGGTTCGGCCATGGGTCGACCCTTAGAATAGTTTTTCTGGGCTTTATGCGGACGACTGCAGATGGCCACCAACGGACCACCATAACAAATCGTGGGTTACCCTACGGTCCGTGGGTGGCAACTGTGGGTTGCATCTGTAACTTATAAAAATCTATATTTTGGTAGTTCTAGCTTATGGGGTGTTACACTTTATATCCTTGCACGATATAGGACAGTTCTGGCAGCATGGACAAGACATTGTATCTTCACGTAGCTTATCGTTATGGTTGTTGGTTAGAGAATGTCCCAATAGGATTACAATGTATTTTTCTATATCACTTATTATGTTGAGTTCAGAAATGAGAACGTGTTTTGTAAAGATTGAATTGATTTAACTCCATTATTTCTTTACATACAAATTGAGTATATTGTTAACAATTACATTCGTTTCATTCAGTTATTTTTCCTCATGTATATTACATACTCTTACATTCAAATGTACGGATGTCATTCAACCTCCATCTTTTTATGATGTAGATACATGTGTATAGGATCCTCAATTGGAACTTTGTTGAGATCACTCTACACTCCAGACAATTTTTGTGAGGCTTCTTGCATTACGGAGGACATCAAATTTGCTTTCAGTCCAGTTGTTTGGAGGCGTTGTGGGTCTTGTCCCTACACCTATCTTAAACATTACAGGCTTCATAAATAGATAGATTTGAGGAGTCTCTCAATACATTCTTTCTTTAAATATGTTTAGCAAATTATTATTATTATTATTTCAATGAGTACTTTAAGACATTCTTATTGAGTTTTACTTTGAGATCGATTTCTATTTTAATCCTATTATCGCTTGAGTAAATCTTCGACTAGATAGTCAACTAAGCCAAGGGTTCACTTTTGGACCAACAAACGTTCTCGAGTGTCGGACATGTCCAGGGTATCGGCTCGAGGCGTGATATTATAGTTTCCAAATTCAGCCCAAACTTTAATGTACTACTCGCTCGACGACGTTAGCCGGGCTCACAAAGATCATTCGTCAAATTGCCAATCCTGCTTTAGCTCGCCATTTCCTTGCTCTAAATATACTTCAGGTGTTTGAACCTTAGTTGATGATCCCATTTGAATCTACTTTTCTCATTCCCAACTGAGGTCTCACCAAGTGCTAACTGTAAATGTTGCAACCTTACTAGCCACAAGTCAAAGTACAAGCACCAAAATCTACCTCATAAATGGATGCAACTCAGGGAAACGTATGTGTCAGTACGTGTAATGTAATGAGAATTTAAGGAAACTAACATAATCAAATATATAAACATATGGATGAAACAATGGAATAATATTTGTAAAATGTAAATTTATAATCGTAATAAATGAACTGAAAAGAGATAATTGGAAAATATGCATAAATATTAGTTTGAAGACCTTCTTTCAACAACATATGCATAAACATGAGTCTAAATCAATAGCCTTGAATTATCATAACATAAAATTGCATAACTAATATACATCAAATTTAGTTAATGAAATATCATAAAAGATGCATAAATTTGGGAGTATCTTTTAACCGACATATGTCATTTGAGCTCATGAAGCCCAACATATAATTCTAAGTGGATGGGTTGTCATATACTTTTCCAAGGTATAGATTCTTATCTTATCTTATGTGGATCCACTAACATGTGCCACAAATGGATAAAGGTAAACATTCAAAGTAGTGAAACATAATCCTACATCGGCACGTAGTTATGAGACTTTAGTTCTTAAAACCTCCATCCTCTCTATACTAAATAGTCCTCCTAAAACAACATGTGTTAATTTATTGCTCATAGGTATATAAATCTCTTATGATTCATATCACATGTGCAGCTAAGCTCAATATTCATGCCTTAAAAAATAACCTCTATTTAGGTTCTAAATCATATCAAGCTTGATTAATGCTTAAATGTAAAATATGCATATGAGACCATAGGAATCATGCTATATTAGTGCAATTTTTTTAAAAATCAATGTGAAATAATGAAAATATGAGTTAATGCAGAAGAATCATTATTTCAATTGAACCCTAGCTTTTCATCAACAAATCTTGAAGAATTTCTCGAGAACCAAAATACTTTAGGCATGAGAGAGAAAAGAATACTCACATTGAAGCCTTACATACCTTGGTGGCAAATCTTGAAGTAAAATGTTGGAACATGAACTGTAGCCATACTTTTTTTTAGTATAGGAGTTTAAGATGAATGAGAGAGTTTAATTTATTAAAAACATTTTCTACATGTTTAGGGCCATTTAGATAACTCCCTAAAGGTTTTTCGGACGAAAATACTCTTAAGAAAATAAATTGTAATAGCTGGAAGTCAAAATTTTATTCTAGTGGACAGTGAGGTCCACATTTACTCTGTGTCACAGAGCCATCGCGAAGCTTATACCAAGTTAAAGTGTCTCTAGTAAATTAGCCATAAAGTTTTATACCGAACTCAGTTTGATGTAAAGTTGGCAAAGTTGGAAAGACTACTCTTAGACTTTAGATTGGATAGGTTCTAGGTCACTTAATCTTCATATTTTAAGAGATGTTATCGATTGAAGTTGACCCATATAAGGACTCTTGTAAAAATTTAGCTGATAGAAATGTTTTGAACCTAGCTTGGTGTTAGAGGTCCTTTATAACCCTAAATCAGTTTTGATAGCCGTGCTAATTTGTTAAAGGACCTTAAAACTGTTGGTGTTTTTTAAAAATGGGGTAGCACAAAAAGATTGAAAATGTCTCAGTGGATTGAAATGACTTTCAATAGCTTTCAATAATGTTATTAAGCATTGAGGGGCTTTAAATAGTCAACATACTAATATAATCTGCATAATTTGAAATATAAAACAACCTAAAATATTTCAACAATTCAAACAAGCTAACTAAAATTCAAAATTCCAATACACCTTAAAATAATTAACTTATTTTGCTAAAAAGTACTGCAATAACTAAAAGCAAACTTTAACACTTCTCATTTGCTTTAGATACTGCAATTTAAATAAGTTAGTCCTCCTCGATTTTTTCTTCTACAACTTGTGCTTGAATATTTTTCCTCAGCTTGCATACTTTTGTAACATGACCGGCTTGTTTGCAATTTCCACATATTGCATCAGGTCTCCCCCAACAAATATTTTCCAAGTGTATTTTTCTTTTGCAGTATTTGCAAAAAGGATAATTACCTTCTTCTTTTCTGTTTTGTGCATAAAAGGCACCCTCAGTAACATTATCTTCCCTGAAGGCTCTTCTCTGCTCTTGTGCTTGAAGAACACTTACTAGTTCTTCAACAAAAATAGTAAAGAGATCTTTAGAATCTTCTAGAGATGAAAATTTAGATTCGAATCTCTCAAAAATTGTCACAAGAATTTTTCTACTATGTTGTCATCTTTGAAATCCTCGCCAAGCAACCTGATTTTATTAACAATAAAAGAAATCTAGTCAGAATACTTAACAATAGTTTCATCCTCTTGCATCCTAAGAGATTCAAAATCTCATTTCAAATTCAAAACTTGCATTTGCCTAACTATGTCACTTCCTTGATATTCTTTTTTTTATTATTTTTCCCATGCTTCTTTTGTCGTCTCACAACCAATGATTTTAGAAAAAATCGAATACATAAATGAATTTTTAATTACACTTTTGGCTTTGATTTTTTTCATCTAAATGAGATTTAATTTGAGCAAGGATAGGATTTGCATGGAAAGGTTGTAAGGGTATATCTTCCATTACAACTTCCCACATATCATAAGCTTCAAGATATGATTTCATTTTCACTGACCAAATATGATAGTGTTAACCACTAAAAATTTTTGAGACATTCAAAGAGAGACTGTTGCTTGCCATTATTTTGGTTAAAAAATGATTTAGAAAAGTCTGTGGGTTGAAAAAAGCACTGGTTGAAAAGGTAGCCTTGATGGGTTAAAATCGTAGCCCTGATGAGTTAAAAAGGTAGCCCTTATGGGTTAAAAATGTATGGTAGTCTTTGTAACATTTCACAGATCCCTTAAGATCAATGAAGCTCTTGATAACACTGTTGGTGTTTCTTAAAAATGGAGCGACACAAAGAGGTTAAAAATGTCTCTGAATGGATTGAAATGACTTTCAATAACTTTTAATAATATTATTAAACATCGAGGGGATTTAAATAGCCAACATAAAAATATAATCTGCATAATTTGAAATTTAAAACAACCTAAAATATCTCAATAATTCAGACAACCTAACTGAAATTAAAAATTCAAATTCACCTTAAAATAATTAACCTATTTTGCTAAAAACTACTGCAGTAACTAAAAGCTAACTTCGACAAAAACATATGAGCAAGTAAGACATCATCTAGCTCAAGATCATATACTTACGGTGAATGATTCAGACTCTAAGAGTAGAGTTTTGAGGTGTTACAACCATATTGTTATTTCTCTAGAAAGTGACACCAGGAACGACCTCAAAAGGGTGGTAGTTTGACTAACTTTGGATATCTAAAGAGACCACAAAGTGCCCACAAGTTCATTAAGTTCTGATTTAGATCATCACCCGCTATAGCTCTGAATAGACCCTTCAACTTCAGAAGCTCGATTATGGTACTAATTTTAATATTGACTTAACTCCTCTCATTTATAATAAATTGTTGTTTCTCAATTATTTTCATAATTAATTGTAGTTGTTTAAAATTCGAGTCGATCACTTGTGGTTTATAACCATCTCTATCAAATGAATTAATTCTCCTTAATAGTGTTAAGCCTATTATTTGAACATTGTTTGTACTAATCCCTTGGAGAAGAT